>NW_006296622.1:211407-238130 GCF_000327345.1 Myotis davidii | reverse complement strand
GTTCTTAAAGGTCCCTATGTGCTGGGGCTTTGAAACCTCAACTAAAGGCTTGGCTTGGTGCCAGCACTGATAACTTCATCTGGGGAAAGTTTAATGGCCCTTCTGAAATGGGAGTAGTTTTATTTTCCTTATTATTTAAGCCAGCAAGCATTTACAGAAGCCAAGAATAGCAAGGTTAAAATTTCAAACAGCAGTTTTTATATAAGATGGATGCTTCAGTATTGAGATGGAAACTAGGTAGAAACATGTTTGAAAACACTGGGAATGCAGTGGTTAAGTGCTGGAAACTTTGTCAAAAGTTGTGTGAAAACTCTTGGAAATCACTGACAAAGAGCTGCCCACTCTATAGAAACTTAATTGAAAACACTTGGAAATCACTAGTAAAGAGCATGTTAAAAAACTGGATGCTCACTGGCAAAGAGATAGAAACTTTATAAAAATGTTTGAGAACACTTGGAAATGACTGGTAAAGAGCTGGAAACTGTGTAGAAGTAATATTGTAAATACATTCACTGGCAAAAAGATAAAGACTGTTGAAAAGTATTTGAAAACCACTGGTGAAAAGTAAAAAACTGTGTGGAAAAGTGTTTGAAAACTGCGGGAAAACACTAGAGCTGGAAACTAGGTAGAAATGTGTTTTAAAACACTGGGAATGCAGTGGTAAAGTGCTGGAAACTTTGTCAAAAACTGTTTAAACACACTTGGAAATCATTGGTTGAGACCAGAAAATGAGGTACAAAAGTGTTTGAAAACACTTGGAAGTCACTAGTTAAAATGGGAATCCAGGTATAAAGCAGTTTGAAAACACAGGAATCCACTGATAGAAGTGGAAACTAGGTAGAAACATGTTTGAAAACACTAGAAATTCATGGGTAAAGAGCAGGACACTGTCAAAATGTTTGAAAACACTTGGAATTCACTGGTTAAGAGCTGGACATGGTGTAGAAGAGAGTTTAAAAACGCTTGGAATTAACTGCTAAAAAAGCTTCCAACTCTATAGATAACTGTTTGATAACACATGGAATTCACTGGTAAAGAGCTGGATACTGTGTATAAAAATGTTTGAAAACACTTGGGAATCACTGGTAAAATGTTGGAAATTAGGTAGAAATATATTTGAAAACACTTGGAATTTACTAATAAAGAGCTGGAAACTGTAGAAGACATTGAAAACAGGGAATTCACTGGTAAAGGGCTGGAAACTTTGTAGGAAAGTGTTTGAAAACACTTGGAATTTACTAATAAAGAGCTGGAAACTGTAGAAGACATTGAAAACAGGGAATTCACTGGTAAAGGGCTGGAAACTTTGTAGGAAAGTGTTTGAAAACACTTGGAAATCAGTGGTAAAGAGCAGAAACTATGTAGAAATGTCTTAGAAAATATGGGAAAAACACCCTAAAGCAGCAGTTCTCAACCTCACTCATAAAGAGCTGGAAACTGTAGAAAACATGGAAAACACAGGGAATTAATAGGCAAAGAGCTAAAGACTGCTGAAAAATGTTTGAAAACCTCTGGTAAACAGCTGGAAACAGTGTAAGAAAGTGTTTGAAAACACTGGGAATTCACTGGTAAAGAGCTAGACATTAGGTAGAAAAGCGTTTGAAAACACTTGGAATTTACTGGTAATGAACTGGAAACTGTGGAGAAAAGTGTATGAAAACCCTTGGAAATAACTGCTAAAAAATTCCAACTCTGTAGAAAATGTTTGATAACAGAGAGTTTCCTGGTTAAGAGTTGGATATTGTGTAGAAAAATGTTTAAAAATACTTGAAAATCTGAAAAAACTAAACTTACCCCAAACACTAACCATAACACTAGCCCTAGCCCTAACCATAACTAACAGTAACCCTAACCATAGCCTTAACTCTAACCTAACACTAACCCTAACCATATCAATAGCCCTAGCCCTAGCCATGGACCTAACCCTAACCTAATGTAATCCTAATCCTAACCACAGCCCTAGCTCTAGCCATAACCCTAACTCTAACACTAACCTTAGCCTTATCCCTAAACTTAACCCTAATCCTAATTCTAACCCCTAACCTAGCCCTATCCCTAATGTTAACACTTACCTTAACCCTAATCATAGCCCTAGCACCAGACATAACCCTAATCCAAACACTAACCAGAGCCCTAGCCGGAAACTTAACTCTAACCCTAACCTTGAACCTAACTTTAGACTATCCCTAATCATAACAGTAATCCAAATCCCACCCCTAGCCCTAGTCCTAGCCCTAACAATAACTATAACCTAAACCTAACACTAAACCTAAACCTTGTCCTCACCTTCACCCTCACCCTAACCCTAACCTTAACCCAAACCCTAACTCTCCAGGTGATTCTAATATGTACATAAGGACCCAGATGTTAACCCTAACCATAACTCTAAGCCAAGCTCTAGCCATAACCCTAAACCTAACACTAACCATAACCCAAGCAGTAATCTTAATCCTAACCCTAAACCTAATGCTAAGCCTAGCACTAGCCCTAATCTTTACACTAACACTAACCTTAAAAGTAGCTCTAGCCGTAACCCTACCCCCTAGCCCTAAACATAACACTAAACCAACCCTGAAAGCTAACTATAAACCTATTCTTAGCCCTAGCCATAACCCTAACCCTAACCCTAATTGTAGCACTAGCCATAACCCTAATCCTAAACCTAACTCTGCAAATGATTCTATGTGCAGCGAAGGACCCAGAAACTAAACCTAAACCTAACCTGACCCTAACACTAAACCTAACCATAGCTCTAATCCTAACCCAAAACCTAGCCCTAGCCCTAATCTTAACACTAACCCTAAACCTAACTAGCACTAGCCCTAATCCTAAGCCTAACCCTAGCCCAACTTTAATCCTAACCCTAGCCCTAAACATAACATTAACCCTAACCCTAAAACCTAACTCTAAGCTTAGCCCTAGCACTAGCCTTAACCCTAAAACTAACCCTAGCTCTAGCTGGAAATTTAACTCTAACCCTAACCCTAATCATAACTTTAGCACTAGCCCTAATCTTAACAGTAAACCTAAACCCAATGCTAGCCCTAGTCCTAGCCCTAAAACTATCCATAACCTAACCCTAACCCAAACCCTAACAACCCTATCCCTAACAACCCTAACCCAACCCTAACCCTAAATCTCCAGGTGATTCCAATCTATAGCCAAGGACCCAGATGGTAACCCTAACACTAAGCTGAGCCCTCACCAAAACCCTAACGTTAACACTACCCCAGCCCAAGACCTAACCTTAACCCTAACCCTAACCCTAATGCTAATCTTTACACTAACCTTAACCTTAACCGTAATCCTAACCCTAGCCCTAAATATAATAGTAACCTAACTCTAAACCAAACCCTAATCCTAGCCCTAGTCCTAACCCTAAGACTAAGCCTATCCCTAACTCTAGCCCAACCTTAACCATTAACTCTAGTTGTAAACATAACACTAACGTATACCTAAAACCAAACACTAAGCCTGGCACTAGGCCTAGCCCTAAACCTAACCCTAATCCTAACTTTAGCACTAGCCATAATCTTTACCCTAATCCTAACCTGAACTCTAGCCCTAGCCCTGCCGGAAGTTGGTCCATCCTTGCTTCTTGACACAGTTGCTTCAGGGAAGAAACATCTGCACATCATATGTTTCAAGGGACCTGGCGTATATGGCATACTGTTCTTAATATGTTTGCTCCCCTTCTTAGCACTATGTGTTTTAACCAAAGTCACCTCTCTGAGAAAGGTTGTTTCCCCAGGTGGGGATTTTTCCCTGGGGTTAGGGATTAACAGGACTAAGGAAGGGAATAAAACCCCTTAACTAAGTGCCAGGAGGTTAGCTAATCACTTTAACTATGAACAATCACGCTTAAGCTACATAATCTTTACTTAGGATAATCTCCTTCAGTTACTTCCTTGTCGCTTAACAGAGCAATAGATTAGTGACCTTGGAATGGAGATAACAAATGCCCTAACCTTTGGAATAGAATGGATAGGATTAAAATCAACTGGTATAAATACAGATGTAACAGGAGAATAAAGACAGAATCTGGCTGGAGAACCTGGCGAGAACTTGGCTAGGCTGCTGATCAACTGAACGCTGTCTCCATGTCATTCCTTCTTTGCCGACTCCATCCACACCTTTGGGAACCCCTGGACCTGCTGGGGTTGGACCCCAACATTTGGTGCCCGAACAGGGTTCCCCTAGGTAAGCCCCCCCACACACTTGGGATGGATTGGACTGCACCATAGGGTGCTGCAGACCCCCCTATAGAGGATAAGTATGGTAAGAGGGTGGATAGTACAGAACCTAGATTGAGAAGATGGGCCATACTAAGTCTAAAGAAAGAAGACTCTGTATTGATCTTTTAACACATATGTTTGCTACCAGAGGAGTTAAGGTTACTCCCACTCAGACAAAATGTTTTATACAAGAAGTCTGTTCATGGTTTCCTGAGGAAGGAACTGTTAATTTAGAAACTTGGACTGAAGTAGGAGAGCAATTAAAGACTTATTACAGATTCCAGAGATCTGAGAAGGTCCCGGCATAGCCCTAACCATAACCTAATCCTAACACTAACTGTAGCCCAGGCCCTAACATTAACCCTAAACCTAACACTAATACTAACTTCAGCACTAGCCCTAATCTTAACACTAACACTAACCCTAACCCTAGCCCTAACTTTAAATCTAACCCTAGACCTAACCCTAACCCTAACTCCAATCCTAACCCTAACACTAACTTGAGCCCTAACCATAACCCCAGCCCTAGCCTTAATCTTAATACTGACCCAAACCCTAAAAGTAGCCCTAGATCTAACCTAAACCTAAGCATAGACATAGCCCTGACCACAAAACTAACCCTAACAGTAACCCAAACCTAAAACCTAACCATAACCCTATCCCTAAACCTAACCCTAATTTTAGCCCTAGCCCAAAAACTAACCCTAACCCTAACACTAGCCTTTATCCTTACCCCTAGCCCTAACCCTAACCCTAGTCTAACCCTAACACTAATCCTGGCCCAAGGCCTTAACATAATCCTAACTCTAACACTAATGCTCCAGGTGACTCCAATTTCAGCCAAGGACCCAGACACTAACCCTAACCCTAACCCGAGCCTTAGCCATAATCCTAACCTTAACCTTGACCCTCACCCTATCCCTATCCCTAACCCAACTCTAACACTAACCCCAGCCCTAATCCTAATCATAAATCTAGCGCTAACTCTAACATGAACACTAGACCCAACACTAACCATAACACCAACCCTAAACCTAACACTAGCCATAACCCTTACCCTAACCCAGTGGTTGGCAAACTGCGGCTCACAAGCCACTTGCAGCTCTTTGGCCCCTTGAATGTGGCTCATCCTAAGCCTTAGGAGTACCCTAAATAAGTTAATAACAATGTACCTACCTATATAGTTTAAGTTTTAAAAATTTGGCTCTCAAAAGAAATTTCAATCGTTGTACTGTTGATATTTGGCTCTGTTGGGTAATGAGTTTGCCAACCAGTGCCCTAACCCAACCCTGAAGATTAATCCTAACCATACCTCTAAGCCTAAACCTAACCCTAACCATAACCCTAACTTTCCAGGTGATTCCACTGTTCAGTAAAGGACCTAGACACTAACCCTAAACCTAACCCTACTCTAACACTAATCCTAACCATAGCCCTAACACTAACTGTAACCATAGCCCTAGCTCTAAACCTAACGCTAAGCTGAGCCCTAGCCATAAGCTTCATCCTAACTATCCCTACCTCTATCCCTAACTTTAACCCTAACTCTAACCCTAACACTAGCTCTAATCTTAACATTAACCATAACCCTAACTTTACCCTAGCCCTAACCCTAACCCTAATCCAAACCCTGGCCTTAAACATAACCCTAACCCTAACTGAACCCTAAGACCTAAACCTAACCCTCTCCCTAGTCCTAGCCCTATGCCTAACACTAACGTAACCATAACTCTAATTCTAGCCCTAGCCCTTATCTTATAAGTAACTGCTTTTCTCTTGCTGCTTTTAAGATTCTCACTTTGTCTTTAGCTCTTGGAATTTTAATTTTGATATGTCTTGGCGTGGTCCTCTTTGGGGTTCTTTTGTTTGGGACTTTGTGCTTCCTGGACTTGTAGGTCTATTTCTTTCACCAGGTAGGGGAAATTTTTCTGTCATTATTTCTTCAGATACGTTTTCAATATCTTGCCTCTTCTTCTGTCACTCCCATAATGCGACTGTTGGTATGCTTAAAGTTGTCTGAGAGGTTCCTCACACTATCTCCATATTTTTGGATTTTTTTTTCTTTTTGCTCTTCTGGTTGGGTGTATTTTGCTTCTTCATATTTCAAATCATTGATTTGATTCTCAGAATCCTCTACTCTAGTGTTGAATCTCTATATTATTTTTTATTTCATTCAGTGTATGCTTAATTTCTGAATGGTCCTCTCCCCCTTTTTTTGGAAGTTTCTAAAAGATTCGTGAGTAACCTTATAACCATAGTTTTGAACTCTATATCCAGTACTTTGCTTTCTTCAATTTCTTTCATTTGTGACTTCTTTGTCTCCCCGTTTTGGCTGCTTCTTTGTGTTTGTTTCTATGTATTGGGTAAAGCTGCTATGTCTCCATGAGTTGGTAGAGTGGCCTTGTGTATTAGGTATTCTATAGAGCCCAGTGGATCAGCTTCCCCAGTCACCTGAGCTGGGAGCTGTAGGTACACCCCTTTGTGGGCTGTGAGCACAGTCTTGTTTTAGTTGAGATTTGGTTGCTGTTGATGTCACTGGGAGGAATTGACCTCCAGGCCAATTGGCTGTGAGAACCAGCTATGACAACAGTGGGAGAGCAGCTATGCAGGAGACACCCTTCTGGAGCAGGACTTCAGTGGGGCTTTGATGCTCATTGAGCCTGACCCTTAAGTGTGTCGCTGGTACGGTCTGACACTGACCACTGGTAAAATGGCTCTTGGGTCTCCAGAGGGGTCCAAAGTCAGCCACTGCCTACGGCCATCCAGCAGGAGCTACAGAGAGATCTGAAGAATCCTCCTCTTTGGAAAGAGGCTGTGGGGAGTGGCATTGGCTAAGCGCCCTGCATCACCATCACCTAGACTAGCCACGCCCCAGGCATGAACCCATAGGCATCCCACAATCCAGACCCTGTGTGAACCTGCAGGAGACATTGCCTGGACCATGCAGCTAAGTGAACACCAGCAGGATCCTGAGCAACTGCAGCTGTCACCTCTAGAACCAGCTCTGTGGGGGAAGAGAGAATAGCTCAGAACACAGACAATCAAGGTGTGAGACTCAAGGCAGGCCCAGCCTCCAGGTTAAGGAGGCCCTGCCTGCTGGATTACTAGGGGCTTCAACCTCTCGGAACTCAATCAGGTTGCCCAGGGCCAGAAAGGGACAATGACTCACATTCACCTGCACTAGAGCAGCTTCCAGGAGACCCAGGATAGACACAAGGGACCAGATTTAACAACATCCAAGCAAAATCCAGCGAGCTCCATAAACATCAGACCCAAAGGTTTTTGAATGTGTGAGTGTGTGTGGTTTTATTTTTTGGTGTGTATGTGAGTGGACTATTTTTTTTATGTTTTTTTTCCCCCTTTTTTCTTTCTTCTCTTTTTTTGCTTACATATATCTAATTTCTCTCTTTCCTTTGTTTCTATTCTACTTTTGTTTGTTCTTCTTAATTTTTATTTTATTTATTTTTTATTTGTTTTCTGTTTTATTTTTCCTATCTATATCTTAATATATCCATTATTACCATGTTTTAAATTCATTATTATTATTTCATTTATTTTCTGTTTTATTTTCTCTTTTCTTCCTATACTAGTTCTTTTAGCTTCCTTCTTGCTTCCATTTAGCCATTTTTTTCATTTTCTTTCTCCCTTTTTCTTTATATCACCTCTAAGTCTTTGGTCACACATTTTTTAGTATTCTTTTTATTTTTTTTTCTTTGCTTTGCTTTCTTTTCTTTTTCCTTCTTAATCTTTCCTATTGTTGCATTCAGTGGCTTGATTTTCATAGTGGTTTTGGTTTGGTCCTGTTGTGTCTTATTCCATCTGTCATCACCCATATAACAGCTGGCATGATGACATTGGGGTTGAACCTCACTATCAGAAACTTGGAGGGGAGATCCCTTCCATGAATGGGACATCACCAATCAAGCCCCAATTAGAACAGGAGAGCCCAAATGATGCACACACAGGGCATTCCTAGAGCATCCAGCTCAAGGGATCAAAAAAACTGCACCACCAGACTGCTCAAGACCTTTTCTACATAAAACCATACCACAAAGACTGGGAGGTATAATAGTTCTATCTAATACATAGAAGCAAATACAAAGAGACAGCTAATATGAGGAGACAAAGAAACAACCCCCAAATGAGAGAAAAAAAGGAATCTTAAGAAAAAGAACTAAATGAGATGTAGGCAAGCAACCTATCATATATACAGTTTAAAGCAATGGTTATAGAGGTGCTTAAGGAATTTAGTGCATATTACAAGGAACTCATTGGGAACTATAGAAGCATGAAAAAGGAAATAGAAACCATTAAACAGAACCAGACAGAAATGAAGAATGATATATCTGACATCAAGAACACACTGGAAGGAATTAAAGTACATTGGATGAAGCAGAGGATTGTATCAGTGATTTGGGAGACAAGGTAGAAATAAATACCTAATTAGAGCAGCAAATGGAACAACAGAATTAAAATTTAGGAAGTTGACTTAAAGGAGCACTGAGACAACATGAAATGTAACAAAATCCACATTATAGGAATACCAGGAAGGGGAAGAAGGTGAGAAAGGAATAGAGAACCTGTTTAAAGAAATAATTATAGAAAACTTCTCCAAGCTGGTGATGGGAAATTTCACACAAAATCAGGAGGCACAGAGAGTCCTAATCAAGATGAATCCAAAGAGAGTCACACCTAGACACATCTAAACTTAAAATGACAAATGTTAAAGACAAAGAAAGAATCTTAAAGCCAGCAAGAGAGAGAGAGAAAATGATGTACAAAAGAGTTCCCATTAGAATGTCAGATGTTTCTCAATAAAAACACTTCAGGCCAGAAGGGAGTGGCATGAAGTTTTTGAAGTGATGAAAAGCAAGGGTCAAAATCCAAGACTACTGTATCGAGCAAGGCTATCATTTAAAATTGAAAACTTTCCAGACAAAAAAAAAAAAAAAGGTTAAAGGAGTACATTACCACCAAGCCAGGAATGCAAGAAATGTTAAAGGGACAATTTTAAGAAGAAAGAAAAGGAGAGAGAGAGGATCATAGTTATAAAGAAAATAAAAATGGCAATAAATAAATACCATCAATAAACCCCTTAAATGTAAATGGATTAAATGTTCCAGTCAAAAGACATAGCATGACTAAAAGAGACAAAGAAGACCACTACATAATACTATAGGAAATGTTTCAGCAAGAAAATATAACCCTTGTAAACATATATGTACCAATATAAGAGCAACTAAGTATATAATAAAACTCTTGATGGACTTTAAAGGAGAGATTGACAGTAATACAGTCATAGTAGAGGACTTTAACACCTACTGACATCACTGGATAGATCTTCCAGACCAAAAAAAAAAAAAAATCAACAAGGAAACAGAGGCCTTAAATGACACACTAGATCAGACCTATCAAACTGATATTTACAGAACATTTCACCCCAAAGCAACAAAATATATATTCCTCACAAGTGCACATGGAATATCTGAATTTTAGGACACAAAAACAAGTCTATAAAAATTCAAGAAGATTAATATAATTCCACACATCTTCTTGGACACAATGGCATGAAGTTAGAAATACACTAAAATAAAAAAACACCCAAATACATGGAGGCTAAGTAGCATGTTATTAAACAACAAATGGGTACCAATGAGATCAAGCAAGAAATTAAAAACTTCCTGGAAACAAATGAATATGAACATACAGCAACCCTAAACCTATGGAACATCGCAAAAGCAGTCCTGAGAGGGAAGTTCATAGCATTATAGACCTTCTGCGCCCCCCCCCCACAAAAGCATAAACTAATCCTACAACTAGACGAATTAGAAAGAGAACAACAAGAAAATCCCAGAGTAAGTAGAAGAAAGGAAATAATAAAGATCAGAGTGGAAATAAATGACATAGAGACTAAAAATACAGGACGAAAGATCAATAAATCAAAGAGCTGGTCCTTTGAAAGCATAAACAAGATTGATGAATCCCTGGCCATATTCATCAAGAAATAGAGGACACAAATAAATAAAATCAGAAATGAAAGAGGCAGTATAACAACGGACACCACAGAAATACAAAGAATTGTAAGCAAATACTGTGAACAACAAACTGGACAGCCTGGGTGAAATGGACAAATTCCTAGAAACACATAATCTTCCAAAATGCAATGATAGATCTGACAAGGGGTTAATATCCAAAATATATAAAGTACTCATACAACTCAACAAAAGGATGACAAACAATCCAATTAAAAAGTGGCAAAGTACCTGAATATACATTTCTCCAAAGAGGACATGCAATGGGCCAAGAGACATATGGAAAAATGTTCAAAGTCACTAATCATCTGAGAAATGCATATTAAAATGACAATGAGATATCACCTCACACCTATCAGAATGGTTATTATTAAAAAATCAACAAACAATTGCTAGTGAGGATGTGGAGAAAAGGGAACACTAGTACACTGCTGGTGGGAGCACAGATTGATGTAGCCATTATAGAAAACAGCATGGAGTTTCCTCAAAAATTAAAAATGGAACTTCTGTTTGACTCAGTGATCCCAATTATGGGAATATATCCTAAAACCCCCCAAACACCAAACAGAAAGAATATATGCACCCTTATATATTAATAGCAGCATTATTTACAATAGATAAGATTTGGATACAGCCCAAGTGCCCATCAGTAGATGAATGGATAAAAACTGTGAGACATTTACACAATGGAATACTATGCAGCTGTAAACAAAGAGGGATCTCTTAGCCTTTGGGACAGCATGGGTGGACATGGGGAATATTATGCTATGTGAAATAAGCCAATCTGAGAAAGATAAATGTCACATCATCTCACTTATTTTTGGAAGCTAATGAACAAAATAAATCGACTAACATAATAAGACTCAAAGCATGGAGGTATAGAACAAACTGACATATTTCGATGTGGGATTGGGGGGATGAGAAGAGATAAAGCAATGAACTTATATACTTATATGCATAGCCCATGGGCATGGACAATAGGCTGGTGATGATCTGGGTGGTGGTGGTGGTAGGGGCTGGGTGGTGCTAGAGGGTAAAGGGGGGAAAATGGGAGACATCTGTAATACTATCAACAATAAATATATTTTTAAAAAGTATTGCTATTCTAAAAACCTCAGGTTAACAGTCCTATTTGACAAAGGCTGTTTTCATAAAGTCTTAAAGACATTAATTTTCCAAAATAGTCAACATCTAGTCAAAATTAAGTATTTACTGAAACTGACTTCTCAACTGTGATTAAAAATATTATTTGCTTTTCCTGCAACTTGAAGAGATCTTTTGAACAGACCACTCCATATTCCAAATGAAGTCAGGTCCCCAAAATGTCATACAAGATGGGCTTTAGTGCTTAGCAAGCAGAAAAATTGAGTGCACATGACAGACAGGAAAATAGTGATAGTGGTAGAGGAATATATAAAGAGATTCTGTCATTAGGATGGAATATTCAATTTACATGTTAATTGTTTTCTATATTTTTATTCTATAGAGGGGTACAATTTGATCTGTAAGGTACATTACCAATACTGGTAAATCACTAATGTTTTTCAAAAATGAAGCCTAATAGAGAAAATTAATATACTAGACTAGAACTAAAGTATTTGTGTTAGGGGAAAATATTCATGCTGACTCCAATGCACATTGGGGAGTTAGAAAAAAATACTGCCATGAACATTTAAAGCCTTTGGTAATATATACATGCCCATGCACACACATGCAAACATAAATCTTTATCTTTGACATTAATAGAATTTATTTAATGAAATTAAATTACTTATGGGAATTCTTCTCTTTCTACTGTTTGTAAGTTAAATAATAATGTGCAAATTATTTCCATAGAAAAATATTTCAGTTCTTAAAACAATTAAAAAAAATAGCAATTCCACTTCTGAGTATATATCTGAAGGAAACAAGATCATTATCTCAAAAAGACATCTGCACTCATGTTAATTATAGCATCTATACTAATAAAAGGGTAATATGCTAACTAGGGTAGACGTCTTCCAGACGTTCTTCTGGACGTCCATCTGGACAAAGTCACAGCAGCTGTGAGGCCTGGGGCTCATGGCAACTATGGGCTCAGGCAGCCATGAGCCCCAGCAGCTGCAAGGCCTGGGGCTCAGGCAGCCATGAGCCCCAGTGGCTGTGAGACCCCGGACTCAGACCTCGCAGCCTCTGCGACCATGGCCGGCAGTGGCAGCAGCAGTGGGGTGATGGGGGTAGTGCCTTCTCCTGATCAGCTCAGTCGTCTTCCACAGAGGGAGGCCAGACTGATGTGGGGAGTAGGCCTAAGCTGTCAATGGGACATCTCCTGAGGGCTCCTGGACTGTGAGAGGGGGCAGGCCGGGCTGAGGCCCCTCCTCCCCAGTGCATGAATTTTCGTGCATCGGGCCTCTAGTTATTTATAATAACCAAGACATAAAAACAACTTAAATGTCCACTGATGGTAAAGTGGTAAAGAAGTTGCACCACGCACACACACATGCACACACATTAGAGTATTAGTCTGTGGGAAGAGCTCAGGAAATTTCTCTCAGTGCAGTGGCAGATGCAATGGCGTGAGCACACTCCACCTATACAAGCTTCCTCAGCACACCGGGAAGTGGCTGTGCCCACCTGAGCAAACCCCCTAGAGCCCCTACATAGTACCCTGATCTTTCCTACCATTGGTTTCCCTAAGGATTGTGTAAACTTCTGATTGGTCCAAAAAGTTATATATGTTGGTGCACTTACACAATAAACTTAGATCTGCGTCTTTGAACCTGGTCTCCAGAGTCGGGCATGCTTCGTTAGGACTCCGTCGGCCTCACCCCCGCGGGACCCCCTGCCTCATTAGTCAATCATAAAAAAAGAAGGAAAAACAGTCTGTCCGGTGTGGTTCAGTGGTTGAGCATCAACCTATGAACCAGGAGATCACAGTTTGATTCCAGGATAGGTAACATGCCTGGGTTGTGGGCTCAGTCCCCAGTAGGGGGTGTGCAGGAGGCAGCTGGTTGATGATTCTCTCTCATCATTGATGTTTCTATCTTCCTCTTCCTTCCTTTCTGAAACCAATAAAAATATTTTTTAAAATTTTTTTAAAAAGAAGGAAATACTGCCATTTGTGACAACATAGATGAGCCTTGAGGGTGTTGTTGAGTGAAGTAAGTCAGACAAAGGCAAATACTGTATGCTTTCTCATTTATATGTGGGAGCTAAAAAATGTGAACTCACAAAAACACAGTACAGATTGATGGTTGTCCAAGTTGAGCAAGTTTCAAGCTGCAGCTTTCTCCATCTATCCAGTCCTGTCTCTTTTCCATCTTTCAAATTTCCTGATTTACTTATGGGAATTTCTCACTTTCCCTCACTAATCATGAATTTTTCTTTTAAAAAGTACATGTATTCTTTTATTAAATATGGAATGAGAAGGAAAATAAGCTGTCAGTAGGACATCCCCATGCACTCAGCTGACCACCTCCATCCAATTTCTAGAAACATTGCATGTGATTAAAATAGTGAATAAAGGTTAGCACCCATGGGTACCACCACTGAAAAGAACCAGGACCTGGTACATCGGTCCTCTGAAATGTGCTACAGGCACAGCATGCTGGCTTGCATTAGTAGAATTCTGTTTTTATAAGCAGAGTCTGTCTTGACTGGATAGCATCTATAACATGCCAACTGTTACATATTTGGAATACCATCCCTGAGGTATACTAAATGTAAGTCACAAATCATTACTAAAATGTCTCCTCAATGAACTTCATGGATAGGAGGAATTTACTCTAGGTATTAAGTGCTACTAAGAAAAGAGGGAGAACCCAACTTCCTTATTTTCTAAGAGCATCTCCCAGTAATTGTTGTTACAATTACTCATCACCACATCCTCAATGCTTGTAATAGTTCCTAGCCTACAGTAGAAACTTGAAAAACACAATTGAATAAATATATATTGAGCCCTGGCCAGGTAGCTCAGTTGGTTAGAGCATCATCCCCATATGCCAAGGTTGTGGGTTTGATCTCCAGTCAGGGCACATACAACAGGCAGTCAATGAATGTATGCATGAGTGGAACAACAAATCAATGTTTCTCTGTCTCTCTTTTTTTCTCTCCCTTTCTCTCTATCTAAAATCAATAAAATAAAAAAATAGAGAAAAATGAATAAAATAATATATATTTCTATTTCCTCACTTGTAAAATAAGTTAGATCAAACCCCTAGTCATTTTGAGATTGAAGATATTAATTCCACTTGAAAGTAAATAGAGTTTTCATTAAGTTATGATGAAATGTAAATGTACCAAGCAAAATGAAAATTCATAGTCTATTATCTCCAGATATTTCCTTTTGGATTCCTCAATTATAATTATCTTCTTAAGCTACATCACCAATAATAAAGAAAACAACAGAAACTTATTTTAAATTATTTTATTTTTCAGAATTTTCTAACACATGGTGTTAGAAAAATGAATTTTGGTACCATGACTTAAAACTTCTTCTCAAGTTTAGCCTTTAAATTAAACACAGTAGCTACAATAAGGATATTTAAACCTCACTCAGAGAAATGGTGAAAATCAAGGCACAAATTCTTTTGTGGAGGGAAATTATTTCAAAGTGTGATTTTTAAAAGCTAATAAGAAGAGTAAGAAGGATAAAATAGAGACCATGCTGGGAAGACAAAAAACTGAATAATTCTCCCTAAAAAGAGAATAAAGAGGGGGGCAAAAAGCAAAAGGAAGGCTCACTAACTTATTTTCCTGATATAAAATTCAAGTACTTAAAACTTTTTTAAAAATCATAAAATGCTGCTACTCATCTCAAAGAAAAAGTAATCTTCATTATTTTCTAGAATTAAAAACAACATTTTTTACTTAAGGATAGTCAGTGATCTTAAGTCAATACTTAGAAATGGAAAGGTTTGCTTTTCTAAATCTAATATCTACGTAATATAATCTACCTTGAAAAAAATCATCTGAAGGAACACAGGACTTTATTTCTAATACAAATGTAAAAATAAACACTAACAATCTAAACAAAAGGGCTTTCAACTGGATATGAACTTACTGTATTTTGCACTAAATTTCTTAATGACAAACATTGTGCAATACTGTTTTTTATATTCCATCAGGAAGTACTGTAAAACATACCTACACAGGTGATCAAAAAAGTACTTACACAATTGCACAAAAATTCAGTTAGAATTCCAGTTTTCCAACATTTAAAAAATTGCCAATTTTCACTTATATCCATCTTATCTACATGTTGATAAATAAAATTCTTCCCAGGTATTGTTAAATAAGAAAATACTAGTCTCATTTGTCATTTGTGCATTTGTACCTGAATATTTTACCAACTGAAACACATATTCAGAAAAACTGTCATTATTCTCAGAGACAATAAGGCAAAGAAATAAATATTTGCTTTTAATTTTTTTCCTTTCTTTTCTTCTTCAATCTGTGTTTTAAGGCTCAGAGCAGACATTATGATATATCAATTTTTTTTATAAGGTATTCAAATGTTTGGCCCAAAGTGAAGTTGTTCTGTTGAAGTTACTTAAATATTCCTCTCATCTTCTCAAGTAACTTCAAACATGTTCATGCCAGTCATCCATTTCAAAAGGAGCAGTGATTCAAAGGAAAGTTAATAACTTAGGGATCTATAAAAGACACTGCAATGTATCTTGTTCCATTTTTAACAGGAAGCCCTTCATGCAGATGTGTGAGTCTCCCTGGGTGCATAAAACTCCAGCCTTTTCTCGGTGATTCAATAGAGCAATTGTATCGTAGAAATTTGCATCCACCTCCCTAAAAGAGATGAAACAAATAAATGTATCATCCTATTATGTTTAATATTTTATCACTAGAGGTCTGGTGCACAAAATTCATGTGTTGGGGGGTGTGTGTCCCTCAGCCTGGCCTGTGCCCTCTCACAATCCAGGATGCCTCATGCACCAGTGGCCATACTTTTCATACAGGTGCAAGGCATCTTGCTGTTGTATAAGCTACATTTTTTTTTGCCCTGAGTATAAAAAGTAGTACATAACATGATCCTTCTGAGGCAGTACTACCATTTTCCCCATCTTACGGGTGGAAAAACTGAAGCAGAGAGAAGTTAAGTAATTGGCTTTGTCACACAGTTATAAGTGTGAGGATCAGAGCTGACCACAAAATGTGCAAGCCAGAGTCCATGCATGTCATCGCTGCATCATCCTGTTTTTTTCAGTGTTAAGAGTAGACTTGCCAGGTTTTAATTTTTAAATCTAAGAGACTGTTTCCAATATATAGGAATGCATGCTCATCCCCATGCAGAATAAACAGGATGTGGACAGTTTGGAGGTTCTTCTGATGAATTAGGATTAAACAGCCACAGATCTCTTTTTCAAATACTGCAGAAGCCACCTTCCTTGTTTAACTGTGTGGGATATAGCCATTTATAAGCTATGACATAGTCACTTGCTATCCGGGACCCCTCGGGGAATGTCCGACTGACGGTTTAGAGGTTAGAAAAAAACCTTGCGAGAGAAAAAATCAAAACAGAGGCCACTCCAGCGAGGTTGGGTTCTGAGGAGTTAGGGCTAACTTTCTGCGTGAAGATTCACCAGGTCAGGGAAGAGGGGAGGAAGGAGTGTGTGTGTGTGTGTGTGTGTGTGTGTGTGTGTGTGTGTGTGTGAGAGAGAGAGAGAGAGAGAGAGAGACTCCTCCCCAAAGACTCCAGACTCTTATTTTAAAGCACAAAACCTTGCTTCCCCACGTTTATCACACATCTAAACACAAACCATCGTGTACTTCAAGCAACATATATTAGGGAAAGCGAATATAGCCTTAAAGCAAAGGTTAGGGGTTTCAGAAGTAACTCCTCTATTCTCCTGGGCAGAAGCTCCTGGGGCGGCGGGGGGGCTGCCTCTTTGCGAATCCACATTTATCTCTTGGTGCATGGGAGGTTAGGGAGCACAGCATTATCCTGGGAAGGGAAGGTCACGGGAACTGCACATTTGATACTCACCCAGTTTCATTTCTTCACCCTCCCAGGTAGCTCAACCCTACTGGGTGTGGGGAGAGATTGGGCGGCTCTCCAGTGGTGATTCTGCGGCTGCTGGGGGGCAAAGAAAAGCCTCCCCCAAAAAAGGTTTTTCAAAAGCCTTCAAGAAGCCACGAAGGTTAAACAGCGCAACTGGGCTCAGTGAGAGCCAAACTGTCTTCCCACTTGCACCTGCATGTCTGTGCCTCCACGGGCAGCCCAGGGTGCCCTCTCAGACCCTCGCTCCACCCTCCCACCTCCCTCACACACACTTTGGACTGGGTGCTGCTGCACGGGGGCGCGGGGGGCTGCTTATATGTACTCCTTTGACCTCTGCACTATCCCAAACTCCCGAACCCCAGGGCTCACTTCCGGGCTTCCGAAGCCCTCAAAGTCTCTCCCTCAATCCCAAGGCACTGCTCCCTGCCACCTCCCAGCTGCAGCCAACACTCAGACGTGGAGGCGAGCGGCCCTGCGGGCCCACCCTCCTTTCCCTCCTCCACTCACTACGTCTGGGTACTGGCACAGATCTGTGGGCCACGCAGTTTAGTGAACACATGCCCAATGTCAAGAATGGTTCCCAGTGCCTTTGCCCGAAGGTAACCAGGGCAGTCTCCCCCTGGGAACTCAGTCCTGGGGTGCTGCTTTCCACCTCTAAATTCAGATCTCATGCAATTCACACCAAAAAACCCCTGCTCCCTCGAGGAAGAGACCCACTGAAGAGACTCCTGAGGCAGTGTGGGGCACGCCTCCTCTGCACTTGTGCAGAGTGTCATGTTTGCAAACAGTGAGCAAGCCTGCTGCGCTGCTCAAGGGGGAGACATGTGTAGCCACCAAAACAATGGTTCCTATCTTTTCTCTTTTGTTTACGGAGAGATTCCAATCCTATCCCTAACCCCTATGTAGCCATGCGCCCAAAACTCCTTCCTATGCCCCTTCTCCAGACACCGGCCCTCCAATGTCCTGGCTGCTTCTGCCCACTCTGAGAGGAGCTGCACTATAAGTTCATATGTTTGACTAGTTAAGAAAAAAAAAAAAACAGGCTGAAATTGGACTTACATAAAACCCGTCCATGGTAACCACTTGTTCTACAGGAGCACCCATAGCACCCAAGTACTTGAGACCCTTGCAATCTGGGACTCCTCTGGGGATGTCTGACTGCATATTTAGGAGGAGCCCGAACCAGGCCGGGTGCCGTGCAGCTCACTCTCATCCCAGCCGCTGTGCCTGCTGCCGCCACTTGGTAGTACTGCCCAGTCAGGAGAGGCTCCCGCTGCTGCAGCTGTGCTCATCAGCCATGAGCCCAGCTTCTGGCTGAGCAGCACTCCCGCTGTGGGAGCGCACTGACTACCAGGGGGCAGCTCCTGAGTTAAGCATCTGTTCCCTGGTGGTCAGTGTGCATCATAGGGACTGGTTGACTGGTCATGCTGGTCATTCCACTGTAATGGTCACTGGGCTTTTATATATAGAGATTGGCAAAATTCAAATTATGCCACATAAGAAGAAAAGTAAAAAAGGGGGGGAAGGGTTTAAGGCCTTTTTGTAATGACTGAGGAATGTAAAAAATAAAACCCATAATTACCTGAAAATCTTCTCCCACATTATTGAGTGCAATGTTGATGGTAAATGTAGAAGCATCGTGATGAGGGCGAAGAGAACGCTGTCTGTCAGGGGAGTATTTTACCACAAAATTCAATAATGCAAATCCCTAAAAAGGCAAAGTAAATGAATGGATTTGCTTAGCAATAAAAACATAAAATAGCATATGTGTGTAAAAACTGGTAAGAGGTAGGCAGGAGGAATGGGAGAATAACTACCTTTGTATAATAGCCTGCAAAGACCTTCAGTGTAACTGGTGCAATAAACTCCCGGATAAAATGAAGCCAAACATTTTCCAGATCAATTTGCTTCATGTGGATATCATCAGTTGGGACATTTTCATAACCACCAGATATACGGCTATCCTAAAAACAAATAAATGACATCATAAAGTGTGGTCTACAGCAATCCACATTTATACTATCTTGGAATTTTTTCAATCCCAAGATCATTATAAATAAAGAAATTAACAGTTTAATTATGGCACACCATCTACTTTAACTGCAAGACTATCAAAAAAAACTTAGGTAAAATGGCTTTGCAAATATATCCATGAAGCAAAACATTACAGAGTTTAGTAGACTCCTTCCCTACTTATTTAATGTGTTAACCCCAAAATAAAAAGGCCAAAGTAAGAGGTAACAAGTGTTTATTTGAGATTCAAAAGAATAGTTATTTGGAAAGCACCTATTCAGACAGAAACCAAATAGTGTTCTGATTAGGAAACAAAAGCAGTGGGTATTTATGAGAAAGGGAAGGAGAACAATTACATCAATAGAAGGAAGCATTTCTATAGGTGCGAATAAGCTAGCACAGTGATGCTAATGCTAAACAATGCTTTTAATTTCGGTCTAGGTAGTCATGACATCTTCTTTCTTGTAATCTTTGCACACAGTGGTTTTGGATACAATGCTGCTCTTGGATCTAGCTCAAGGTTATTTTGCCCTTTTAACATTCCAAAGATTTGAGGAATAAGATATGCAAGATTCTAGGATGGCAGCTTCAACTCCATTTTAAAGTGGCTCATTTAGATTATTTTTACAAATGTGTATTTAAGAGCTGACTATAAAGTAAATAAAATTAATTTCCAAAGCCCTTCCAAGCCTCCTAAAGAATGAGTTTTTTACAGTGACCCTTCAGGCAGTCTTAGCTGCTTGATGGACATAAATTTGATGGGTTACCTACCATAGAAACAAGCTTTCCCTGCTTTGTTTCTTACTTCTACTTTGTGGCATCCAGTCTTTCTATGACAGGTTTTCATTATCCTGCCTGCAACTTGCTGACTTCAAGTTCTTCATCATTCTTTGAACTTCTGTATCCCTGATCAGCTAACTGATGTAATTTAACAGAGGCAGGAATATTCAAGAATATTCCACTTAAATTTCTTGGTATTGGGAATGAGTTGGCATGCGAGGATTCTCAGAGGAAAAGAAATACATTGAACCACTAACAGTGAGATTTCCTGCCAAGTCCTTGACACTGAATGTAAATAAAAAACTGACTTACACTGAAAGCATTCAGATTCCTTCTTAAATTTTATACAAAAAAAGCTTTGATAATCAACCAGATAAACTTAGTCTTAGTATTTTTCACTACAGCTCACTATAAAAATGCAGAGAATAAAAAGTGGCCTTAAGAACAACATCACACAGTAAAGATATACATTACCTCACCACTCCAGCCTGGGACATGATCCTTAGGGACTAGCCAGTGTAATTACATGCATAAATGAGAAACTGAGGCCCAGAGAGATCAAATGTTAAACACTCATTAGGTAATGGCAGAATTAGACTTAAACACAGCTCTCCTGACAACCTTGGCTAACCTACTATTCAGAGATGTACAACAAAAACGACAAATCCACCCTAAATTCTCTAAATATCTACCCTTCCCCCAACCCCACATACACATTTCAGTTTTCTGTGTGAAATTATAACTTACGTGATGTTTCCCTCCAGACCACTGGCCATAATGCTCCATTTCTTCCACCAACTCATCACAGGCTTTTTCAGAAAATATGGGAAACCAAAAGACATCTGGACAAGGCTATGACATTGAGAGCACACTTTATTTTTCTTTCTCATAAAGCATGGCATCACCATTAAGAGAATAACATTCTGTGTCTTTTTAAAAATATATTTTATTGATTTTTTACAGAGAGGAAGGGAGAGGGATAGAGAGTTAGAAACATCGATCAGCTGCCTCCTGCACACACCCTACTGGGGATGTGCCCGCAACCAAGGTACATGCCCTTGACTGGAATCGAACCTGGGACCCTTGAGTCCGCAGGCTGATGCTCTATCCACTGAGCCAAACCGGTTAGGGTACATTCTGTGTCTTTTAACTAATAACTAGCATTTTAAAACTAATAGGGCAGAATATTCAATATTTAGCTCACTTAGATGTCCTTTTTAGGAGGTCTGTCCCACATTATTGACATTACTGTTATAAACAATACTAGTTTTGGGAATTTTAACACTTAGGAGACTTTTTTTTTTTTTACATTTTAACATCAGTAAAATAAAACGTGTCTTAAAGTCAAAGCCAAGCAGCCACTGTGATGTAGTTTTAATGCCCCAGCGCTTGGTAAAACATTCATCCTGCCGTCACCTGTGTGAGTACATATGCATATCTGTGTGTCCTTTGTATACATGTATTTAGTTGGTATTGCATTTGCTGAACTGAGTTGCCCTTTAAAATGTCTTTTAAAATGATTTATGCTATAATTTGTGACAGAAATGAAAAGTTATTGTGTATGCAGTGCACTAGAACATATAACATATATTCCTTAATAATTATAAAATAACTCTTTCAATATGTATAAAATAAAAACATTCTAAATGACCAGAAAACATTGTGTCATAGTTTAATTGGCAGTATTTTATTTTTCTTTCTCATAGTATACAAAATAAAGAGATAACTCAGAATCAAAGATTCCTTATATTCTCTAAAATAAGTTATTAGCAATAGTTTGGAATACTACTAATCTCAAACAGAGTTCATTTTGTAAAAGACATCTCTAAGAGATTCTTGGAGCCTAATTTCTTTCAAAGGTAAACTTTCATGAAAGATATCTGTCAATGACTCCTTATTTTTTGTGGTTTGGGAAAGCTACAACATTAACTTATGGACACACACAATAGTGTGGTGATTCCAGGGGGCAGGATGTGAGGTGGGGGGGGGTGGAGATGGAAGAGGATATAGGGGGGATAAGTGGTCATAGGGGAAAAATGAAATAAAGAAAAAATGAAACAAAAAGAAAGCTATGACATTGAGAGCATGCTTCAAAAAAATGCATGATCTTAAAATTTTTGTTCATTTACACACTCTACAGTTTTATAACTATATGATCATTAAGGCTATAAAATTGGGAATTAAGCCATATGAATTTTACCTAAAGAGTAATTACTGCACTTTCAAAACATCTCCCACTAAAGCAGTATTGTAGTAATAATATGCGCTTCTGGAAAATATAGCAAAAAGTTCTACATATCATAATAATTATTAATACAAACCTGTTCAACTATATTTTCAGTGAAAATCTTTGAATAATCATGGCTTATATACTTTTCCTTCCAGTCCTACAAAAAATAATTAATTGCACAGATTAAAGCAAATACCTTTACAAATACTTGAATAAACAATATAAAGTATATCCATTTTAGAAATTACTCAACTTATAAATGACTGTGTTTTAGACCACCGAAACCACAGCTTATGTTTTTCAATATTTGCCTGATTCTATGTATGATCATATACATTTCTATGAAATGCAAAATTTTGGTTTATGAAGCTTTATATCTCAGAATTTAAAAATGTGAAAAATATTACAGTGATTAGATTTGTATACTATATCCTATGCATCTACACCGGGTAGATAAATATGTGTTTAAAAGTGAACAATACAAAATCCTATCAACAAATATTAGTAAATATTAACACATTAGTCAATTTGAGTATTATCTACATAGTGAATTACTTTAAAATAATTTCAATTTTAAAAATGTATTCAACATTTCTTCCTTCACTGCAGTTTTTAATATCTGTCAAAGAATGATCACAGGGTTCATAACACATTCACTTCCTTAAGTTACTAAATTTAAGATATAGTAAAAATAGATTTTCTTGATGTTAATTCATGAACTAATTCTCCTCTTTGACCAATCTCTGACACATAAACCACACACTGAAATACCTCAATTTTTGTCAATATCAGCTAGGAAATCCTTTCCCTGGGTCAAGTGTTTCATTTAAAACCCCAATTATTTAGAGAGTATATATTAAAATATGGGGTGAGTTATTATTTAAAAAGATTTCTTCTTAAATGTATGTAGGCAGTCTAATGAAATTCTTACGTTTCTCTTTATAAAGTACAAATATAGGAAAGTGACAGGAAAGAACTGAGGTACAGACATAATATAATTCAAATCAAAACATGTTCCAAAAATATTTGTCTGAAGTATACTTTTTGAGGCCAGATTTCAAAGGATTCAGATAATTTATGTACATTATTAGTTTAACATATCTCTGCTTATATGTAGCTAAGATATTTCTGATATAGAGAACCAAAACTATCTTTAAATTCTTTAATAAATTTCATTTACAGTATATAAGGATCAAATTACTATATTATCTCATCACTCCCTCGAACACTTATTAGTTTTTGGATTTCAAAATATGGGGAAAAATTAGAAGTAAATAATCATTCATAACATTTCAGAATCCTTCTGTTTTCTTTCCTATGTATCATTACTGAAATTAAAGAAAAAAGCCCCTAAGACTTTACATTAATTTTTTATTTAGACCACCTTTCAAATATCATTGAACAAACTGTGAACTTACTAATTTCTTATAAGTTCTGTTAATGAGAAAATCATTAAATATGTTGCTATGCATATCCCCTACAAGGTATATCTATATGGTGAATTTCCAAAGAAGACAACAAAGTAAAGCCATAGAAAGAACAGCTGTTCCAACTCACTGGTGATATCATTGTATAGTCTCCAAAGATTTGAATTTTTACACAAACATCTACATTTCAGTACATAATTTGGAATATTTTTTTCAGGAAGCTAACATTACCTAAGAAATCAAATAATACTCTTTTTCAAAATAACAAGAAAGTTAGCACTAAAGTAAAATATGTAATTCCACCCTCACTATTAAAGAAGCTTCTTCTTAAGTCCATGAAAATGTGCAGCTAAATGGACTGGAGGTGCTTTCCTTTATTTATCTACTAGAGGCCTGGTGCATGGATTTGTGCACCGGTGGGGTTCTTCTGCCTGGCCTGCACCCTCTTGCAATCTGGGACCCCTCAGGGGAATGTCGGACTGCCGGTTTAGGCCTGATCCCCGCAGGCAGGTGGCCTGCAGGTATCAGGCAGAAATCGTCAGTCCAACGCCACCTGCTGCTCCTGCTCATCCTGACCCTGCTGTGCCTGCTGCAGGCTCATGCCCAGTCAGTCTCGATGAGGAGAGGCTCGCAGCCGTGAGCCCTGCATTTGGCGCCAGTCGGTCAGCTGAGCAGCGCTAGAGAGAGAGGAGAGAAAGGAGGGGGGAGGGAGAGAGAGAGAGAGAGAGAGAGAGAGAGAGAGAGAGAGAGAGAGGAGAGAGAAACATAGATGTGAGAGAGACATCAATTGGTGAAAATACTTTTAAAGATATTTATTTTTTATTCAACAGAATATTCAGAGACCATTAAATTTCCTATTCCTGAATGTCAATTACTCCTACATAATAAAACAGAATTCTGACCAGGTGGATTAAGAGTTTGTAATTTAAAAGTTTTACTATTTGCAAGGGAAAACCCTAGATAGTAGTATTACAAAGATGAACCTTTAAAAGAGTATTTTCCCTTGAATAAATGTGCTGACTTCACTACAGAGAACAGACCAAAAAAAAAAAAAAAAAAAAGGTTAATTCCTATAGATTCAAATCTTTCAGGAAAGAAATAATTTTAGAATTTAAAAGGAAATTGTTTCCCAACTTAAGACTTTCGATATATGTTAAATCCAGTTATTCTGCAATTTTCTCTGGCTATCTTTGGTATATATTTACAAATTGTTTTATAAAATAAACAAGGAGAGATAGAAAATGGTGGCCCAATAGGCAGATGTGCCATGCACCTCATCCTGGGGCCAGACTGGAAAAGCAACTAAGTCAGAGAACATCAAAGCAGAATTCACAAGTTAGACACAGCTCAGGAGACAATTTACAACAAGAAAGGGCAGAGAACACCTGGAGAACAGTAGGAACTGGGATCTGGACTGAAGAGGGCCAGCTGGCCAGTGGGCCAACAATGTGAGGAGGAAGCTGCGGTGCATCAAAGCCACTTGGCAACAGGCATAACATCCAACTGTGAAAAAGAAAAGTCACAGATTTGCTGCCTCAAAAGGCTGAGGCAGCCTGAACAGCTCAGTGCCGGGGGAAGAGAAACATGCAGTTTAGTGGTTGTTTTGGTTTGGTTTTGTCTTTGCTATTATGCACTAAACCCAGAACATAGGACTTTTCAATTGCAAACACTCACCTGAGGCTTCTGCGCTGGGAGAGAGGCACAGACTTGAGGAGTCTGAGGAGAGGCTGAGGAGGGAAGTAGGGCAGAGAGACATGGCCAGGACTCCTGCATTTGGACGTTCTTAAAGCTTCCAAACCAAAGTGGTCATTTCTTCTCTGAAGAGCTAGCCCCTCCCAGTAGCCACAAGACAGGTAATATAGCCTGCCACACCCTGCCTGCATTTTGAGTTATACCAAGGAAAGAAGGCAGAGGCCAAATTTACACATTTTAATAGGCCCAAAGAACTCTCAGTGACTGTATAGGAAGATGTGCCGGTCCACCCTGCTATTCTGGGAACCAGACTGATAAAAACTCCAGATTGCTAGCCAACCCCACTGGCCTCCATACAAGGATCTCTGAATAACCAAGGCCAGAGTAATATTTTGGGCCACTCATGGCCCATCTGGGTCAGGGAAAAAACATCCATCTGATTCCCAGAAAGCCAAACAGCACCACTCACTCCTAAAGCCCTATCAGTGATTAAGATTGACAGTTGGCAGACAGGAAAAGCAGACAGATTGGTCCCACCTGCTTATAGCCAAGGCCTGTGGAGACAGACACAAGCATAGTAGTGGTGGATTGCTTGGAGCTTCAACAGGGTGCAAAAAGCCAAAAGAGCCCTAACCGGTTTGGCTCAGTGGATAGAGCATCAGCCTGTGGACTGAAGGGTCCCTGGTTTGATTCTGGTCAAGGGTATGTACCTTGGTTGCAGGCACATCCCCAGTAGAGGGTGTGTGGGAGGCAGCTGATCAATGTTTCTCTCTCATCAATGTTTCTAACTCTCTATCCCTCTCCCTTCCTGTAAAGAATCAATAATAATAATTTTAAAAAGCCAAAAGTTAGTGTCTGACAGTGGTCAGCACCTAACTCCTTAAAAGGAAGCCCAGAATTGGCACACAGAAGAGTGGGATTCTAAACAAGCTGCCACAGGGCATTAAAATTCGGCTGAAGTGATTGAAGCAAGTCTTGCCCTGGAGGGGTGTCTCCAGCACAGAAGTTCTCCCACTGCAGAGACAGCTGATTCTCACAGCCAATTGGCCTGGAGGCCAATTCCTCCCAGTGATACCCACAACAATCAAGGCTTAACTACAACAAGACTGTGCACAAAGACCACAAGGGGGTGCACCAAGAGTGTCCTCCTCAGGTAATTGGGGAGGCTGAACCACTGGGCCCTAGAGGACACTTAGCACAGAAAACCACTTTATCAATACAGGGAAGCATAAAAAAAATGCGGAGACAAAGAAAAAGGACACAGATGACAGAAATGGAGGAAAGCAAACTACTGGATATAGAGTTCAAAACCACACTTTT
>NW_006296622.1:191554-210500 GCF_000327345.1 Myotis davidii | reverse complement strand
TGTGCCTGCAACCAAGGTACATGCCCTTGACTGGAATTGAACCTGGGACCCTTGACTCTGAAGGCTGACGCTCTATCTACTGAGCCAAACCAGTCAGGGCTGAACAATAAAGATTTAATTAATAAAAAAAAAATTTGGCTGAAGTGAATGACAGTTCACTTTTTAATTAATTTATTTTAGTATTATTATTTTTTCACTTTTTACTTCCTTGCTTCTCCTTTTTCATCCTGTTTTTCTTCTACTTTCCCCATTTTAGTTTTTGTTTCCTTTCTTTTTACCCCATTTTAAAAATTGGTCTTCTATATCTGTTTTATTAATGTGTTATTACAGTAGTCTCTGTTGGCTCAGTCATATAGCTAACTTCATCTTCCCTGCTGTCCTACTTCATTTCCCCTTCTTTTTTATTTCTCTGCACTACTCAATCCTTTCTTCTTCTTCTCTCTGGCTCTTTTTTTTCCTAATTTTTAATTGGTTTCAATTCAGGCCATATGCTCTCTCCTCTATTCTCCTTTTCAAATAAATAAATAAAAATTTAAAAATATTTTTTTCTTCTTGTCCATTCATTCTCTTTCTTCCTCCTCTATAATAAACCATGGTCCTTCCCCTATTCATCCAATTCCTTAACCTTTCTGTACTTAAGCTGTGCCTCTACAGATTCTGTCCCTCCCCCACTTTTGGGTTTTCTGTGTGAGCTTTTGGGTTTATTTTTATTTATTTTTTCTTTTCTCGATATCCTTTTTGTTCTCTTTCATAATTCTCTTTTTTCTGGTGGTCACTTTTTTGGGGGGTTATAATTGTCTTGTGTATCTACGTGTTCTGTTCCTTTTGTGTCGTGTCGTATTGTATTTTGTGCTGTTCGGTCAGCACTTTCACAATAGCTGACATGATGTGGTAGAGAGTGAACAGCATAATCAGACATCCTGAAAGGAGACTCCACCCAAAAATGGGATAATAACATTCAAGACCCAACTACATCAGGATAACCCAAATATCTCAGGCAGGTGGACTCCCTGGAACACCCAACCCAGAAGACCTGAGAGACTGTATCACTGGGTCCCACAAAACATCTACTACATAACAGCAACTGAAAAAATCTGGGTGGCATACCAGTTTGATACAATACATAGAAACAAATACAAAAGAACAACAAAAAATGTGGAGATGAAAGAAAAGGAGAAATCACCAGAAAAGGAAATAAATTAAATGCATGGAAGCAATTTGTCAGAGGAAGAATTCAGAGTAATGGTTGTAAGGATGTTCAAATGGCTGGATCAGGAATTCACCAACATTTGTAAGAATCAAGAGGAAATGAAGAATGAGAGGAAATGAAGAATGACATAGGTTCAATAAGAACACAATGGAAGGTTTCAACAGTAGACTAGAAGAAAGCTGAGGATAAATCAGTGAGTTAGAAGACAAGGTAGAAAAAACACCCAAGTAGAGCAGCAATTGGGAAAAAAATTAAAAAGCAGGAGGAAAGTTCAAGGGAGCTTTTGTACAACATGAAATGAAACAACATCTGCGTAATAGGGGTGCCCAAAGGAAAGGAAGCTGAGAAAGGAATAGAAAACCTGTTTTAAGAAATAATGACAGAAAACTTCCCTGATTTGGGGAAGAAAACTGTCATACAAGTCCAAAAAAGCACAGAGTCCCAAACAAGATGAACCCAAAGAGATTGACATCAAAACACATCATAATTACATTGGCAAACATCAATGACAAAGTAAGAATCTTAAAGGATGCCAGAGAGAGACAGAAAGTTACCTACATGGGATCTCCCTTTAGACTATAAACTTATTTCTCAATAGAAACACATCATGCCAGAAGGGAATGGAATGAAATATACAAAGTGATGAAAAGCAAGGGACTAAATCCAAGAATACTCAATCCAGCAAGCCTATCATTCAAAATTAAAGATGAAATCAGGACCTTCACAGACAAAAAAAGGCTAAAGGAGTTTATTACCACCAAACCAGCAATGCAAAAGATGCTAACGGGACTGCTATAAAAAGAAGAAATAGAAAGGGAAGAAGGGACACAGGCATAAGGAATAAAAATGGCAACAAACAGTACCTATCAATACTAACCTTAAATGTAAATGGGTTAAATGCTCCAATCAAAAGATATAGGGTAGCTGAATGGAAAAGAAAACATGACACATATATTTGCTGTCTACAAAAGATCCACCTCTGAACAAAGGACTCACACAGACTGAAAGTGAAAGTATGGAATTTTTTTTTTCTGACAAATGGAAGTGAAAAAAGAAGCTGGGGTAGCAATATTTTTATCTGACAAAAGCCACTTCATAATACTAAAGGGATCAATACAACAAGAGGATATAACTCTGGTAAATATATATGCGCACAACACAGGTGTACCCAAATACATTAAAAAAAAAACTTCTGCAAGATATCAAGGCAGAGATCTACAGCGATACAATCATAGTAGGGGATTTGAATACCCCATTGACATCACTGGACAAATACTCTAGACAAAAAACCAGCAAAGAAACAGCAACCCTAAATGACTCACTAGATCAGATGGAATTAGTTGACAACTTCAGAACATTTCACCCCAAAGCTATGGAATATACATCCTTCTCAAGTGCACATGGAACATTTTCAAAGAAGACCACATATTAGGAGACAGGCTAAGTCTCTACAAATTCAAGAAGATTGAAATCACATCAAGTATCATCTCATATTAGAATGGCTTAAATTAGGTATGAACTACAATGAAAACAATCAAACACATGGAGGCTAAATAGCATGCTATTAAACAATGAATGGGTTACCAAAGAGATCAAAGAAGAAATGAAAAACCTTCAAAAAACAAATGAAAATGAAAACACAACAATCCAAAATCAATGGGACACAGTGAAAGCAGTCCTGAAAGGGAAGTTCATAGCACTAACTAACTAACTAAACAAACAAACAAACAAAAAACACAAACAAACAAAAACCACAAACAAAACAACAACAAGAAAAACTGGCAGTAAGTTATCTAATTCTACAATTTAAATAACTAGAAAGAGAGCAACAAGAAAAGCCCAGAGTAAATAGAAGGAAGGAAATAATAAGGATTAGAGTGGCAATAAATGACATAGAGACCAAAATAACAATATTAAAAGATCAATAGAAACAAGAGCCAGTGCTTTGAAAGGATACACAAGATTGATCAATCTCTAGCCAGGTTTACTAAGAAACAAAGAGAGAGGACCCAAATAAACAAAATCAGAAATGAAAAAGCTGAAGTAACATCTGATCCAACAAAGAATTCTAAAAAATACTGTGAAAAACTTTTTACCAACAAACTGGACGAAATGGACAAATTCCTAGAAAAATATAATCCTCCAAAATTCAATCAGGAAGAACAAGAAAACCTGAATAGGCTGATAACAACTGATGAAATTGAGGCAGTAATAAAAAAACTTCCAGCAAATAAAAGCCCTGGTCCAGACAACTTCACGGGGGCAGTTTTACCAAACTTTCAAATAAGAATTAATACCGATCCTCCTTAAACTGTTCAAAAAAATTCAAGAAAAAGGCACAATTCCAAGCTCTTTCTATGAAGCTAGTATTACCCTAATTAGAAAACCAGATAGAGACACTAAAAAGAAAGAGAATTACCAGCCAATATCCCTGATGAACACAGATGCTAAAATCCTCAACAATATTCTAGCAAAACATTAAAAAGATCATACACCAGGACTAAGTGGGATTTATCCCAGGGATGAAAGGCTGGTACAATGTCTGCAAATCAATAAATGTGATACATCACATAAACAAATTGAAAGACAAAAACCACATAATCATATCAATTTTGGCAGAAAAAGCATTTGAGAAAATCCAACACTCTTTTGTGATAAAAACTCTCAGCAAAGTAGGAATAGAGGGATCATAACTAAACATAATAAAAGCCTTATATAACAAACCTACAGCCAACATCATACTCAATGGGCAAAAACTAAAACCATTTCCCCTAAGAATAGGAACAAGACAGGGATGTCCACTTTTACCAATCCTGTTCGACATAGTACTGGAAGTGCTAGCCATAGTGATCAGATAATAAGAAGAAATAAATGGTAACTAACTTGGAAAAAGAAAAAATAAAACTGTCATTGTTCACAGATCACATGATATTGTACATAGAAAACCATAAATACTCCATAAAAAAACTACCAGATTTAATAACTGAATTTGGCAATATAGCAGCATACAAAATTAACTCACAGAAATCTATGGCATTTTCATACACAAATAATGAACTCACAGAAAGAGAAACTAAAAACAAAATTCCACTGACCAAAAAAATTGCAATAAAAAAATTAAGATACCAGGGAATAAACCTATCTAAGGAAGAAAAAGACCTGTACTCAGAAAACTACAGGATGTTAAAAAAAGAGATAGAGGAAGATATTAACAAGGGGAAGAATATACTGTGTTCATGGATTGGTAGAATCATCATTAAAATGTCCATACTACCCAAAGCAATCTATAGATTCAATGAAATCCCCATTAAAATACCAACAGCAAATTTCACAGACCTAGAACAAACTCTCCAAAAATGTATAAAGAATTAAAAAAGACCCCGAATAGCCTCAGCCATCCTAAGAAAGAAGAATAAAGTTGGAGTCACAATACCAGATATCAAGTTATATTATAAAGTCACTGTTCTCAAAACTGCCTGGTACTGGCACAAAAACAGACATATAGACCAATGGAACAGAACAGAGAATCCAGGAATTGACCCAAGCCATTATGTTCAATTAATATTTGATGAAGTAGGAAAGAGCATACAATGGAGTCAAAGTCTCTTCAATAAATTGTGTTGGGAAAATTGGGCAGATACACGCAAAAAAAAAAATGAAACTAGACCACCAACTTACACCATTCACAAAAATAAACAGAAAATGGATAAAGGACTTCAACCTAAGATGGGAAACCATAAAATTCTTAGAAGAATCCATAGGCAGCAAAATAGCAGACATCTCTCATAGCAATATCTTTACCAATACAGCTCCTAGAACAATGGAAACTAAGGAGAAAATAAACAAATGGACTACATCAAAATAAAAAGCTTCTGCACAGCAAAATAAATCATCAACAAAACAACAAGAAATCCCACTGCATAGAAAGATAAATATCACATGATCTCACTCATTTGTGGAATATAATGAACAACATAAATTGGTGAACAAAAATAGATCCAGAGACATAGAAGCATAAAACAGACTGTCCAACCTCAGAGAAAAGGCAGGGGATTGGGGGGATAAGAGAGCAACCATGCATATAAGTATAACCCATGGACACAGACAGTAGGGGGGTGACAGTATGTGATGGGTGTTGGGAATAGCTGGGGAGAGGTCAATTGGGGGAAAAGGAGACATTTGTAATACTTTAAACTATAAAGAATTTTTAAAAAAAGACATGACAAGTGATGGTGAGGATGTGGAGAAAAATGAACCCTAGTACACTGCTGGTAGGCATGCAGACTGGTGCAGCCATTGTGGAAAACAGTACAGAGTTTCCTCAAGAAATTAAAAATGGAACTCCCATTTGACCCAGCAATTCCACTTCTAGGAATATACACCAAAACATCAGAAATACAAATCAAAAAGAATATATGCATCCCTATGTTCATAGCAGCACAGTTTACAATAGCTAAGATTTGGAATCAGCCTAAGTGCCGATCAGCAGATGAATGAATTAAAAAATGTGGTACATCTACACAATGGAATACTATGATGTGGTAAAAAAGAAGGAATTCTTACCATTTGCAACAGCATGGATGGACCTAGAGACCATTATGCTAAGTGAAATAAGCCAGTTAGACAAAGGTAAATATCACCTGATCTCACTCATTTGTGGAATATAATGAACAACCTAAACTGATGAACAAAAATAGATCCAGAGACACAGAAGCATTGAACAATCCATCAAACTGCAGCAGGAAGGTGAGAGCATAGGAATGGGGGTGATAGATCAATCAAAGGATTTGTATGTATGCATATAAGCATAACCAATGGACACAGACAGTAAGGGGATGAGGACCTGTGCTTGTAGGAGGGAGCACATGGGGAGAGGTCAATGGGAGATAAAGGAGACATATGTATACAATACTTTCAACAATAAAGAATTTTAAAAAATTTACACAAAATGTTAAAAAATAAAAATTATAAAATGAAGTTTATTTTCTCAAACTAATGCTTGATTTTTCTTCCTAAAAATCAAAATGTAATATTATCAGATGTGAGCTACTTGTAACCATTTTTTTTTCTCAAGTTGTGGTTAAAAATTTGATGTGCTTTTCAATATATAATAGAAATACTTGGAGAAATAAATTTCCTTTCCCAAACCTAATATATATTTTTATAAAAAAAGTTCTTAGGCAGGTTTAGATCTACTCTATAGAACATAAAATATAATTAATTATATCTTTTTAAAATTGATATGATTTAAAAAAATATTAAAGGCTCTTACCACATTTTCATATTATTAACCCAATTTATTTTAACCCTTTTAGAGTTACAGGAAAACAAGTAATAAATAAAGTTGAGTGTGAAATACATACCACAGGATTTTCAAAAATCTGCCAGAGGTCATTGTTATAATGGGAAGTATTGTAATTTGCAGTTGATAATAGTCTTCCAAATTCATGTCTATTAGAAATGTACATAAATACACCCTATATGTCAAAAAATAATAATATTAACAATAATAGAATAAAGTACAAGAAAATATATTTAACCATAGGAAAATATGAGATATCAATTTTAACTTTTATATTTTCATTTATGAACAAGCATTTTTATTTTTCATATAAAATGTACATGATTAAAATTAAATTATTTTTTATTCATTATGAATTCAGACACCACACAAAACAAATTGCTTGCACTGCCACCCAACTGAAAAAAAATAAGAGGCAGAATGGTCCTTTTCTCATTGATCCTAGATACAGACATCAGGGAAAAATTCCTGTTTAAAATCAGAAGTATTTTTGCGACAACGTGCAATTAACTGTATCTCTTTTGGCTTCTTACCCTTTCAAAGAAGACATCACATTTTTAAAGAAGAATTCAAATATCAATATTCTTTCATCAGTCTATTTTATTTTTTTATTGTCCTAATGTTTAAAAACTGAACACAGAAACTACTCGTACATTAAAAGGCAGCTAAAAATCAGTCTCATATCTTTGTGCCAAACCAAATAAATGTGGCAACACCACTAAAGTAAGATTGTTTCTTTTTATACCTGTTTTAATGGTAAAAGAGTTAGTTATCCTACATAATAAAAAGGTAATATTCAAATAGACCGAACAGCAGAACATCAGAACAACCAAAGTGTACTATGCTAATGATATGCTAAGGCTGCTCAACCGCTCGCTATGACATGCACTGACCACCAGGGGCAGAGAGTAGACCAGTCGACCAGTCACTATGACGTGCACTGACCACCAGGGGGCAGATGCTCTGACTGGTAGGTTAGCTTGCTGCTGGGGTCCGGCCAATAGGGACTGAGCAAGATGGGCCGGCCATGCCCTGGAGCACTCCCACAGTCCCTCCCTGGCCTTGATTGTGCACCGGTGGGGTCCCTTACCCTGGCCTGCGCCCTCTTGCAATCCTGGGCCGCTCGGGGTTATTTCGGGGAGCTGGTTTCAGCCTCATCCCACAGGCTACTCCCCTTGGGAGGGTGCCAGATGCAGGGTTCATGGCTGGCAAGCGCTGTTGCCTCTCCCAATCGGGACTGATTGGGCGCGAGCTGCAGCAGGCACAGTGGGTCCAGGATAAGCAGGAGGGGCAGGTAGGAGCTGCTGGTGGCATTGTACTGATCCCTGCAGGCCACCCAGAAGGACCCCACCCATGTACAAATTCGTTCACTGGGCCTCTAGTTAATAATAATAAAAAACTCATGAAGAGTATCCAATTCTAATTTTTATCAAGATGTATTTTATACTTACTCCTACCTTCTCTCCCTTAAAAAAACAAAAACTAATGAAAGGGGTTTATGCTTCATTTTCTCATCTATTATAATACATCAGTCATAAAATATAAATCAGCCCAAAGAATTGAGAGTTGAACATCCTACAATGCCCATCCCCCAATACACAAAGTTTATAAGCACATACGTAGATTCAGAACCAGTGAATACCAACAATTTACCAAGCTAAATGGAAAGAACACTCTTTAAGTAACTTATTGCTAGACAATATACCATATTCAATAAACAAAAACAAATAAAAATAAATAAAAATAACACCTTTGGGGGGCTGAGCATTTGGAATGTTTCCGGAGTAGGGGAGTCTTTTTCCCTTTGTAAAGTCTAAAATGAAGAGAAGCATGGGATAAGTTGACCCGCAAACCCACTCTCTCATGTAGTCTCAGGTAGTAAAATAGCAACACTTCATGAAAAGCTGACATTCTGAAATGCCCCTCTTAGAAAACATGCAGAACAAGCAAAGCTTAGAGCACACAAAGAAACAACTCTAACCCCTCTTTTCCCCTTGTGAAACATAAATCCAAGCTCATTCAGTAGTATAATTTCCATTAGACATAAAATTAAGACAAAGAGAAAAATGTGTAAGAGAGGCCATTCTGGGATGCGCTGTTGAGTGAAATTAGCCAAACATGAGCACAAATTACAATTATAGATACTGAGGATATTTAATAACAATGCACACAGGTTTGTAGGAAAAACAAACATATTCACAAAACACATGCCTTATTAAACTAATAAAAACTACTTGCCAACTTTTTTGATTGTTCACAAAATTACATTTGCTTACATAAATTTGAATACAATAATCAAATCGTTTCTAAGACAAAAAACCATATAAATATGTTTAAAAAGATTTTGAAAAACAAATTATTTTCTATAGTCATTTAAGTTATATAATGAAAGTAGATTTGTAGAATGGCAATTTATCATTAATTTTTCACATAGATTAAATATACCACATATCTCAATCCGTCTCCCAGTTTAGTGGTAAGACATGCAGAGATATTGATAATAAAGTATGGACACTGATTTTCAGAGCAGAAGTGTGTTCTTAAATGTGTAAATGATCATTTCATCTAGGCTTTACCTAATTAATTTTATTGAGATCAAGTTTTCAATACAGAATTACAAATGAAAATATATATTAATTCTTAAAAATGCTATGCTGATTTGTAACAAATTCATATTTATTATTGAATCCCACTGTTGCTGATGAGTTAGCTTAAGCAGTAGCCTAATTTTTCAAGTATTTAATAGGTAAATATTCAAAAATTATTCTCCATAATTGTTCCCAATTTCCCAACACGAATCAAAAAAATTGGCTAGTATTTACAAACTAGAAAGAAAAAGGACATCAAAAGAAAATAGCACATTAATTGGGAAAGCAAGCCATCTTCTAAGAACATTGAACAAGCCATCATCATATACCCTACCATTTCTCTAGCATTTCGGCAAAGAGCCATGTCAGGATCCAGTCTATCACGAACAAAATAGTTCCTTTCATTCATCTCTGATCGAAGTGTCTTCCCTTTAATTAAGTATACATTAGCCATGTATGGGACATTCCATATTCCTCTGAAAGTAAAGAGAAGACATTCCAAAATACCACAATATAAAATACTTAGTTTTATTTTTTGTATATTTTTAAAAATATATTTATATTGATTTTTATATAGAGAGGAAGGAAGAGGGATAGAGAGCCAAAAACATCGATGAGAGAGAAACACTGATCAGCCGCCTCCTGCACACCCACTACTGGGGATGTGCCCACAACCAAGGTACATGCCCTTGACCGGAATCGAACCTGGGACCCTTCAGTCCACAGGCCGACGCTCTATCCACTGAGCCAAACCGGCTATGGCACTTAGTTTTATTTTTGTTTTAAAGATAAATGCCTTATATGTTTAAGTTATATATATAAATTATTGAATCAAGCCCTAACTGGTTTGGCTCAGTGGATAGAGCATCAACCTGCGGATTCAAGGGTCCCAGGTTTGATTCTGGTCAAAGGCATGTACCTTGGTTATGGGCACAACCCCAGTAGGGAGTGTGTAGGAGGCAGCTGATCGATGTTTCTCTCTCATCGATGTTTCTAACTCTCTATCCCTCCCCTTTTCTCTCTGTAAAAAATGAATAAAATATATTTAAAAATATTATTGAATCGAATTACATGCAAATATAAATACACTTAATGCCATTTGACACACACACACACATATTCATACATGATATTTATACAGTGTGTCCCCAAAACATGTACACACACTTTAACAGCTGATAGTTCAATCAATGTTTTTTTCTTTTCATCCAGACTAAACTTTAAACAAAGGAAATTCATCCTAAAATGCTATTGGAAGTTTGAAAATGCAATTGAAGTACAAACTCTGCCTTTATAATTATGCAGAGTATGTTTGCATTTTTTCGGGACATCCTATATATGAGATTATCCTATATAATAAAAGCCTAGGTGGCGTAACGCCCTTGTGCGACACCCTTGCAAGACGTCATCACAAGATGGCTGCCACAAGATGGCCACACACACAGTGGAGGTGGGACCTGGTGGCCGCTCCGCACAGTGAGGCCTGAGGGGTCTTGAGGCTCTGCGCAGTGCAGAGCAGGCCGGTCCCGGCATCTCCGCTGCCTCACATAAAGAAGGAGGGTCACGGAAGGGGAGAGCAGTTGTGGGTGATCAGGCTTGGCAGGGGAGGGCAGTTGTAGGTGATCAGGCCAGCAGGGGAGGGCAGTTGGAGGTGATGGGGCTGTCAGGGGAGGGTAGTTGGGGGCGATCAGGCCGGCAGGGGAGCAGTTAGGCATCAATCAGGCTGGCAGGGGAGTGGTTAGGGGGAGATTAGGCTGGCAGGCAAGCAAGCAGTTAGGATCCAGCAGTCCCAGATTGTGAGAGGGATGTCAAACTGCCACTTTAGGCCCGATCCCTGCAGGGACCGGGCCTAAACCGGCAGTTGGACATCCCCCAAGGGGTCCCAGATTGTAGAAGGTGCAGGCCAGGCTGAGGGACAACTATCCCTGCCCCTGAATGAATTTCATGCACCAGGCCTCTAGTTTGGTATAAATTACATTGTTATGATATAAATCACTACCTTCCCTAGAGAAACTTTATTTTAAGGCTGATATATGTTTGGCATTTTGACTGTCACCCCTCAGTTGTTACAGTTAGGATATAATATTCTGTTGTACAGAAGGTGTTTCCCTTTAAGTTTAAGCAGTTTGATAGAAAAAAATAATGCCATACAACTTGTTTTCTAGAGCTGGTTTACACTGGCTCCCCAGTGATGACTTGTAACTTCACTAAGTCTATGCTCAGTGACTTCACATTAGAAGCTTGAAATCAGCCATGGTAGAAATATTTACACCTTAGAAATTGGCAAACATTATAAAACCAGGACATCCTCCCACCCCAAGAACCAGCTGTTAACATTTACCAGCATACTACTCAATATAGCCCCAAATCCTCCTAAAATATATCCTCTTGAAATTCATTAAGCCACCTCAAATTTTGTTAAAAAGGAAAGATGTGAAGAAATATAATCAGAAGGAGATGAGAGGTACATTATTTGGACCTTCATTCTTCCCACAGACCCATCTCCTTACTCCCAATATGACTCACTTCATAAGAACAATATAAGAAAGGATTTTCCTGAAGCGATATACATGCCTGTTGCTTTTAGAGAACAGAAAGGGAAGATCTTGACCAAAAAAAATGTACATATTAAAAAAATATGATATCATTTTGTCTTACTAGATGTGCCTTTAAGAGAAATGGTCATAAAAAAATAAAGAAAAAGAAAACACACACATAAATTTGTCATAAGATGTCATTCCTTCATGCAGTTTTTGTACATGAAGGAATGTACACATGTATTAACTAGATTAAAAAATCTCTACCTTTTTTTGTTAATCCTCACCTGAGGATATTTTTCCATTGATTTTTCTTTTTTAGAGAAAGTGGAAGGGAGGGAGGGGAAGAGAGAGAGAGAGAGAGAGAGAGAGAGAGAGAGAGAGAGAGAGAGAGAGAGAGAGAGAGAGAGAGAGAGAGAGAGAGAGAGAGAGAGAGAGAGAGAGAGAGAGAGAGAGAGAGAGAAAGAAACATTGATGTAAGAGATATATTGATTGGTTGCCTCCCGAACAATCCCTGACTAGGGCAGGGAAATGAACCTGCAACCCAGGTATGTGCCCTTGACCCAGAATCGAACCCGTGACCCTTTGGTCCACGGGCTGATGCTTTAACCACTGCTCAGTCAAGGCTCTACCTTCTTCTTATTCTCACATTTTAGACAATGACGAGATTAGACAGAAAATCACATTTATATATCAACTTAAATAAAACATGAATTTTCTATTCTACGTCTGTGAACTCTTATTTCTACTATACCCACAGGCACTATCAGGCATATGGTCTATACAAATAATGCCAGAGACAATAAGTACTTTGAAATAACAGAATATAATCTTAGTGTTTTCTCAGCTATCTGCTTCTTAATTTCAACTAACAAAGCCTTCATCATATTTATATCACTCAAATTTGCTATTACTATTTTCACAAAAACAACATCTTTTTAATACTCAACTGTTGAACAAGAAGTATTTATGTGATTTTCTTTCTAAATTTAAGGACACATATTTTAGCTATGAAAAAATGTTTGCCCTTTTCAATTGGGCTGATGTACTTGAGAAACTAGGCAAAGTATTTATGATTCAGTCACTTTGGTTCATTGTCTGTATGAAAAAGAATGACACTCTCCTGTAATATTACCTTAGCAAAAAAACCTATTTCAATTGTGACTGTTAGTTTTAAAGATATTAACTATTGTCTCAGAAAAAATATCAATTATACACACGCTTTATAACAAGTATATTCTTTTCAAAGTCTAGAAATTGAATTCAGATATTAGTGAAGAAATTGATCTTTAAAGTAGAATATTTTACACAGAAAACACCTGTAATAGGAAATGTTGGAAGATTTTAATTCTGAGTGTTGTTTGTTCATTTATAAATTTTAAAAGCTGTCAAAACAACCTTCATCCTGGCAACTAAATAAACTACTTAAACTAAATTTGCTTTCTAATCTTTTAACTAAAGAATATTACTCTTCTAATAATCAATCATAAGATTGCTATCCATGGTAACCATATATTGTCTATTAGAATTTCCCACAACTGTGAGTTTGTTCCTTTGAAGATTTAGAATTTTAAAAAGATTTTTTGTAAAATACTTGTTTACACTAATATTTCAGGACCCAAGTCATCCCCAGGTTCTCAAATTTCCATTAAATATAAAGAAAAAAGATAAATAGTAATAAATAAATAAAATTCAAGTAATATTAACAAGTCCTCATCTCTAGGTCATGGTATTTTACATTAAAATATTAAATTAACTAACTTACACTCTATTCCCTTGAACAATATCCACATAATCTTCATATCGAGCAAAGTAGCCATCAGGACTCAGGGCTCCCCAGAAGTTGGACCACAGCTTTCCATGGCGAGTTACAAGAGGAGCAATTATCTTTCTAAAGAAAAAAAAATCCAGATAACTATTTGTTTTAATCACCACAGAATTATGGTTCTGAACTTAGCTTGACACGGAATCATTCAAGTTCATTTAACACACATGTAGTTAGTCCATAAAACTAAAACTAAAATAGAGAAATTGCTTCCCAACACTTTTTCTTAAATAAGCACTGCTGATTTTCAGTGATATTTCTTAAAAAGAGTAACAGAAGTAACTCAAAATGTGAATAAAAGTATAAAAAGGATTTTTAAAAGTCCCTTTCCTATGTCCAAAAAGGTGAGACTACCATAAAGTATTTCAGAAACTATAATATATAAAATCAAGTATTTCATAATAGTCCATGGTGTATTAAGGTGTCAAATAAATATCTGTTGAAAAAAAAATGAATGATGATGGGCTAAAATATTTGTAAATAGGTCAGTTTTCCTAAAAGTTAAGTCCTGAGGGCAAGTGTCAGGGGGTACAAGAGGCGGGGGGGTGGGGGCAGGAGGTCAGTGAGGAAAAAAAGAGGAGACATATGTACTACTATTTGTAATACCTTAAACAATAAAATTAAATTTTAAAAAAGAAAGTATATTTATAATTTTTACAGCTTTTAAAATGGGTTGTGCTAACCCTGGCAATATGAAACATTTTTCTGGTCCTTTAACTATTTTAGAAAACGAAAGAGTAGATAACTACCATAGCACTCTAACCACCTACCAGGAAATAGTCCCTTTGAGAAAAGTATTACAAATACAAAACATGTCACATTTCTTCTTAGGGAAATCTAATTTACGACGTGTCAACATTTTCCAAATAAACTCACAAAACCTGATGTTCTTCTAAAATTACTTCTAAAGTATTGTGCACTGTAGTGGTACCTCACAATTTTTAAAAAAAGCTCACAAAACTTCTCCAAGAGAAAGCTATGCACAAACTATTCTTCATAAAAAAACCTATTCTCACAACACGCCAATGCTGTGAAGACCAGGCATGACCTTTCTCTTACAATAAAAAAGTGAAACTTAGTCTATAAAATATACAACATGCAATGAATAATTTTGGTGTATTTTTCCTGATTCCTATTAATAATGAAATATTAACCAGAAACACTTATACCTTGATTTGTTTAAAATACATGGATAAATTAGAATCTATATATTTTGTTTATTTAAGAAATGATAATTCAATGTCAATAACTGACAAGAACAAATATTTAATAGAAAAAAATCTTGAATTTAAATCTCAGCTGCCTCCCAAAGATGGATGGGAAATGTTGAAAATCAAAATCTATCTTAAGTGTGCCTCAATGGTTTTGAGCATGGAAATACAAGAATAGAAGCTGGGGCCCTGGCCAGTGTGGTCCAGTTGATTTGGTCATTGTCCCATGCACTGAAGGGTCACAGGTTCAATTCTTGGTCAGGGTACATACCCAGGTTTCGAGTTCAAACTCACTTGGGGTGCATACAGGAGGAAACTAATCAATATTTCTCTCTCTCATTGGTTTTTCTCTCCCTCTCTTTCTCTGTCTCTCTCTAAAATCACATATCCTCAGGTGAGGATTAAAAAAAATAATAGCAGCTGGGAGATTAAATAACTAAAGGAGTAAAATTTGGAGCACGGCAGTCAAAATCAGCAATAAGAGAAGGAGAGGAACAAGAGAACTGATGAGATGCTGGAAAGCCACATGCCCTAAGATGTGACCCATTCCCTGACCCTCTAGCCTTCAGTCAAGTCTACTAAATCTTGAAAGAGTCTTGGTTTATGTCAATGCTTTATGTAAACTACATGCTTGGATGCAGGTGTGTATCATGTGAAAATAATCCTTAGATAATTAACAGAAATTTATGAAACTGGAGAAATAATCAGTTTTATTGACTCTTTACTTATGAGGGAAATTTTATAATTGACAAGGTTTAAAGCATTAGATTAATATTAAAGAGGATATATGTTAAATATGTATATGAATTCATTAACAATTCACTATAAGAATTACTAAATACCTATCAAGTGTCATATAATAAAAACATTAAATATTATAAAAAAGCATATCCTATATAATAACAGGCTAATATGCAAATAGACTGAATGGCAGAACAACCAAACAATCAGTCACTATGACATGCACTGACCACCAGGGGGTGCACCCAGAATATGGAAGGCATCAGCTGCTGCAGGATGGCAGAGGAGGTGAGCAGGGCGTTGGTTGCTGTCATCGGGGCAAGCCTTTGGTGATTACTGAAAATTCTATGCTACCATGCACCGCAGTCCCGCCCCCCCCCATGCTTGCATCTGCTGCCGGTGCTGGCCCCACTTGCACCCACTGCCGGTGCCCAGTGCCAACCCCGATCACTCAGCACCATCAGCAGGTGCGACCAGTGGCTGCCAACCTTGATCACCCCTTACGGCTTCTCCACCTCCCACTTCTCTTGAGGGGAGATTGGTGCCGGCAGCCACCTCTTGCACCCGCTTTTGGCAATGGCACCACTCGCAACCACTGCTGGAGCCACCGCTCACACCTGCTGCTGGTGCCCAGCACAGTTCCCAATAGCTCAGCGCCATCACTGGATGTGAGCGGTGACTGCCAGGCCTGATTGCCCTCGAAGGCTTCTCCACCTCCCCTGTGCTCCTGAGGGGCGATCGGAGCAGCAGCCGCCACTTGCACCCACTGACGGTGCTGGCCCCACTAGCACCTGCTGCTTGCACCGGCCCCAATCGCTCCACACTGTCAGTGAGTGTGAGTGGGGCTGGTGCCATCAGTGCATTGGAGTGGCAGCAGTGGGAGCAGGGCTGCCGGTAGACAGGGGACCAGGGCTGCAGTGGGAGGGGTCCGGCAGGTGCACGGAGGATGGGCTGAGACTGCCTCTATGCCCACCACAGCCTCACAGCCCACAGTTCCTTTCAAGGTGGATGAATTCGTGCATTGGACCCCTAGTGTATATTATACAGTATTAAACTTCAATCAAATTAAAAGGAAATTAACATTGCAATTTCAAGAAAATGTTACTGAATTCCACCAGGTTTTAAGAATTAAACAGGAGAGATTAAAATGGCGGTAGAGAGATTAAAAATGGTGAAAGAATAGGTGATACTGCATGGACATGCTCCCAGGAACAAGCTGGAATAACAACTGAAATACGGAAAGGCTTTCTGAAAAATCAACAGAATCCTCACAGGAGAGAACCCTGATACCCAAGGACTGAAGGTGTGGAGACTGCATAGTGACTGGCGGGAGCGGTGGAGGCTCGAAAGGGCTGGCTGGGCACCCACAGACAGCAACTGAATCCCGGAGAGATATCTCAGCTGTGGGTGGGGGAGTACTACTGAGAACTCTGGGATCCAATCTCAAAGCTGGCCTCCCCAGCAGAGAGCCTCAAACTGAGGAGGATACCTACATAACATCTAGCTGTGAAAAGCAGTGGGGTGCTATCTGCCATGGAGTGGCACCTGAAAGTTCCAGCACCCTCTTGAAGGGCCAACACACAAAAATTCCCTATGGAGCCACTCACCTTGTGCTCTGGCAGAGGAAGGGTGAAGTGGACTGGAGCTGTGAGAGCAGAACCCAGGCCTGGGAATTCGGGAGATAGAACTCAGAAGGCAGACCCCCCAAGTTTCCTGGGCTGTTATTCCACCATGCAGCAAAGGACATCTTTCCCACATAGACATCTGCCTTGCCTTGGGGGAAGACAGTTGGCACACCCTATTGGAAAACACCTTGCCCTGAGACTACTTAAGAGATTAAAAGTAACAATTAGCCTTTAGGCAGAATCAACTGCCCACCCTGTTGAAAAACTCTCACCACACCTGAGGATGATTGCCTGAGGGTAATTCTCTGGAGGCTTTAAGTCTTTGCCTGATCCAATTAGTCAGAAACAGCCTTTAACACAGTCTTGCACTAGAGATTGAGAGGTGTAGAGGATCTACTTAATACATAGTCAGAAACTCAAACAGACAACCAATATGAGGAAATAAATAAACAAGCCCCAAATGAAAGAACTAGATAATTCTCCAGAAGAAGAGATAAATGAAGCAGAGATAAGAAATTTATGTGAAACAGAGATCAGAGTAATGATGGTAAAAATGCTCAACAGTATGAAAAAAGATATAGCAACTATGAAAAAAAGAACAGTCTTTGAAGAAATAATGGTACAAAACTTCCCTAAGCAGGTAAAGGAAAAAGTCACACAAGTTTGGGAGGCACAGAGAACCCCAAACAAGAAGAACCCAAACATACCCACACCCAGACACATCATAATTAGAATGCCAAAAGAAAGAATCTTAAAGGCAGCAAGAGAAAAGAAAACTACTACCTACAAAGGAGTTCCTATAAGGATGACATCTGATTTCTCATCAGAAACTAAAGGTCAGAAGGGAATGGCATGAAGTACTCAAGGTAATGGAAAGCAAGGATATGAAACCAAAATTACTATATCCAGCAAGGCCATCATTCGAAACAGATTTTCAAATAAAGAGCTTCCCAGATTTTTTTTTTAAAAAGACTAATGGAGTTCATCACCACCAAGCCAGCATTACAAGAAATGCTAAAGGGATTGCGTAAGGGATTGCTGAGAAGAAGAAACAGAGAGAGAAACCTAGCCATATAGAATTAAAATGGCTATAAATAAGTACCTCTCAATAATAACCCTAAATGTAAATGGATTAAATGCTCCAATCAAAAGGTATAGATTAGCTGAATGAATGGCCCTCCCTGGAGAAGAAACCTGGGTTCCCCAAGATATGTGATCAATGCCGGGGCCCTGCCAGCAGGCAAGGGTATCCCAAGGCAGTTGCTGGGCATGGAGGCCAGAGGGACATAGGCTACTAAGGAGACAGAACTGAACCTCACATCACCCTACTTGGCCCAGAGATGGCTGATTAGTCAAAGACGGGTAAGACCCCACAGGGTGGGGTAACCTAAGACAGGCACAGTCGGGGGCCAGTAGGAGAGAACTTGGGGATCAACAGAGGTGGGGCACAGATCCTCACCCCCCCCAACTATGCAGGGGCTTGAACACTCGCCCCTTCTGAGGGAGGTCTCCTGCCCCCATGGCTGCTGCGCTTCCCATGCCCAGCTGAGATCAGGACCCAGATAACAGAAAGAGACTTGGCCCAGCTGAGATTGGTACCCAGAAAACAGAGACTTGGCTAACAACAGCTACCCTATATCTAAATCCAGACTAACACCAGGAATGCTCAGGGCCTCCTCAAGGATGCAAAATAATCCTTTCCATTAATATTTACAGTGTAAACTAAGATTGTTGTTAGAGTATTAATTTTGACAGTAATTGAAATAAGTAGTATTAACCAAAATTTTCATTTCATGGTAAGATTGCTTAACATGCAATGAACTTAAAGCAATCACATTTTTGTGCAAAACATTAAAAATTTAAAATTATCTAGACTGCCTTATAAAAATTTTCCACAATCCTCTTAA
>NW_006296622.1:188868-191043 GCF_000327345.1 Myotis davidii | reverse complement strand
TGAATGGAAAAGAAAACATGACCTATACATTTACTGTCTACAAGAGACCCAGTTCAGAACAAAGGACTCATACAAACTGAAAGTGAAGGGATGGAAAAAAAATTTTCAGGCAAATGGAAATGATGAAAAAGAAAAAAAAGCTGGAGTAGCAATACTCATATCTGACAAAATAGACTTTAAAATGAAGGCCATCACAAGTGACAAAAAAGTCACTACATAATACTAAAGGGATCAACCCAACAAGAGGATATAACCCTGGTAAACATGTATGCACCCAATATAGGTGCTCCTAAATATATAAAAAAACTTCTAGAGGACTTTAACGAAGAGACTGACAACAATACAGTCATAGTAGCGGACTTTAACACCCTTCTGACTTCCATGGACAGACCTTCCAGACAAAAACTTAACAAGGAAACAGAAATTCTAAAGGACACACTGGATCAGATGGATTTAATAGACACGTATAGAACGTTTCACCCCAATACAGCAGAATATACATTCTTCTCAAGTGCATATGGATCATTCACAAAGATAGACCACATATTAGGATACAAAACAAGGCTCTACAAAGTCAAGAAGATTGAAATCATATCAAGCATCTTCTCAGAACACAGTGGAAATTAGAAATCTACCACAGTAAAAACACCCCAAAACATTCAAATACATGGAGGCTAAAATAGCATGTTATTAAATAATGAATGGGATACCAAGGAGATCAAGAAAGAAATCAAAAACTTCCTGGAAACAAATGAAAATGAACAAACAACAACCCATTTCTCTGGGACACAGCAAAAGCAGTCCTCAAAGGGAAGTTCATAGCATTACAGGCATACCTCAAAAAACAAGAAAAATCAGCAATAAAATATTTAACCTTACAACTTAAAGAACTAGAAAGAGAACAATAAAAGCCCAGAGTAAATAGAAAGAAGGAAATAATAAAGATTAGAGGAGAAATAAATAACATAGAGACTAAAAAACAAGACAAAAAAATCAATGAAACCATGAGCTGGTTCTTTGAAAGGATAAACAATATTGACAAACTATTAGCCAGGCTCATCAAGAAACAAAGAGAGAGGACCCAAATAAATAAAATAAAAAATAAAAGTGGAGAAGAAATCACGGGCACCACAGAAATACAAAGGATTGTAAGAAAATACTATGAACAATTATATGCCAAAAAGCTAGACAATATGGATCAAATAGATACATTCCTTGAAAAATACAATCTCCCAAAACTGAATCATGAAGAATAAGAAAACCTGAATAGGCCAATAACAAGTGATTAAATAGTAACAGTAATAATAATAATAATAAAAAAACCTCCCACCAAACAAAAGCCCAGGTCAGGATGGCGTCACAGGGGAGTTTTTCCAAACATTCAAAGAATAATTAACACCTATGTTTTCAAACTATTTCAGAAAATTCAAGAGGAAGGAATACTTCCAAACTCCTTTTATGAGGTCAGCATTATCCTAATTCCAAAACCAGATAAAGACACCACGAAGAAAGAGGATTGCAGGCCAATATCCCTGATGAACATAGATGCTAAAATCCTCAACAAAATATTAGCAAATTGCATTCAGCAACATATTAAAAAGATCATTCACCATGATCAAGTGGGATTTATTCCAGGGATACAAAGCTGGTACAACATTTGCAAATCAATAAACATTATACTTCACATAAACAAATTCAAAGACAAAAACCACATGATCATATCAATAGACGCAGAAAAAGCATTAGACAAAATCCAACATGCATTTTTGATAAAAACTCTCAGGGAAGCTGGAATAAAAATAGCATATCTCAACATGATTAAGGCCATATATGACAAACCTACAGCCAACTTCATACTTGATGGGCAAAAACTAAAACCATTTCCTCTAAGAACAGGAACAAGACAGGAATTCCCATTTTCACCACTCCTGTTCGACATAGTACAAGAAATGCTAGCCATAGCAATCGGACAAGAAGAAAAAATAAAAGGCATCCAAATTGCAAAAGGAGTAAAATTGTCATTATTCGCAGATGATATGATATTGTCCATAGAAAACCCCAAAGACTCCATCAAAAACCTACTAGATTTAATAAATGAATTTGGGAATGTAGCAGAGTACAAAATAAACACACAGAAATCTATAGCTTTTTTATATACCAACTAGATGCCAGGTG
>NW_006296622.1:186589-188078 GCF_000327345.1 Myotis davidii | reverse complement strand
GGGGGGGGGGGGAGGGTGAGTCCCGCAGCCCAGCCTGCACCCTCACCAATCAGGGACCCCTTGGGGGATGTCCGTCTGCCAGTTTAGGCAATCGGACATCCCTCTCACAATCCAGGACTGCTGGCTCCTAACCGCTTGCCTGGCTCCCTGATTGCCTCTAACCACTTCTGCCTGTCAGCCTGATCATCCCTACTGACCTACCCTGCTGGCCCAATCACCTTCAACTGCCTGCTCCCAACTGCCCTCCCTGCCGACCTGATCTCACCCCCAACTGCCCTCCCCTGCTGGCCTGATGGCCACCAACTGCCCACCCCTGCTGGCCTGGTTGCCCCCAACTGCCCTTCCCTGAAGGCCTGGTCACACCCAACTGCCCTACCCTGCAGGCCAGTCACTCCCAATTGCCAACCCATGCCGGCCTGATCTCGCCCCCAACTGCCTTCTCCTGCAGCCCCGATTGCCCCAATTGCCCTCCCCTGCTGGCCTGATGGCCCCCAACTGCCCTCCTTTGCAAGCCTGGTCGTACCCAACTGCCCTCCCATGCAGGCCAGGTTGCCCTTAACTACTCTCACCTGCCAGCCTGATCGTCCACAACTGCCCTCCCCTGCCGACCATCTTGTGATGACCATCTTGTGGTGGCCATTTTGTTACAGCCATCTTATGGTGGCCATCTTGTAGTGGCCAGCTAGTGGTGGCCATCTTATGAAGGCCATCTAGTGGTGGTCATCTTGTGGCAATGTGAGGGTGGCCATCTTGTGACAATGTTGCACGAGGGCATCATGCGACACCACCTAGGCTTTTATTATATAGGACTAGTAGCCCAGTGCACAAAATTCGTGCACTGGGGTAGGGGGAGAAAGGGGCCCTTCAGCCTGGCCTTCACCCTCTCCAATCTGAGACCCCTCAGGGAATGTCCAACTACCTGTTTGTGCCCACACTTTTAACAGATAACAGCTCCATTGTTGTTTCTTTCTTATGCTTAAAACCATTGGAATTAGTAGGTATTCAAAGTGTGTATACATTATGGGGGGACACCCTGTATATGTCTAGTCAGCGGTGAAAGAAACCAACAGCAGATTTGGAACCCCCAGACAGGGAGCCGCACGCACTCCCCACGTCTCCCCACTTCACTTTCCACCTTCGTAGGCAGCAGGAGAATCAACATTTTCTCCCATTAATTCGGAAAAGCACGTCCTGTCACCTGCTGCCTGGCAGGAGTGAGCTAGGCCCCAAGCAAGCAAGGCTCAGTCAGGGCAGCCTTTGCTCACGGGTGCTGGCACCCAAACTGCATATTCCTCTTTCTTCTACAGTCATCCCGACTATCCCACTGTTTCACTGAGAGGACGGAATTCCTCTCCACCTCTGGGTTCTTGATCTTGAACGCTGACCAAAGGCACCTCAGCGAGGGCCACCCACGCCCACCAGGTGTGTCTGTCAGCACCTGCTCCTGCCTCAGCACCTGCATTAACCCCCCAGAGGTGATCTCATATCT
>NW_006296622.1:184788-186314 GCF_000327345.1 Myotis davidii | reverse complement strand
CCAGCTCTGAGGCCTCTGCTGCTGAAAGCAGGTATCTGGTTTGTTTGGGTTCTATAATTGAAACACTGTTTCAACTCCAGCTCTGAATCCCGGCTGGCTGAAAGCAGGTTTCTGGGGTTTGTTTAGCTTCTATATTTGTAACAATGTTACTTAGACTGCAGCTCAGAGGCCCGCAGCGGCAGGCCGGGAACATTGGCTCCCTCCATCACTAGAGCAAGCAAGCCTCCTGTTCACTTCAGCTGCCTGGTTGCTGGCCACCATCTTGGTTGGCAGTTAATTTGCATATCATGCTGATTAGCCAATGGGAAGGGTGTCGGGGTTATGGTCAATTTGCATGTTTCTCTTTTATTAGATAGGATAATGAACTCAAAGAAAGAGAAACTAAGAAAAAATTCCATTGACCATTGCACCAAAAAAAAAAATGAAGATACCTGGGAATAAACTTAACTAAGGAGGTAAAAGACCTATGCTCATAAAACTACAGGATGTTGAAAAAAGAGGTAGAGGGAAACATAAACAAAGGAATAATATACAAAGTTGGAAGGATAAAAATACCAGATATCAAGCTGTATTACAAAGCCACTGTTCTCAAAACTGCCTGGTATTGGCACAAGAACAGACACTTAGACCAATGGAACCAAACAGAGAACCCAGAGATGGACCCAAGCCATTATGCTCAATTAATATTTGACAAAGGAGGCAAGAATATACAATGGAGTAAAGACAGTCTTTTCAATAAATGGTGCTGGGAAAATTGGACAGATACATGCAAAAAAATAAAACTAGACCACCAACTTACACCATACACAAAAATAAATTCAAAATGGATAAAAGACTTAAATGCAAGATGGGAAACCACAAAAATCTTAGAAGAATCCATAGGCAGCAAATAGCAGACATATGCCATAGCAATATCTTTACTGATACAGCTCCTAGGACTATGGAAACTAAAGAGAAAATAAACAAATGGGACTACATCAAAATAAAAAGCTTCTGCACAACAAAAGAAACCATCAACAAAAGAACAAGAAAGCCCACTGCATGGGACAACATATTTGCCAATGCTATCTCTGATAAGAGTTTAATCTGTAAAATTACAGGGAACTCATACTACTTAATAAAAGGAAGATAAATAATCCAATGAAAACATGGGCAAAGGACCTAAATAGACACTTTTCGAAAGGACATAAAGAAGGCCAAGAGATATATGAAAATATGCTCAAAGTCACAAATTACCGAAGAGATGCAAATCAAAATAATAATGAAGTACCATCTCACACCTGTCAGAATGACTATCATCAACAAATCAACAAATGACAAGTGCTGGTGAGGATGTGGAGAAAAAGGAACCCTCGTGCACTGCTGGTGGGAATGGAGACTTCTGCAACCACTGTGGGAAACAGTATGGAGTTTCCTCAAAAAATTAAAAATGGAACGCTCATTTGACCCAGGAATCCAACTTCTAGGAATACTAGTATATCCCTAAAAACAGAAACACCAATCAGAAAGGATATATGCACCCCTAT
>NW_006296622.1:174730-184743 GCF_000327345.1 Myotis davidii | reverse complement strand
CTGTTTTAGTGAATTTTTTTTTAATGTTTTTATTGATTTTTAGAGAGAAAGGAAGGGAGAGGGATAGAGAGATCGAAATATTGATGAGAGAAAAACATCGATTGGATGTCTCCTGCACACCCCCTGCTGGGGATCAAGTCTGCAACCCAGGCAAGTGCCCTGACCCGGAATCAAACCAGTGACCTCTTGGTTCATGTGTCAACACTCAAACACTGAGCCACACAGGCTGAGCTGTTCTAGGGAATTTTTTAAGAATTAGTATACCCCTTGAAATATTCATCTTTATTGCATGTAATATTATTATTTGTAAGATCATTTTTCTTGAATAATTGGTGTTTACTGCTTGTAATATTATCATATTTAACATCATTTTTCTTGGATTATTAATGTTTACTGCATGTAACATTATTATATTTAAGATCATTTTACTTGAAATATTAAGGTTTATTGCATGTAACATTACTATATTTAAAATGTTTTTCTTGAAATAAAAAAAAGTGAAAAAAAGAATCATATAACTCTATTTCATATGCTTTTCCTTGCATGATGATTAAAACTTTACGTTTTGAAAACTACGTGCTATTTATAATTATCGTAGATAGATATGTGTCTATTAATAGCTATATACTAGGGCTATATATACAGATCAAAGCTGAGAAATCTTAGATTTTTAAGTTGACAGATTATGTATATACTAAAGGCCTGGTGCACAAAAATTTGTGTACTGGGGGGAGGGTCCTTCAGCCCGGCCTGCACCCTCTCAGAGACTGGGAGCCCTCAGGGGATGTCCAGCTGCAGTCTGGCCTCCCTCCACGGGAGGTGACCAGTGGGCGGCGAGTGGCCAGCTTCATCCCCCATTGTACCACCACCACCATTGTCCTCCCTCTGCAGGAGGCAACCCCGGTGGGCCTATCTGGGGATGCTGAGTGGCCAGCCCAGCCCCAAATCGCCCTGCCATGGTTGCTGGTGGCCTCTCTCTGTGGGAGGTGACCAGACAGGCAATCAGGGGATGATAGCAGCCTCCACCCCCACCACTGGTCATTGCTGCCCCCCATCACCGTCCCCTCCCTCTGCCCACTGGCACCTGCCTTGGCTGGCCTGGCACCACCTGCTCACCAGCCCTGTCCCCCGCCGAGTGCCGGGAGCCTGTCCATCCTTGCTGTTTCAAGGGACCTGGCATATATGGCATACTGTTCTTATTATGTTTGCTCACCTTCTTGGCACTATGTGTTTTAACCAAGGTCACCTCTCCGAGAAAGGTTGTTTCTCCAGGTAGGGATTTTCCCCTGAAGTTAGGGAGGGAATAAAACCTCTTAACTAAGTGCCAGGCGGGTAATTAATCACTAACTACGAACAATCATGCTTTTCTTTACTCCCTGGAATGGAGATAAGAAACGCCCTAACCTTTGGAATAGAGATTGATAGGATTAGAATCAACTGGAATAAATACAGATGCAACAAGAGAGCCTGCAGAACATGGCTGGAGAACCTAGCAAGAGAACATGGACACAGAACTTGGCTGGAGATTGTGGCTAGAGATCCTGGCAAGGCTGCTGATCAACTGAACGCTGTCTCCGAGTCTTTCCTTCTTCGCCGACTCCGTCCACACCTTTGGGGACCCCTGGACCCGCTGGGGTTGGACCCCAGCAGCCGAGGTCATTCTGCCATTCAGTCGATTTGCATATTACACTTTTATTATATAGGATAGGGTGGGTTAGTAGAGCATAATAGATTTCTCATGTACTTTACTTGGCAAAATAAAAACAGTAACTAACATTCAACTGCTATCCATTCTATCTGTTATGAGAAATAATTGCGTTAATATATGTAAACATACCTGGCACTTAAAAAGCACTTATTAAAGATAGGCCCTAGCTGGTGTTTTAAGTGGTTAGAGCATTGGCTCACACACTGAATGGTCAAGCGCACATACCTGGGTTGCAGATTCAATCCCCAGCCCTGGTCAGGCCGAGTGTGGGAGGCAACCAATTGATTCTTTCTCTCTTTCTTTCTCTCGCCCCCCACTTCATTTCACTCTCTCTAAAAATCAATGGAAAAAATATCCTTGGATGAGGATTAACAATAACAACAAAAAAGGTGGGCTATTAGTACAAGTATTAATACTACTATTAGCGGTAGCAGTAGTATTAATAAGGGAAGATTTAATATCATTATAAGCTGTTACAGATGGTGTCTTTTCTCCATTTCAATTCAGTTAAATGAAAATAGCTATAGACAAGTGATGTGGTTCAATATTAAATAAAATCACAGATCAGGCTGTAAAATAATTTGTACCTCTGAAATTTCAAATTCTAAGAACTACAACTCTGTGTGCAATAAGTTTTTAGGTTAAAATTTTTATGAAATTCTTCTTTAAAAATATCTACAGAAAATTTTAAAATTCCAAATTTTATAGGCATCTGATATAATTTCACTCATCTTTACATAGAAAAATAGGACAAATATAATGGACAAACATCACATTGGTGATTATAACTAACAATAAAAACTTGTAATTTTTATCAGGTTATTTTCTATTTGACTTCCTTATAGGCAATTAATTAGAATTGAAAGTCTATAAGGTGTAGAAAATAATTTAGTGTGAGTTCCCTCAATTTGCTCCTTCCTATTTGTTCATTCCACAAATATAACTATAGTGTGTCCCCATCAATGAAGAAAATGATAATTTTCCAAATAAATTGACATTAAATTTTATGATACCTGTTTTGTTCAATCAAAATTTTTAAAGTCCTTGGATTTGTCAAAACAACATCTGCATCCACACTGAAGTAATAATCACAGCTGTCATCCTGACGGCAAAAATCCCTGACATTGAAAAAGAAATAAAAATTAGAAAAATATTTATTTGCTGTTGAAAAATGTTAATAAAAAGCTTATATGTAAAATAAAGTTTCTCTAACAGTTTTCTAAGATAATATTCCAAAGGATAAATATTGTCTTGGACTTCAAAGTGGTCAATTTATCAACACAGATGTTCACAGATAGATCAACATTAAAAATTTTAGGCAGGTAAAATATGTTTTCAACCAGTAAATATTTTAGGACATAAATCAATCAGTCAGAATGGCAATTTATAATTTATAATTAAATCCTCTCTAAAAGGCAAAAATAATTTATCCCAATGTACTTATTAACAATTTTGTAAAAAAAAACCCATGTTTTTGCACATGCACACTGCACACAAATACACACACATGCACATTGCAAAATATGGTATATCTACCAGCTCAGCTTTTACTGAATTCTGGAGATACAAGTCAATGACTCTTTAGATATTAATTCTTTTGGAAGTTGACTTCATTTGATTTTTTTCTAAGATTGTTACTCTCTGCTTCTTACTAGGAATGCTGACTATTATGAATGCTTTTCTTGGTAGTTTGCAGTGTCCTATCAAGACACCATGGAATGAATCACCTATGATACATGAAATTCTTCCCAGTATTTTCGTTCTACCTTTTGGGCCCTCTCTTTTCTGGGCCCCCAGTTATCACTTTCAGGTATTGTTAATGTGTATCTCCACACTGCATTTGTTTCTAAGCAACTATCAAACCACTACACCAGGCAGTAGTTAAATTTTTACATGTAATTTTTAAAAATAAGTTTTAAATATGGACCCAAGGATACTCCAATAAAGAAGTTTTGGAACTGAGGAACCAAGATGGTGGCATAGGTAAATGCTGATACTTGGATCCTCCCACAAAACACATCAAAATTACAACTAAAATACAGAACAACCATCATTCAGAACCGCCTAAAATTTGGCTAGATGGATGTCTGACAACTAGAGGAGTAAAGAAGAAAACACATCAAGACTAGTAGGAGGGGTGGAGGCATGGAATGAGATGGTTTGACACCCACAGGTTGTGTTTTTTGAATCACAAGGGATATCTTGGCAGAGGAGACCTCCCATGAGAAGCAAAGGGTCCCAGCCCCACATCAGACCCCTCAGCCCAGGATTCCAGAGCTGGGAAGAGAAGTTCCCATAACTTCAGGCTATAAAACCCAGTGGGGATTGCAGCTGAGTGATTCGGAGGCTACTGGAGAACCAGGCAGCTCCTCTTAAAGAGCCAGCACGCAGACTTCCTTGGACTAACTCCCTCTGAGCTCCAGTGCTGGGAAAGCAGCTTTAAAAGATCCAGAGACATACAGGGAGGAACTAAATTGTGTGGCATCAGGGCAAGAATTCGGGACAGCTTTCTCCCAGACAAAAGTGCTGGGATCTCCCACCAACCAAGCTGACTGACAGACACCAAAGCTGAGTATCCATCAACCTGGCCCATGCTGTTTGCCCCACCCTGGTGATTCCCTGAGATCCTGCTCCACCCCATTGGCAGCCATACCCAAAATGTCTGCAGTGGCTTTTCCATATGAATGTCCTGTTATGGACTCAGGCTTCGGACTTTCCTAAAATCTTTCAAATAAGAAACAGCTATACTCTGTGTGCTCAATAACTCTTGATAAGTGGCCGGCCAACCCTAGCAGCAGTTTGCCAAGGTTCACAGCTTGGTTTCTCCTGAGCACTTCCTAGCATAATACAAATAGCAGCCATCTGCAGATCGCTCTGTAGCTCATGCCAGGTGGTCCCAGGCAGTGGCTGAGTTTGTACCTCTGGGGAGACCCCAGAGCCAGTGGACAGCTTCAGACTGCACCAGATTACAACTCTACCACATCTATGAGCCACACACTCAAGGGGTAAACTCAGTGAACACCAAATCCCCACAGAAGGAGCCAGTTCCATAAGGGTGTTTTCTGTACAGCAGCTCTTTACAGCAGGTCCTCACAGCCAATTGCCCTGGAGGTCAATTCCTCCCAGTGGTGGCTACAGCAATTAAGCCTCAACTACAACAGGACAGTGCACACAGCCCACACAAGGGCATACCTAAAGTGCCCAGCTCAGGTGACTGGGGAGGCTGAGCCACTGGGCCCCACAGGACACCTACTACACAAGGCCACTCTACCAATTCCAGGAGACAAAGCAGCTCTACCTAATACATAGAAACAAACACAAGGAAGCAGCCAAAATGCAGAGGCAAAGAGATATGTCACAAATGAAAGAACAGAAGAAATCTCTAGAAAAAGAACTAAACACAAGCAAACTACTAGATTCAGAGTTCAAAACAATGATTATAAGGATGCTTAAGGAACTTAATGAGAGCTTCAAGGAAATTAGTGAGAATGTCAAGGAACTTAGTGAGAATTCCAAGGAAATTAGTGAGAACATCAAAGACTTGAAAAAGGACCAGTCAGAAATGAAGGATACACTAACTAAAATAAAGAATAACTAGCAGGGAATCAATATTAGAGGACACTGAGAATCAACTCAAAGATTTGGAATATGAGGAATCAAAAACACCCAATCAGAAGAGCAAAAAGAAAAAAGAATCCAAAAATATGAAGATAGTGTAAGGAACCTCTGGGACAACTTCAAGCATGTCAACATTCACACAATGGGGGTGCTGAAAGGAGAAGAGAGGGACCAAGACATTGAAAACCTATTTGAAGAAATAATGACAGAAAACTTCCCCTACCTGGTGAAAGAAATAGACTACTTACAAGTCCAGGAAGCTCAGAGAATCCCAAACAAGAGGAATCCAAAGAGGACCACATCAAGACAAGGGTTAAAGACAAAGAGACAATATTAAAAGCAGCAAAAGAAAAGCAGTTAGTTACCTATAAGGAGTGCCATAGGACTGTCAGCTAATTTCTCAACAGAAACTGCAGTCCAGAAGGGAGTGGCAAGAAATATTCAAAGTGATGAATGGCAAGGAACTAAAACCAAGATTACTCTACCCAGCAATGCTCTCATTTAGAATTGAAGGTCAGATAAAGAGTTTCACAGACAGGAAAAAGCTAAAGGAATTCATTACCACCAAACTAATGATATATGAAATGATGAAGGGTATGCTTTAAGAAGAGGGAGAAGAGGAAAAAAAGGTTAAAAATATGAATAATAAAATGGCAATAGATACATATTTATTAACAACTGAATGTAAAAATCAAAATACATGAACAAGGAATCCAATGAACAAAATAAACTGATGAATAAAATAGAACCAGAGGCACGGAAACATGAAACAGACTGATGAATCTCAGAGGGAAGGGGAAGGGAAGATGGGAAGAAATTAACCAAAAAACTTATATGCATATATGCATTACCCATGGCACAGAAAATAGAGTGGTGAAGGCCTGGGGTGAGGCAGAATGTGGTTGGAGGAGGGCAAAGGGGGTGGGGGAGAAGGGACAACATTTGTAATACTCTCAACAGTAAAGATATTTAAAAGCTATAGAACTGTTAGTAAAAGCATCAGTTTGGTTTTTCTGAGATCTGTTTTCCCATATACATCGCCTTCTCACCCAGGCAGTATCCATCCCACTGAGCCTTAAGCTTTCCCAGCACAAAACAGGAAGTCACCAGGACTTATTTGCTTTTCATTAGCAGCTATTAACCCACTGCCTGGAATATTCAATTAACATTTACTGAATAAAAGTCTGTTTTTTTAAAAAATATATCTTTATTGATTCAAAGAGGAAGGGAGAGGGAGAGATAGAAACATCAATGATGAGAGAGAATCATTGATTGGCTGCTTCCTGCATGTCTCCCACTATGGATCAAGCCTGCAACCCAGGCATGTGCCCTCGACTGGAATCGAACCCAGGACCCTTCAGTCCTCAGGCCAACACTCTATCCACTAAGCCAAACCAGCTAGGGCAAAGACTGTTTTTACTATTCAAATAATTTTATTAGTAATCTGTCTGAAGTATCAAAAGGGCTAAACAAAGGACCTAAAATATTTCTTCTGTTACAGTATCTTCTAGATTAGTAGGTAACTAGAATGTAGGAATACCCTTTTCCCCCTTAGTCGAAGACACTCATTTTTACCACATACATCCTTCAGATAATAAACATTTAAATCACTGCTTATATAAGTCATACTATACATTTGTCTGAGTATTTTTAAAAATCTTGATCTACAGTTTAATTAAAAGTTTGATTAAATATGTAGTCTCTTAGCCATTAAAAGAAAAAATGTAAGTAACTTCCATGGTCCTTTAAATACAATTGCAGATAGAGTGTAACAGTAGAGGGTGTGCACACCTGCGCGCATATGCGCGTGTGTGCACACACACACACACATAATTGAGACATCCAAGTTTAGGGTACTAATTTTTTCTAAGTTTATTTAGTAGAAATTATTTAAATTAAATTTATGAAAACATACATTCCCATGTTTCTGGCTTCGGCTTGACTTAGATTTTCTTCTGGTCCTACTATTTTTATAGTATTGATTTCATGTTTAGCTTTATCAAAAAATACCTTGATGTGCTTTTCATGATAAACTTCCTGTAACAAAATTTAAAAAAGTAAAATTAGTTAGAAAATAAGGCAATAAGATGACTGAAGTATTCATATGTAGGGGTGGGTTCACATTCAAAGAGGTGAATTCCACAATGCACATATTCACTCACTTACAGACCAAATGATAACCACATTAAGCATGTTTCACTTAAATATCATTTAAATGTCACATATAGAAGCTCAAATAAATACATATCAATATTTTTTAAAGAGAAAATATCTCATTATTTTAACATTTACTCCTAGACAGGTACTTATATAAATATTTAAATCCTGAGTTCTATGAAGTGTTTCTAACTGGGAGTGTGTGGGGGAGTAGTGGTGTGGAAATGGCTTATGGGCTGAGAATGTTAGACATGTGTTATAAAATAGCCATTAAAAATGCATATTAAACCTAATAAATATTAATCTAAGTTATAAATAATTTTCTGAAATAGATATTTGAATCTTCTGTGAAGTTAGAGGTACAAAAATAATGGCATATATAAAATTGTGAATATCTTTTATTTTACAAAAACAGTATTTAATACAATTTTATTGATGGGAAAACTATCAACATAAAACCATCAAATTAGTTTCATTAAACCATGCTAAAACTTCAATAAGATTTTGTCTCCCTTAGAGCATTTCAGAGCTTTTTATGTGTCAAGTCTCAGTAAGTATTTTTAAAAGTTTTTCATAGATTGTTAAAACTACTTGAAACATAAAAACTACATAGAGCCGAAACTGGTTTGGCTCAGTGGATAGAGCATCGGCTTGTGGACTGAAAGGTCCCAGGTTCGATTCCGGTCAAGGGCATGTACCTGGGCTGCGGGCACATCCCCAGTGGGAGATGTGCAGGAGGTAGCTGATCGATGTTTCTCTCTCATCGATGTTTCTAACTCTCTCTCTCCCTTCCTCTCTGTAAAAAAATCAATAAAATATATTTAAAAAAAACTACATAGAGTTAATTTTTCCTTCCTTCCTATGAAAAGAAGGAAAGCATAAATAAAAGACAATGCAGGGTGGGACAAATGTAAGCTTACAGTTTTTTATATGGAAAATAATACAATAATTAATAAATAATAAGAATAAACTCTGTGTTTCACATACTCACAACTGTAAACTTTTGCCCCAAAATATTATCTGGAAAAGGTAAATGATTAGCTGACATTTACATTAGGAAGAAAGAATAGTGATAAACAAAAAGTATTAGGTCAGAAGAGAGAAAACAGCATACTTAACTGCTAATGTGTTTTTCTAGATGATGTTAAATACTGTTTTAAACAGGAAAGCGGCAAGTATGGAAAAGTATTGGGAAAAAAATGTCATTAAGTTCAGATTATATGTGAGAGGTGTTTGGGAAGCTCTGAATATTTCTGAAGGAAATGAAACTAATCCTTTGGGGAAGAGCATGCCGTTGTGCAATTAATCAAAACAATACTCTAGCTGCAAGATATTTCAAGTTCTAATGCTATGGTGTTATTATTAGCTGCAAACAATTTAATGATAGATTCTAAAAACGCAGTGCCAGAACTAATACAAAGGTAAAGCAATATAAAGACCTCTGACATCTCTTTATTACATATTAAGTTGAGCCATTGGAAATGGCTGATATTCGACAATTTTTGATTTACAAAGTGTGTTAGTTTCATGAGGCTTATCCCAATATTATTATACTAGTTTCTAGACTCTTATCCCTAGGTCTTAAAAAATTAGGGCAGTAATTAATCCAAAAAGCCCCTACTTATTTTAGATGATTGGATTTTTTCAAACACAAATAGATAATAACAAATAGTTCCAAAGGGAAAAAAATATTTAAAAGATTTAATTTAAAAATACTTTTTACATAAACTATTAATGTCTCAAATACTTACTTTGTTATGAATAAAGACTTTAAGTGCTTCTTTTGGGTAATCCAGTGTCAAAAGTATGTCCAGAAATCGAGGTAGGAAAGGGGTTGGTTGCTCAATAAAAACACCTATTGTTACATTTGGGTAGACCTTGGTTTTATAGCAAACATAAGAAAAATTATCATTAGTGTGATTTTAATTTAAATTCTATTCAAGTCTTACTCAGAACACCAAACATACTAGAATATCAATTCAATGTAATTTGCTAAATTTGAGTGGCCCGATGGCAATTCTCTAATACTTGAAATACATTTTTGTAGACCCCATCAAAGTGATTGATTTTACTCCATCACACACTGGCATTATGAATTAGGTTTGAAAAGGAAATTCACTATCATATTTATTACACAGATATCATTAAGAATATAGCCTACTCTACAATTGAAAGCTTCCTTTATGGTAGGTCATAAAGAAACTTCTTTCAAATCTGAATCAATTTGTATATCATCATAGAAACCAGAATACTAATTTGGTTTCTCCTTTTGTTTCCATGGCTTATAAGTTCAGCGGTTAATTTATAGAAATAAAGGTGCTGAGCCTTTATTTCTCGCCTTGAATATCTCTTTTAATAGAATTTATTATATGTAATCTAATTTTCATAATATATATATATACATATATTTTTCTTTTTTTTAATTAAAGCTTTATTGTTCAGATTATTACATTTGTTCCTCTTTTTCCCCCCCATAACTCCCCTCCACCCAGTCCACCCCACCTTCCTCCCTCACTCCCCACCCACTCTC
>NW_006296622.1:171621-173405 GCF_000327345.1 Myotis davidii | reverse complement strand
GGGTGTGTGGTTCCCTAGAGACTCACCCGGAACTGGAGCTCAGAGCCTGAGACTCCCTCCCGATTGAAAACGACAACCATGCCCTCAGCCGCCAGCCCGCTTAGCATGCACTTCCACACCCTAGTATTTTACTTCTGCACTGCGCCTCCTCTGAGTCTTGGTATGCTTTTCTCTTTCCTTCTAGTTGTAGAATTTCCACTCAGCCAGCCTTCCTGTGGTTCTGGATGATGTCCATTCAGTCTTTTAGTTGTATTTTTGAAGTGGTTGTTCGAGGCAGCAATCTCCGGTGTTTACCTATGCCGCCATCTTGGTTTCTCTCTATATATCTTTTCTTATATAGGAAATGAAGTGCTACTGTCTTCGTTGTATAAAAACAAAGTACTATTTTACTTCATAATTATTTTCTATACTAATGAAAAGGTAGTATGCTAATTAGACCAGACATCTTCCTGATGACCTTCCGGAAGTCATTCCTGACAATGCCGGGCCGGGTGCTGTGGCTGTGGCCAGCCCAGGAGAACCCGCCCACAATCCCAGGCAAAGAAGTTTCCTGAGGTCCTGGGCAAAGAAGCTGCCAGTGGTGGCAGGTGAAGAAGCCGCTCCGCTGACCAGCCTCTGCCATGGACCTGTTTGGGGACCTGCAGGAGCCCAAGCGCTCATGGGCTGCAGGTAAGTGAGAAGCCACCCTGAGAAGGGGAGAAGGGCTGTCTAGAGGCTGTGGCGCCTGATGTGGTTGGCAGGAGGAGAGGGCGGGCAAGTGTGCTTTCCTCAGGCCCGGCCCCAGCATGCTCGGAGCCTTGGAGCGCTCTGCCATGTTTGCTGCTTAGGAAGATCCACAGCCTTTGTGTGCGGCCCCCATGTGCTGGCAGCCCAGCTTCGGGTTGCTCAGCGTCAGCCTGGAGCAGAGCCTTCGCATGTGGCATGGCATCCAGGGCTTCTAGCCCTCAGCCCTCCAGCCTGGGTCTGAATTGCTTTTCCCTTGAGCAACGTTTTTCCGCACTTGTGTACAAGTTCAGGGTTTGGTTTTATTCAGTGTTACCCCAGAGATTGAAGGAATTGCCAGCGTTATCTTTCATGTTTTTGAATCATCCTCTGTGTTTCTGTTTTTTCAGTTGATAGTAGTTTCCGGGGTCATGGGAAGTCTCCCTCTCTCTCCACAGTCAGGAGCAACAGCCCAGGTCCACCCATCAGCTGAGCCCTGACCACGGGGGTGAGTTCCTGCAGGCTGGGGTTTGATCTCCATGAATTAGCTGTAGAAGACCAGTGCCTTTGTTATTGCTGTGTGTCCAGGTTTTAATTGGACAAATGCCAGCTTAGCAAAATCTTGCAGGAGGAGAATTCTGTTTGGGTTTCCCCAAATTCCCTCAGCCCCTACTCACCCCTCTGTAAAGGCATAGAACAAGTGAGGCCTCTTAAATAAAATTCAGAGGTCTCCAGCAACGGTGGGCATCTCTCATCACAGTCATTTGGACTGGATGGCATTTGAGTATTTATCTAGGCACCATGACAGAGAAACACAAGCTCAAGTCATGATCTCTACCCTTAAATAATTCACAATCTTATTAGAGTGAGTGGATGATAAAAGCACAGTAATGACATCAGAATGTAAGGCAACAATACAGAGAGGAACAGAGGCAATTGCTAGGGTGATTTTCCAACAATTAGTACAAAGAGTATGTGCTATGAATTAAATAAAAAAATATGTGTGGAAGTAGCTGCTTCATGAGTATGACATCCCTTCCTATTTTAAAGGAAGCCGAGTTCCATGTGAACTTTTTAAAGTA
>NW_006296622.1:166595-171108 GCF_000327345.1 Myotis davidii | reverse complement strand
TCCCCCCGCTAGCCTAATCACCCTCAACTGTCCCCCCTGCCAGCCTGGTTGCCCCTCACAGCCCCACCCGCTGGCCTGCTTGCCCCACGCAGCCTGCTTGTTCAGTCATTTGGTCATCCCTCATTAACCCCCCTGTTGGCCTGGTCATAGGCAGCCATCTTGTGAGGGCATGAGGGTTAATTTGCATGTTACTGTTTTATTATACAGGATTCAGATAGGGAGATCTACAGGCTTGATTACAAGTGAGGTTTACCATTACAACCCAAATTTATTGTTTAAAAAAAAAAGGGAGCCAACTAGAAACTGAACCAAATATAAGCCCTTGAAAGGCAAATGTAAATTGGATAAGCTTCACTATTACAAGAGCAACAAGAAAGAATTCAGAGGCAAGAATGAGAAGCAGATTGCATCCATTCTAAGTTGCTGCTAAAGAAAAAGAATAGTATACTATGAAATACTTAATACAGATTGTAAAGAGATTTGTTCAAAGAGGATTTCCTAGAGTATGTGGTATTTCAGTATATTTTTTTTAATGTGAAAAAGTTAGCTAGATAAGAAAAAGGTGTAGGGGTCCTGGATTGGAGAGGGTGCAGGCTGGGCTGAGGGATACCCCCCTTGCACAAATTTTGTGCACTAGGCCTCTAGTATTATATATAGGAAAGCTATTTCCTTTCACTAACACATTTTTTCTTGTATCTATTTTTTACCATTATAGTGCATTTTATTTTTTAAACCTTTACTATTCAAAGTATTATATATGTCTCCTTTTTTCTCCCATTGACCCCTTATTGCCCGCGCTAGCCTCTCAACCCAGGTCTCCACTACTCTATTGATTGTCTCCATGGGTTATGCATATATACATACAAGTTCTTTGGTTGATCTCTTCCCAACCACCCACCAAGCCCTACCTTCCCTCTGAGATTCAACAGTCTGTTCAATGCTTCTATGTCTCTGGATCTATTTTGTTAATTGGATTTCACATATGAGTGACATTATGTGATACTTCTCTTTCTCTGACTGGCTTATTTTGCTTAGTATATAACACCTCTAGGTCCTTCCATGCTGTCTCAAAGAGTAAGAGAACCTTCTTTTTTACTGCTGCATAGTATTCCATGGTATAAATGTACCACAGCTTTTTTATTCACTTTTCTACTAGTGGGTCTTTATTATCCATGAATGACTGAGATCATGTGGTATTTTTCCTTCATTGACTGGCTTATTTCACTTAGCAAAATGCTCTCCAGTTCCATCAAGGCCGTTGCAAATGGTAAGAGTTACTTCTTTTTTACAACAGCATAGTATTCCATCATGTAGATGTACCACAGTTTGCTAATCCATTCATCTACTGATGGGCACTTAGGCTGTTTCCAGATCTTAGCTATTGTAAATTGTGCTGCTAGGAACATAGGGGTGCATACATTATTTCTGATTGCTGCTTCAGGTTTCTTAGGATATATTCTTAGAAGTGGGATCACTGAGTCAAATAGCAGTTCCATATTTAATTTTTTGAGGAAACTCCATATTCTTTTCCATATGGTTGTACCAGTCTGCATTCCCACCAGCAGTATACTAGGTTTTCCTTTTCTCCACATCCTTGTCAGCATTTATTTGTTGATTTGATAATGCTAGTTATTCTCACAGCTGTGAGGTAATATCTCACTGTGGTTTTAATTGGATATCTTTGAAGATCAGTGACTTTGAACATTTTAAAAACTATTTTTAATTGATTTCAGAGATGAAGGGAGAGGGAGAAATAGAAACATCTATGATGAGATGGAATCATTGATTGGCTGTGTACTGTATGCCCCACACTGAGAATCGAGCCTCCAAACAAGGCATCTGCCCTGACCAGGAATTGAACCATGACCTCCAGGTTCATGGGTTGATGCTCAGCCACTGAGCCAGGACATCCAGGCCAGAACATTTCTTCATATGGTGCTTGGCCATTTGTACGTCCTCTTAGGAAAAGTGTGTATTTAGGTCCTTTGCCCATTTTTAAATTGGATTGTTTGCTTTCTTTTGTTAAGTTCTATGAGTTCCTTATACATTTTGGATATTAATCCTTTATCAGATGTATCATGCCAAATATGTTCTCCCATTTGTGGGCTCCCTTAGCATTTTGTTGATGGTGTCTTTTTCTGTGCAGAAGCTTTTTATTTTGATGTAGTCCCATTTGTTTATTTTCTCCTTAGTTTCCTTTGACATAGGAGATGTATCTGCAAACATATTGCTATGAGAGATGTCTGAGATTTTGCTGCCTATTGTTTATTCTAGAATTTTATGGTGTCACAACTTAGGTTTAAGTCTTTTATCCATTTTGAGTTTATTTTTGTGTATGGTGTAAGTTGGTGGTCTTGTTTCATTTTATTGCATGTATCTATCCAATTTTCCCAACACCATTTATTGAAGAGACTGTCTTGACTCCAGTGTATGCTCTTGCCTGCTTTGACAAATATTAATTGAGCACAATGGCTTGTGTCTATTTCTGGGTTCTTTGTTCTGTTCTGTTAATCTACATGTCTATCTTTTCTTGTTCCAGTATAAAGCTGTTTTGATTACAGTGGCTTTGTAGTTAACTTGATATCTGGTATTGTAATTCCTCCAACTTTATTATTCTTTCTCAAGATTACTATATGGCTATTTGAGGTCTCTTTTTGGTTCCATATAAATTTTTGGAGTATTTCTTCTAGATCTCTGAGATAAGTTGTTGGTAAGTTAACAGAGATTACATTGAATCTATAGATTGCTTTGGGTAATATGGACATCTTAATGATGTTAATTCTACCAATCCATGAACATGGTATATTATTCCACTTGTTTATATCTTCTTCTATCTCTTTATTCAATGTCCTTTAGTTTGTTTTGGTTTTTTGTAATGAATTTTATTGAAAAATGGCAAAATGTATAATTTATATAATCAACACATAATCCAAGATTTTTGCTTTTTTAATAGATGTTTTAGTTTTTTAAAAATATATACTTTTATTAATTTCAGAGAAGAAGGGAGAGGGGGACAGAGATAGAAACTTCAATGATGAGAGAGAAATATTGATTGGTTGCCTCCTGCAGGTCCCCTACTGGGCATCGAGCCCACAACTCAGGCATGTGCCCTTGACTGGAATCGAACTCAGGACCTTTCAGTCTGTAGGCTGATGCTCTATCCACTGAGCCAAACCAGCTAGGGCTCCTATACTTTTCTTAGTACAGGACTTTTACCTCCTTGGTTAAGTTTATTCCTAAGTATCTTCGTGTATCTGTTGCTATGGTAAATGGGATTTTTTGTTTAGTTTCCCTTTCTGAGAATTCATTATCTATCTATCTATCTACGGTTAAGTGACAGTCTGACTATTCGACCGGAAGCTATGACACGCAATGATCACCAGGAGGCAGATGCTCGATGCAGGAGCTGCTGAGCTGCAGTGACTTGGCAACAGTGGTTCTCAGGTGATATACCCTGGAAACAGAGAGGAGGGAGCCAGATTCTGGAATGCATCACCTGAGAACTGCACTCTCGAAATACAGGACCCCTCGGGGGATGCCAAAGAGCCAATTTTGGCCTAATCCCTGCAGGTCAGGCCGAGGGACCCACCTGCCAGAGGAACCCAACTCTCTCTTCAGATGCCCTTCAAGCCATGGGGCCACTCCAGAGGCAGCCGGCTGGGGAGGGACTGCAGGTGGGAGGTTGGCTCCAAGGCATGTCTGGCCCATCTCACCCAGTTCTGCCCCACCAGCCACCTTCTCATTAATTTCAATGTGCACAAATCCCTGCACCAGGTCACTAGTAGGTGTATAAAAAAAGCCATAGATTTCTGGGTGTTAATTTTGTAACCTACTAAATTCATATATTAAATCTGTTAGTTTTTTGTTGTTCTTTAGGGTCTTCTGTGTACAATATCATGTCATCTGTGAACAAGGACAGTTTCACTTCCTCCTTTCCAGTTCTGGATGACTTTTTATGTTTTTTTCTTGTCTGATTGCTGGGGCTAGCATTTCCAGTACTATGTTGAGTGAATGTTGTAAAAGTGGACATCCTGTCTTGCTCCTGTTCTTAAGGAAAATGGTTTTAGTTTTTGCCCATCGAATATTATGTTTGCTGTAGGCCTGTCATATTTAACCTTTATTATATTGAGGTATGATCTCTCTATTCCCACTTTGCTGAGAGTTATTAAAAATGGGTGTTGGAGTTTGTTGAATGTTTTTTCTTCCTTAATTGGTATGATCATGTGATTTTTATCTTTCAATTTGTTTATGTGATGTATTACACTTATTGATTTGTGAATACTCTACTCTACCAGCCTTGAAATCCTGGAATAAGTACCACTTGGTCATGGTGTATGATCTTTTTAATATATTACTGGAACCTATTTGCTAATGTTTTGTTGAGGATTTTAGCATCTATGTTTTCTGGAAGCTATCCATTGCCTATACCAGTGGTTGGAAAACTGCAGCTCACGAGCCACATGCGGCTCTTTGGCCCCTTGAGTATGGGTCTTCCACAAAATACACTGTGCAG
>NW_006296622.1:165647-166440 GCF_000327345.1 Myotis davidii | reverse complement strand
TTGATATTTGGCTCTATTGCCTAATGAGTTTGCAGACCACTAGTCTATACTATCAGGAAAGTGTAAACAAGGAACCCAGAAGGCTGAACAACCTTGAGCTTTTGCAAGGGCTAAAGCTGTGCACCGATTGTTTAGTTGAGACAATGTGGCTCAAGCAATTTCCTGACCTAATAGTCTCAAAGTGAATCTTACTAATATTTACTGACCTTTAAGACAGTCTGTCCGCTACCGAATTGCCTGCCTGACTAAGGGTAAGATGTGTATCTAAAATTGAATAAAAAGCTAGTAGGGCCTGGGCACCAGTGAAGCCCTTCCACTAGAGTTGGGTTCTCCACCTGGCCCCCTGTGATTTCCAAATTCATATTTCATTCCCTAGTCTTGTCATTTGTGTGCGGCCCTTTTCCAGGTCCTGGACCCAAGCTGCACAGGTTGAAGCTGTCACATCTTTCACGGACACCTGGAGAAGAAGATTGGCTGGAGTGAAAAACAAAGTTCACTGGAAAGGTGGGAAAAATCACCGAAAAGGTGGGGGAAAATTCGCCACATACAAAGCCCATGCCAGCTGCAGAAATCGTGATCTGTAAGTAGGGTGGGAACATATTTTTTAGCCAGGTTACTTGGGCAGAATTCGACTAAAGGGGAGAAACTTTATTGTAGACTTTTGGTTTGCATGCTCAAGGATAAAGGAATTAAAGTGTCAGAAGGTATTCTCTTACAGTTTTTGTATATTATTATAGAACATAATCCTTGGTTTCCTGAAGAGGGCACATTAGATGTTGAATGCTGGGAAAGA
>NW_006296622.1:161295-165505 GCF_000327345.1 Myotis davidii | reverse complement strand
CTTGTGAAACATGGTATTGCATTTGCTAGAGCCATTTAGGAGGCAAAAGAGGATAGACCTCCTCCCCTTGCACCCTCTGCTCCTAAAGAGGAGAAAAAAAATAATTGGAAGAATGGCCTTTATGCTCCCCTTAGCCTCCATGTCCTGATCCTGAAACATTTAATTTGCCGGTAATAGGATCACCTATGCAAAGAGCTATCCGAGAAGGATTAAAGGACATGACGGTGGAGGAGAGACTTGCTTTTCCTATTATACGGGTAGCTGACCCATATCTCCCAAATCAAATAATAAGACAGCATGAAAAATTTGACTTTAAAATGATAAAGGCCTTGCATGAGAGCATAGTACAAAATGATCCTACTGCCCCTTTTACCAGAGAAATTATGACTAAAATTTCTGAAACATTCTTATCTGTTTATGATTGGTACTCTCTGGCTCGTGCAACTCTGGATGGAGGGGATTATTTACTATGGAAGGGAGAATTTTTAGAGAAATATCAGGAGCAAGCTCACACGAACTGTGGGTGAATGATCAAATAACTTATGAAATGCTTGCAGGACTAGGACCATATAGTGATGTGCAGAATCAACTACATTATGTGCAACAAGCTTATGAGCAAATTAGACTTTGTGGGAGAAGAGCCTGGTGAACTTTACCAGCAAAAGGGGACCCTGAGGGAACTTTTAGTAAATGTATGCAGGGGTCTACAGAGTCATTTTCTGATTTTGATGTCCAAACCCAGTTACATTATGTGCAACTGGCATATGAGCAAATTAGAGCTTGTGGAAGGAAAGCTTGGTGGGCTTTACCAGCAAAAGGGGACTCTGAGGGAGCTTTTAGTAAATGTATACAGGGGCCTTTAGAATCATTTTCTGATTTTGTGGCTCATCTCACTCGAGCAGTGAGACGACAAATTCAACATGAGACAGCAGGAGACATTTTAATTCAGCAATTAGCTTATGAAAATGCCAGTGCTGATTTTAAGAAATGCCTGACGCCTCTGAGAAAAAATAGTACCATTATAGAAATGATTCAAGCATGTCAGAATATGGGATCAGGGACTTTTCAAGCAAACTTACTAGCTGCTACTGTAACAGTGGGGAATAAAAGATGCTTTAATTGTGGAAAAACAGGACATTTCAAAAAATAATGTAGGCAACAAGAAGGACACAAGGTGGCGCTCAAGGGAAAGGTGTGAGCATTCCACCTCCTGATTCAAACAACACAGATTCAAGCTCTTTATGTCCTAGATTTCAGAAAGGAAACCAATGGGCCGGTCAATGTAGATCAAAATTTCATAAAAATGGGCAGCCGTTAGATCAAGACATAGGGAATGGCCAACCACAGGGAAAGGGCCAAAGGGGCTGCCCCCAGCCCTGTCGTCAATAGGGGATTTTTGCCCTGCAAGGCCCACAGTGGATTCCCTCATATGATCCACTCCAGGGATCACAGGCCTAGATTTTAACAGTACAATAGTGGTCACTTTGACCCCCCGATATGGCTCGGCAAGCTGTCCCTACAGGAATTTGGGGACCTGTGCCACCAGAAACATTAGGATTAGTCTTAGGAAGAAGTGGAAACACTCTAAAAGGACAAACTGTTTTGCCTGGAGTCATAGATTCAGACTATGAGGGAGAAATCAAGGTAATACTAGAATGCAAACATATTATGCAGATTACCCCAGGACAAAGAATTGCCCAGATCCTACTTCTACCTTATATTCAGCAGGGTGAAGCTATAAATAGGCAAAGAGGAACATAAGGATTTAGAAATCTATTAGATACATGAAATTAGCAAAACCCATCTTATAATTAATTTAAGAATAGAGGGAAAACTGTTTAAAGGTTTAGTAGACACTGGAGTGATGTCAGCATTATCAGCAAAGAATTGTGGCCTCCAAGTTGGTCCATGGTAGAAGCTATGGGCTCTATTAGCGGGGGTTGGAGTTCCTGATAATACACAACTTAGGACTGCAGTGTTAAGGTGGCAAGATGAGGAAGGACAGGCAGGATTGTTTCAGCCCTGCATAGTCTCTGGAATTGTAGTCAACTTATGGGTCCAGGACGTTTTAGAATTTACATGCTTGTATTATTACTGGCAAGGGACAGCAGTTAATAACTCAGATGGAATATCAGACTGGTCATATATTTAGGAAAAAATAATCAGGGAATTAAAGAGCTCATCCAAGCCAAAGGAAACCCAGGAAGACAAGGATTAGGATATCAGCCTTTTTAGGAGTGGTCACTGCTCAATCTCCTCACCCCCATGCTGATCCTATACAATGGAAAGATGATAGACCTATATGGGTAGGTCAGTGGCCATTAATGAAGGAGAAATTAGGTTATATTCATGAATTAATACAGGAACAAATAGAGGCTGGCCACATAGAGCTTTCCAATAGTCCTTGGAATACACCTATATTTACAATACCTAAGAAGGCAACAAGAAGGTAGTGAATATTGCATGATCTTAGAGTGGTTAATGCTACTAAGCATACCATGGGAGCTTTACAGTCTGGAATCCCAGCGCCTTCACAAATCCCCCTAGATTGGTCTCTTATAGTAGTAGATCTTAAGGATTGTTTATCACCATTCCCTTGGCACCCCAAGATAAACAAAGATTTGCCTTTTGAGTGCCACCTACACTAATAAAAGAGAGAGATGCAAATTAGTCATCACTCCGTCACTCTGCCACTCTGCTACACCCACAAGCCATGCCCTCCGGCCAATCAGGAGCAAGTATGCAAATTAACCCAACTAAGATGGTGGCGGCCACGGAGCTGGAGCGAGCAGGAGGCTTGGGTTGCCCCCAGCAATGGAGAAGCCAAGCTTCCTGCCTGCCTTGGCTGGCCCTGGGCTCTGCTCAAGGCTACACAGTTTCAATTATAGAAGATAAATGAATCCCAGATACCTGCTTCCAGCCTGCCAAAACAAAAAAAAGAAAAAAAGGAGAGGCTGGGAGCTTGGGTCGCTGGGGGGGCATGGCCAGCCTGAAAACAGCCATCAGCCCCTCACCCAAGCTGGTCAGACCCCATGGGGTGAGGGTCCCCACTGGCGGGCTTCACCATCCTGAAAACAGCCATCAGCCCCTCTCCCAGGCTGGCCAGGCACCCCAATGGGGACCCCCACTCTGAAGAGGTGTGGCCAGCCTGAAAAAGGCCCTCAGCCCTCTCATCCAGGCTGGCCAGGCACCCCAGCGGAACCTTCACCCTGATCCGGGACACCCTTCAGGGCAAACCAGCTGGCCCCAAATGGTGCACTAGGCCTCTACCCTATATAGTAAAAGGGTAATATGCAAACTGACCCTAGCAGCAGAAAGACTAGGAATGACTGCAGGAGTGCTGCTCAGCTGACCAATGGGTGCCAGATGCCCGGCTCACAGCTGGCAAGCGCAGCTGCGGCAGTGTGAACCTCTCCCGCCTCCAGGGCAGCACTACCGAGCAGCAGCGGCAGCGTGCACAGTGGTGCTGGGATGAGTGGGAGCAGCACAGCCCCGGGCCCTGGATCTGGCTCCTCCCTGGCTGCCTGCCACTTTGTCACTGCAATATCCCTCTAGCATTCCGGGAGGAGTGGGCCTAAGCCAGCAGGTGGACATCCCCCAAGGGGTCCCAGACTGTGAGAGGGCACAGGCTGGGCTGAGGTACCCCCCCGCAAGTGCACAAATTTTTGTGCACCGGGCCTCTAGTCTATTAATAATATAGAATCTATGAAAAGATATCAATGGAGAGTTTTGCCTCAAGGAATGGCCAATAGCCCCACCTGTGTCAAACATATGTAACTCAAGCTGTTCAGCCCTTAAGGGACAAATATTCCCAATGTTATATCATCCATTTATTACAGGGATGACTGGATCTTCGCAAGTCCATGGGAAGAGCAGACTTTAGCAATGTTTTCCCAATTAGAAAAGGAACTCCCTAAATGGGGCTTAAAAATTGCTCCAGAAAAGGTACAGAAAGAAATATCTAGGGACCATATCTAGGGACCATAATTGAAAACCAATGTATTAGGTCTCAAAAGGTTGAAATACAAAAAGATTGTCTTAAAACTTTAAATGACTTTCAGAAATTATTAGGGTATATTAACTGGTTAAGACCTTATCTGAAAATCTCTACGGGAGAAATGACAAACTTACTTAATATACTTAGGGGTGACTCTAATCTTTCCTCACCCTGAACATTAACAGATGAACCTAGGAAGGAGTTACTAAGAAT
>NW_006296622.1:158717-161263 GCF_000327345.1 Myotis davidii | reverse complement strand
ACAAATTACTACAATTTTTATATTATACTCCCATTATTATACCAAAAAATACTAGGCAGGAACCTATTCCTGGAGCATTAACTGTTTTTACTGATGGATCATCTAATGGTAAAGCTGCTTATCATATGATGAATTCAGACCAAGTCATCCTGATCAGTTATACTTTTGTGCAAAGAATTGAATTAGAGGTTATCAAGGCTGCATTGCAGGATTTCCAAGAGCCTCTTAATATTATATCTGACTCTGCTTATGCTGCAGGCCTGGTGAATAGAATTGAAACTGCTCGATTAAAATGGCTCAGTGACCAAAGTCTACTTATACTATTTAAACAAGTTCAGCAGATTGTACAACGGAGACAATACCCTTTCTATATTATTCATATTAGGGCTCATAGCATATTACCTGGCCCTTTAACAAAAGGAAATGCACATGCTGATCAATTGGTTGCTTTATTAAAACAGGCCACAGAATCTCATCAGCCTGCCAAAATGTCTAAACTATTCTCAATCACTCGACAGCAGGCAAAACACATTATCAAGGAATGTTCCACTTGCATGTTACATCTGCCTCAAGGGGCTTAATTATTTTAAATTTTTTCACTTGTAATGCTGATGGCAGGACACCCATGGAAATACACTGGTATCAGAATAAGTCAAAGGAAAATGGTTTGGTTAAATGGATAGATCCCAAGTCTGGTTTATGGAAGGGCTCTGACCCCCTAGTACCATTGGTTGAGGATACACTTGTATATTTCCAGAAAACTTCTCTAAGCCCGTGTGGATTCTGGCAAGAAATATTATACTTCATGGATCTGAGGGAGGAACTGGCCAGATCAATGAAGACCCTGCACCTGGAGCCATGCCTTGAAGGTGCAAACAATCAGCTACCCTAGCCACAGATAGCAGCAGCCCCAAGCAACCCACTGAAGATAAGAGTGGGAGGAGAACGAGGCAGACCACAAATAGCCTGGAGGTGACCTGGGGCATAGTGAAGAAGATGGTCCAGAAAGCTGAGTGAAGTTGTGAGAAGACCAGAACTCCATGAACGCCTGAGAATGTCTTTCTTGCCATGCTAGCAGTCATCAGCTGTGTGGTAATACTACCGGGGGCAAATGGGAAAGTATATTGGACTTATGTTCCTGACCCTCCACGGGTAAGACCCTTTAAGTGGGCTGATTCCCCGCCTAATGTAGTCACCAATGATACCAAACTCCTTGGTCATCCTGGAGGACCACGGGTGGGACAAGGAAGTATAGGGGCAAAGTATAATTACACAGTGTCGCCACCCAGCTTCCCTTTTGTATGACAGAATCAAGCTACTGCTCCTTTGTGTGTAGAATTAAAGAGAGGCTTCTGGCTAGCATGGACACCAAAGAAGGGGGAAGCTAAAGCCCAAATACTCTACTATCACTACTTGTTCCAGGGTGAGGTACAGAAAATGTAACTTTACTAAGACATCCCCTGCCCACTAAGCCATTAAGTAAAAAATTTTATGAATGGCACCCCACCGAGGAAGAAATTAATTGGAAAGACTGTTATAGTGACCACCCCACCAGCAGCAAACTTAATAACAGTTTTTCCTTTGTGGATTGGAGCCCCTACGGGTCTGCATATAGTAACAATCACATCCTAAAATGGAAGGGGACCGCATCCTATCTATATGTTGAAGCTAATCACTCCATCTCATGGTATGGAGGAGGATTTGTTGGATCTCAATTACAACATGACAATTGGCCCTTAAAAAATACGCAATGGAAATTAGCTGCTGTACTTGTACCTATTAAATGGTATAATTTTAACTAGAGCTCAGATAATTCCATTCATACCTTATGGGGAACTCCCAATAAGACAGTATTTGCTACCGCCTATGTATTGGAAATGTTTGTACTCCTCTCAGGCCCCATCCAGATGTGCCTTAATGCTACAAGCCATCTGTATGAGATGTCATGCACAAGCTACACACTATCACATTGTATTAATTCTACATTCCAAAAAGATTCCCTCTTGATTTTAAAACAACCTGCTTTCACTTGGGTTCCTACTAACCTAACTGAGCCTTGGAAATCTCATCAAACCTACCAACTGTTACATGATCTGGTAAAAATCTTAAAATGATAAAAAAGATTTCTTGGGATGTTAATTGCAGGAATCTTTGCCCTTGTAATGTTACTTACTTCTGTGGGCATTGCTGCTTCATCCATGGTACAAACTGTTCAACCTTCTCAGTTTGTACAACAAGTTAAGGAAAATGTAACTAAGACCTTGTCTATACAAAAAACAATCAACAGCCAGTTTGAGATAGAATTATCAGCACTAAAGTCTACAGTCTTGTAAATGGGTGATAAAATCCACAGCTTAGAGCAAAGACTATCCTTGCAGTGTCATCATAATTTTTCCCAGATTTGTGTTACCCCCATTACCTATAATAGTACCCTACACTCTAAGAATCAATAAAAAATCAGACCTAAACCTGTGGTTGGACATCCCCCAAGGGGTCCCGGATTGGAGAGGGTATGGGCTGGGATGAGGGGATACCGCCCCCCCATC
>NW_006296622.1:158189-158535 GCF_000327345.1 Myotis davidii | reverse complement strand
CATATATATATATATAAAATTTCCCCCTTCTTTAATCTATCTTTGTATTCATTTACTATAGGAAAAGGGGAATAGAGAGTAGATAGGCCTGAGTTGGTGACTGGAATTAATTAAGCTATTAGTAGAAAAAGAGAACAAGGAGAGGAAAAACAGAAGCAAATAAAAGGAAAGAAATAAAGAAAAAATCAACAAAAAACAAACATCAAGAAAAACTAACTAATAATCAAACAACAAGACAGAAAGAAAGAAAAAGGTAAAAAAATTTACATAGTGAAAAAAGAGAAGAGAGAAGTATGTATGGCCTTGGAACAGGGAAGAGGAATTTAGATATATGAGTAAAATCAAT
>NW_006296622.1:145109-157764 GCF_000327345.1 Myotis davidii | reverse complement strand
TTAAGCTTTTAGTAGAAGAGAACAAGTGAGAAGAGAAACTACAGAAGCAAAAAAAAACCAAACTAACCAACAATCAAACAAACAACAAAAAGAAGACAGAAAAAAAGAAAAAGGAAAAAAAAGATAGGAAGAAAAAATATTTTGGATAGTGAAGAAAGAGAAGAGAGAGGTGTGCATGGACTTGGAGCAGGGGAGAAGAAATTAGATATATGAGTAAAATCAATTTTTAACAGGGAGTAAAAAGAAAGGATAGAGAACAACTAAAGCAGGGACAGGATAAGAGAAACAAAACAAAAAAGAGGAAAATGAGGAAGAGTGTTGGCATAAAGGAAAAATTGAGATAGAGTAAAATAATACTAAAGGGAAAATAAAAATAGAATGTAGAACATTAATCCCAAAATAAAATAAAATATGACATAAAATAAAACTTTAAGAAGGGGTAAAATAATAGTATTAATAACAATAGTTAAAAATAAAAATACAATAACAAACAAGGTAAAATCAAGTGAGAGAAAAAATTAATTTCTTAAGTAAAAGATAAAAAATAAAAATGTGAAGTAGTGAAGGTCATTCAATTCCTCTACTATTCTGCTTGGCACGTCTGTTTCCTTTCAGGTAGTCAGCGCAGTATTGAAGTTCCTTGCAATCCACAGCTTTCCTGGTAACCATGGTTTTACATTTCATTTTAATGGAGAACTTTGGTTTTTCTAAGTATTTTTCTCCTTTAATTTATATTTCATAAATTCTTGGACATTTATTAAAGATATATTAGTAACTCATTGTTTTGATAGTTATTCTTTTTGTTGTTGTTAATCCTCACCCGAGGATATTTTTACATTGATTCTTTTGGACAGTGGATGAGAGAGGAAAAGACAGAGAGAAACTTGTTTTTTTAAGTATTTTTCTCCTTTAATTTATATTTCATAAATTCTTGGACATTTATTAAAGATATATTAGTAACTCAAAAAAAAAAAAAAGGGAAATGCATGTTTTAGCTTTCTGTGTGCTTAGGCGCCTGAGCTACTGAGGGTCTAAGTCTGGGCAGCTGAAGAGTGTGGTTAGCAAGATGAACAAAGATGTGCAGATGAGAGCAGCGATTAACCAAAAGTTGATAGAAACTGGAGAAAGAGAATGCCTCAAAGAGTTGCTGAGAGCTAAATTAATTGAATGTGGCTGGAAGGATCAATTGAAGGCACACTGTAAAGAGGTAATTAAAGAAAAAGGACGAGAACACATTACTGTTGATGACTTGGTGGCTGAAATCACACCAAAAGGCAGAGCCCTGGTACATTACAGTGTAAAGAAGGAGCTTCTACAAAGAATAAGAACATTCCTTGCTCAGCATGCCAGCCTTTAAGATTGAATTAGATTGTGTTGTTTTTCTTCCTCTATGAAAATCTTTCTTACAGATAATGATTTTAAATGATATGATTTGTTTTTTGCTTTTGCATAAGAGGTAATTAAAGAAAAAGGACTAGAACACGTTACTGTTGATGACTTGGTGGCTGAAATCACACCAAAAGGCAGAGCCCTGGTACATTACAGTGTAAAGAAGGAGCTTCTACAAAGAATAAGAACATTCCTTGCTCAGCATGCCAGCCTTTAAGATTGAATTAGATTGTGTTGTTTTGTGGTCTTATTTCTGAAAGTAAAACTTGCCATAAATTAGGAATCGCTTTCCCAAAATAAAATCCTTTTTTGTATGATGGTATACAGTTTTTCGGTAATGATGTATACATTATATTGATTTCCCCCCCTAAATGTGTTATTTTAATAAATATCTCATGAATGAAAAAAAAAGCCATAACCCTGTTTTCAAGCAGGTGGGATCTCTCTGCTCTCTTTGGTTCTCAGCATGTCTTTAGTTGTATTTACACACGAGTCAATTTCTGATACAACTCTTGGGGGGCAGTGTTTCTGTCTTAATATTTGGGGCTAAAAGGCCTCTCTACCTTGGCTCTGCACATGACTTTTCCCCTGGCTCTGTGTGCGTCTCTGCGTGCATCTCTGCATGAGCCTCTGCATGCATCTCTGTGCATGTCTTTTCCCCCTGGCTCTGCGCAGCCAGTACAGGACTTCAGGCTACCTTTCTGGGACCAGTCCAGCTGTGGGTTAATATCTAGAGTTCCCTTTTGCCAGCAGCCCTTTGGACCCCCTTCCACATTCGAGGGCTACACTGATCCTAAGGGCTGCAAATTTTAGTGCCTGCTGCGGCCGTTTCTCCCTCCAGCCTGGCTCCCAGACCTCACCTTTCTCTAGTATCTGACCTTTCCATCTGTGGATTGCCTCACCAGCTATGTTTAATTCGCCAGTTCTGGATGCGTGCTGTTTGATTCAGCTGTTCCTCCTATCTGCTCTGTGAGAAGGCGCAGGGCCCATCCACATTTTCTGCGCTGCTTTGTCTCCCCCTGAGCAAATCTCTCAGGCTCCTGCGGTTGGGGAGGCTGGAGTTCTGGCATTCGTGGGTTTGCAGCTGAGGTAACTAGTCCCTGGGTGTTGTTGTTGTAAGTTCCTGGGAGGTATCCGATGTCTCCCCAGTTGAAGATAAGGCTGGGGTTCCAATCACAGTTGGTCTCCCAATCACATCTGGTCTCCCCTTCAAGATGGCGTGGTCTCTGCGGCAGAGCTGGCCACTCCAGAAGAGATTTCAACCACAGTAGAGGCTGCCCGGTCATGGGGGGGGTCGGTCCAGCAGTCCCCAACAGTCCCATGGAATATAGCTGTTCCTCACTCACAAAAACAGGTATTCCCCGCACATCCACACACTCTCCTTTCATTCTCTTACTCACACACTATCTTGCAGCCTGCTGTCCCATTGGCAGCAATCTTGGATCTCCTCCCAGGTTTTTTGGCATATAATTGTTCATAGTATTTTCTTGCGATCTTTTGTAATTCTGATGTCAGTTGTTACTTCACTGCTTTCCTTTCTGATGTGATTTATTTGGATCCTCTCTCTTTGCTTCTTCATGAGACTGGCTAAAATTTCATCAATCTTGCTTAAAGAACCATGTCTTGGTTTCATTGATCTTTTGTACTGTTTTATTCAGGCTCTATGTCATTTATATCTGCTCTAATCTTTATTATTTCCTTCCTTCTCTTATGCTGGACTTCTCTTGTTGTCCTCCTTCTAATTCTTTAAGTTGTGGGGTTATTAAATAAGTTATTAATTGTTCTTGTTTTTTGAGGTAGGCCTGTATTGCTATGAACTTCCCTGTCAGGACTGCTTTTGCTGTGTACCAGAGATTTTAGGTTGTTGTGTGTTCATTTTCATTTGTTTCAGAAAGTTTTTGATTTCATTCTTGACCTTGTTGGCAACCCATTCATTGTTTAATAAGATGTCATTTAGTATCCATTTGTTGGAATGTTTTTTGGGTGTTTTTACTGTACTTGATTTCTAATTTCATTTTACTGTGATATGAGAAGATGTCTGATATGATTTCAGTCTTCTTGAACTTATAGAGGATTGTTTTGTGTCTTAACATGTGGTCTATCTTTGTGAATGATCCATGTAAACTTGAGAAGTAAATATATTCTGCAGCTTTGGGGTGAAATGTTCTATAAATGTCAATTAAATCCACCTGATACAGGTGTCCTTTCAAGTTACTGTTTCCTTGTTAAGTTTTCTTAAAATACTAGTTTTTTATATATATATATATTTGGATATTATTATATTTGGTGCCAATATGTTTACCAGGGTTATATGCTCTTGTTGGATCGATCCCTTTAGTCTTAATGTAGTAACCTTTATTGTGTCTTTGATGGCCTTCATTTTAAAGTCTATTTTGTTGGATATGAGTATTGCTACTCCAGCTTTTTTGTTTTTTCATTTCCATTTGCATGGAAACTTTTTTTTCCCCCATCCCTCATTCTCATCTGGTGTGAGTCTTTTGTTCTGAGATGGGTCTCTTGTAGGCAGCATATAATTGGGTCATATTTTTGTATCCATCATTGTCTTTTATTGGGGCATTTAATCCATTTACATTGAAGGTTGCTAGTATAGATATTTATTGCCATTTTAATTCTTTATGCCTATGTTTCTCTCTAGATATTTCTTCTCAGAAGCCCCTATAGCATTTCTTGCAGTGCTAGTTTTGTGGTGATAAACTAATTTAACCAGTATTTGTGTGGGAAGCTCTTTATTTCACCTTTTATTTTGAATGATAGATTTACTGAATATAGTAAGCTTGGTTTCAGATCCTTGCTTTTCATTACCTTGAGTACTTCATATCATTCCATTCTGGCCTGTAGAGTTTCTGATGAGAAATCTGACAGCCTTATGGGAGCTCCTTTGTAGGTAACAGTTTGCTTTTCTCTTGTTGCTTTTAAGATTCTTGTTTTGTCTTTAATTTTTGCCTAATATTATCTTGTGTCTAGGTGTGGGCCTGTTTGGGTTCTTCTTGCTTGGGACTCTCTGTGCCTCCTGAACATGTATGACTTTTTCCTTTACCAGGTTAGGGACGTTTTCTGCCATTATTTCTTCAAACACATTCTCTATCCTTTGCTCACTTTCTTCCCCTTCTGGTACTCCTATTGTGCAAATAGTTATGTTTCATATTGTTCCACAACTCCTTTAAGCTGTTTTCCTGTTTTTGTATTATTTTATTATTTTTTGTTCTGATTGATTTTTTTCTATCCTGTCTTCTAATTTATTGACTTAAATCTCTTTTTCCCTAATCTGCTGTGTATTCCTTCCAATGCATTTTTTATTAGTGCTATGTCACTTTCCATGATTACTTTATCTTTTTTTGAGCATCCTTGCCATCATTATTCTGAGCTCTGTTTGATAAATGTCTTATCTCCATGTCATTTAGTTCTTCTTCTGGAGAATTATCTTGTTCTTTCATTTGGGGATTGTTTTTGGTATCCCCATTTTGGCTGCCTGTTTATGTTTGTGACTATGCATTAGGTAGATCTACTATGCCTCCCAATTTCTAGTGTAGGACAGTGCCAGATGCTGTTTCTGACTGGCCCTGCATACCCTGTTTAGAACTATCAGCAATTTAAAGCTTGTGGTTCCCTTTACTGGGTCTGGTGCCTTTGGATAGAAACTAGATGTGCACCAAGGTCTGTTTTTCCTAGCCCCAGGCAAAGACCCAAAGCCTCCAGAGATCTACTTCTGCTTGCAATATGATTGCATTCAGTCTGGATTCGCCTCAGGCTTTGGACCACAGGGTGAAGTGCGTTTTCAACAGGGTGTGGCAATTGTTTCTGCCCGAAGGCTGATTTTTATTCTCAGCCTCTTAATGGGTCTCAAAAACTCCAGAGGCTGGGGCAATAAGTTTCCTATTAGGGTGGGGCAATTGCCTGGATAGCAAAGGTCTATTGGAGAAAGATAGCTTGAGGAAATGACTCAGCCCAGGAAACAGGGGTGACTGCCCTCTGAGCTCCAAACCCAGAGTCCCCAACCCTGGATTCTCCTCACACAGCTCCAGTACACTCTGTTCTCCCTCTGCTGGAGCCCAAGGTGAGTGCTACAAAATTCTGTGCATTTACCCTTTAAGAGGGTGCCTGCATTTCCAGCCTTCTCTCACTGGCAGACAGCAATCCTGATTTTTTTTTTTACAGCCAAGTGTTAAGTGGGCATCTTTTTCATTTATTGTGCTCTGGACTGGAGATCCCAGATTGGGGTTTAGAACCCAGAGTTCTCAGTGGGACCCTCCCCCCCCAAAGCTGAGATCTTTCTAGAACTTCAGCTGCTGTCTGTGGGAGCTCTGCCAGCTATTTCAGAGCTCCACAATTCCTACTTGTCTCTATGGGGTCTCCACTTTCTGTCCTTAGCTATCAGAGTTCTCTCCAGCTAGTCTTCAGTTGATTATTCAGGATGGTTTTTCTGTAATTTAGTTATAGTTCCAGTTTGGTCTTGGGAGTGTGTCAGTGTAGGACCCTCTTACTCCACTGCCATTTTGGAATCTTCAAAATACTCCATTTTATATAATTTTGTTAAATTCTCTGTGTATGTTTTAGGGGATAGTTTATCTTTCATTCATTTGATGCCAACTTCTGAAATATCCATTCTATTTATCACTCCTGGTGATAAGTAACATTTAGAAAAAGAATGAAAGTACCTGGATTCAAAATTTACAAATGGTTGGGGAAGTCAGAAACCTAAGTTAACAACCATGTAATAATGTTATTACAAGAACCATATGAAATTCTTCAATATAATGGTATTTAAAACCATACTTTAGCCCTGGTCAGTGTGACTCAGTTTGTTGCAGCATCATCCCTTACATCGAAAGGTGACAAATTCTATATCTGATTGGGGCATGTTCAGGAGGAAATCAATTGATGTTTCTCTCTAACGATGATGTTTTTCTCTCTCTCCCTTCCTCTCCCTAAAATAAACTAATAAAATAAAATAAAATAAAACTTTATTTTAAAGCCTGAATTTAAGTATTAAATATTTTTTAAAACCATAGATGTTAAATGCTGCAGTAGGGTACCTCTTTCCATCTTTTACCACATCATACCTCACACACTCCTTTGTTACCCAAAATCTAGGTCCTAGATTATATCCTAATATTTGTTTGCATTGAAGCATACCTTGAACACTATTGTATTTCTTTACCAATTCATTCAATCACCTAAGTATTTATTATTAAATGAATAAAAAAGCACAAACAACTAAAGACAAAATATCTACCCTCCAGTTCTTAATAATAAAGGAAAATAATACAAAGTAGATCACAACTCTCCCTTTCCAAATGAGACAAAATATTTCATTTAAATTTCATAACCCTAAAGTTACTTGTTATACCAAATTTACGTGTTAGAAAAATGGAATTTAGAAAAGGTAAGCAACTCAGAACCATAAATCAGTAGGTAAAGAGTAAGGTTTCAACATGCTACACCTCCATTATCAATCTAAGTTAGTTTTCATATGCTAATGATAATAACAGTAACAATTAATATTAGCGAATTGCTTAAAATGTATATATGTATAAAATGTATATATATATAAAATTTCATATAACCCTCCTACCAACCCTCTGAGATAGCCATTATTATTTTTATATATAAAGAAACATGCTTATGGTCCAATCTAAGAATATGGTAAGACTGAGATCTTAACTACCCTCATAATTTTAATTTTTATATCTATTGTATGATAACTACATATATAAAACATATAAGAAATTTATTTTGCATAATAGAATGTTTTTCCTTTCTAGTATATTTTAATAAGCTATAAGACAAAATAGCCTAAGAATCAAGTGATTTACCGTATTTGCCGGCGTATAAGACGACTGGGCGTATAAGACGACCCCCTAACATTTCCACTCAAAATACAGAGTTTGTTATATACTCGCCGTATAAGACTACCCCCTCTTCCGCACACCTTCCACACACCAAATAAAAGGTAAAACAAGATCAGATTTGATTTTAACATTTTAATTTATATTCAAATGCTTATGACATGCAGGAAAACTGTCACAAGGCTGTATGTAATCAAACATATACATAAAACAGTGCAAGTTTAGTACCGGTAAACATACCGGTAATTCACTAAAGAAAACACACTCTATAGACTGGTGCCGTAGATGCTTCTCAGGAACACAGGCAAGCAGCCCACAACCTAGAGGGACTGTCAATGATAGAAGTAAGATAACAAATAGAGGGAGAGAGCAAGTGCCGGGCAAGTCCCTAGCAAGTTTGCTGGCGTGACAGTTTCACCTTAAAAGCCTTCAAACTCCTCTTCATCATCTGATATTAAAAGTTCATCAACGACATCTTGGTGCCATGATAGGGATGATAGGGATTTGACTGGTCGACATTTTCTATGCTGTACTGTACAATGGGGCAGTATTGTGGTTGGCTGTTGGCTGTATACAAAGCCTGATTTGATTGGTCCCTGCTCCCTGTTTGCCCGCCCTGTCACTATAGCAGTCTGGTCCACCCTTGCATCAGCATCTCCCTGGGACCTCACTAGTGCGCAAGTGCGAGCTCTTCAACATTCTAACAGGCACCATGATAGCGCAAAATCGCGAATCTTCAATGCATATGTAAAGAAATATACGGTAACCCGAATTTACCACACTCGCAAAATCACATAACAGCCGAGCATACACCCAGCAGCGCTGCTGATGCCCGAACGGTATGTGGAATGAAGTGGGCGGGCATCGGGAGGCCACTATGGCACGGGGCAAGCACTATGGGCAGTCTATCTGAAGTGTACCTGGCGTATAAGATGACCCCCCACTTGGAGGCATATTTTTCAGGGCCAAAAAATCGTCTTATATGCCGGCAAATACGGTACTCCTATATGCAAACAAAAGATAAAAATTTAACATAAATAATTTTCTATCTTTGCACCAGAAAGTTTATGTAAATGAAACCAAACATAAAACGTATTACCCTCCAGAGTATAGAACTACTTTCTTCAAAAAAGATTGGGATAAATTTTTAAACATCATGATGCAGCTTCATTCAGAAATATTCTGGCATTCTTTCCAGATAGGAAAGAGTTTGCTATTGGAGAGATTGGCTAAAAATTCTTATTTTCAAGAAAATAGAACACTATATTAAAAGTTCTCCAGTGAATGTTGAGTTGCAGAGCACAATATCTGAAAACCTACGAATTGGGATTACAGAAACATTTTTTTCCTAAGTGACAGGTGCACTCTGACTAATCTGAGTCGGGTGGAGAAATAATGAAATATAGTACTCAGACATAAGAAATGTTGCAAATACTGCCATTTGCAACTCCATGGATGGATCTTGAAAATATCATGCTAAGTGAAGTAAAAGTCAGGAAAAGGAAAAAAAAACATATTTCACTCACATGTGGGATATAAAATGGAAATTCATAGACACAGACAGCAATATGATGGTTACCCGAGGGAGGGGCGTAGTAAAGTGTGCCTCAGTTGGATGGGCACCATCCCATGCACATGAAGGGTTGTGGGTTCCACTCCTGGTCAGGGCACATGCCCAGGTTTCATTGTGTGCAGGAGGTAACTGATCTATGTTTCTCTCTCATATCACTGTTTCTTTTTCTCTTTCTTTTCCTCTCTAATAGCAATAAAAACATTTCTTTTTTAAAAAAGAATATCCTAAAATTGCTCTGGTTGTTTAAAAATATTTTATAGATAAATAATATTACCATTGTTCATTTATCCTCTAAGTACAACTGATAAAGTATAGTATAATTCTCTATAAAATATATACAGGGTGGGGCAAAAGTAGGTTTATAGTTGTGAGTATGCAAAACACACAATTTATTCTTGTATCATTACTTATTAATTACTCTATTATTTTCACTCTGTATATATAAGTAGCACAGTTCCTGGCATATATGATAGGAAATCTAGGAAAAATTGTACAGTGATCAAGAATATAGGATCTGGCCCTGGCTGGTTTGGCTCAGTGAATAGAACGTTGGCCTGTGGACTAAAGGGTTCCTGGTTTGATTACGGTCAAGGGCACATGCCTGGGTTGTGGGCTCTATCCCCAGTAGGGGATGTGCAGAAGGCGGCTGATCAAAGATTCTCTCATTATTGGTTTCTATCTCTCTCTCCCTCTCCCTTCCTCTCTGAAATCAATATACACATATGAATGATCTGGAGCCAGATTGCCACAGTTCAATTCCTACTTCCAACACAAAAATTATATGCCCTTAAACAAGTTACTTAACCTATGTATATACCTCAGTTTTCTCATTATAAAACTTATTTGATAATGTTATCTACTGCAAATTTTATGAAGTTTAAATGAGTTAGTATATGTAGAATACTTAAAATAGTCCTTAGTTATATAATATATTATTATTTTTAAATCAAAAATTTAAAATCGAGCACAGATAAAATTAGTCAATAAAAATGCTGAAGCACTATAACCATTTGTCAATGCTTTACCAAGTTAGCAGACTAAAATAAAACAAGAACACCAATTATAGCAAGCTATTAAATATTAGCAACCAAGCCCCTTTATGGAGGTCAATTATTAGCTGGTTTTGCTTTAAAAAATAGTTCAGATATACACAAATCTAGCAATTATCTGAATCATTGTTTTAGCTTTATAAATCCATTATCTATTTATCAAGACTATTTATCACTTTTTTACAAATCATTGTATTTCATGACAATGTCATTTTTGTTATTACATTTCACACACACTCAATTGCACTCACATTTACTGCAGACAAGTCAATTGTATCCAATTCACAAAGAGTGCAGCCACTGTCCTGTGTCCATGCATTAGGTACATAGTTTCCAAAATAGTTCAGGAGAATCTAGTAAATAAAGGAGAACTGTTTCAACAAAAGTAATCCTCTACTCTCAATGTACTTTTGTTCCATGTAATTGGTACATATAACTGGGTACATTTCTTTAATAATTCTACTAATATTTATCACTTAGAGGTACACACTGAACAATGTTATCTCCAGACAATGAACCATAAAGTAGGTCAAACTTTCTCTAGAAATGCCAAAAATGCATTATAAATCATATAGGTCATATATATGGCTAATATGTTAATTGTCCCTCCCACCATTCGACCTTTTGACAAGTTGCTTTGTGTACACTGACCACCAGGGGGCAGGCGCTCCAACCGGTAGGTTAGCTTGCTGCTGGGGTCCGGCTGATTGGGATTGAGCGAGACGGGCTGGACATACCCTGGAGCCCTCCTGCGGTCCCTCCCCAGCCCCGACTGTGAACCAAAGGGGTCTCTTGGCCTGGCCTGCACCCTCTCGAAATCCAGAACCCCTCAGGGGATGTCAGAGAGCTGGGTTTAGCCCAATACCCATAGGCCAGGCCAAGGGAACCCACCTGTGCATGGGCCTTTAGTTTCATTATGTAAGGAATGACATCAGAAGAGACACAAAGAAAAATCTCAAACAATGAAACATACATTTTTAATTAGGTTAATAAGACTTATTAGAAAAACACTACAAGTAAAAGCAGTCATGTGAAGAGTAAATTAGTAATAAGGTAAATGTTTAAAAGATCAGCATAGATAATTACAGTGAATGGGGCAGTGGCAGTGTGATCTCTTACTAATCATCACCACACAAAACAAATACTATATAAACTTGATTACCAAAAGGCACTAAACTATGCTGCTTACTGTCAAGTAGGCTTCTGGGGCACTGATTTCAGGGGAAAAAAAAGCTTGCATATGAAAACAAGCTCCTAATTACAGCCCCCCACAAATCCTATCAACAATAAACTAAAGTAAAATACTGCTTCAGATCTAAAAGAGCATCTCCTTTGTGACTCCTTTTCCTCTCCTTAAACACCTGTTGGCATTCCTTTTTTCTGTAAAATCTGGGTCCTTGTGTGTATTCTGGATGAGGAAGAGGTTGAGAGAATACGGATGGAGAAAAGAGATAAACACTGTAAGATATATTCTCAGCACTCAAACAAATCTTTAATATACCTAGATTTAAACATCTTAGGGAAAATTCTGCCAATTTACTTTAAATAATTACTACATTTTCCCAACCAGTTTGGCTCAGTGGATAGAGCGTCGGCCTGTGGACTGAAGGGTCCCAGGTTCGATTCCAGACAAGGGCATGTACCTTAGTTGCGGGCTCATTCCCAGTAAGGGGTGTGCAAGAGGCAGCTGATCGATGTGTCTCTCTCATCGATGTTTCTAGCTCTCTATCCCTCTCCCTCCTCTCTGTGAAAAATCAATAAAATATATTTTTAAAAAATTACTACACTTGCCCAAGCCAATTTGGCTCAGTGAATAGAGCATCAGTCTGTGGACTGAATGGTCCTGCGTTATATTCTGGTCAAGGGCACATACCACAGTTGCAGGCTCCATCCTGGCCCTGGTCAGAAGGCAACCAACCAATGCATCTCTCTCACATCTATGTTTGTCTCTGTCTCTCCCTCTCCCTTTCACTTTCTCTAAAAACCAATGGAAAAATATCATTGGGTGAGGATCAACAACAGAAAATTACTACAGTTTCTGCTGCACTTTTAAAAAAAATTTAATTTGATTTCAGAGAGGAAGGGAGAGGGGGAGATAGATAGAAACATCAGCACCACTCCCACCACTAGAGATCAAGCCCACAACCCAGGCATATGTCCTGATTGGGAATTGAACCATGACCTCCTGGTTCATAGGTAGATGCTCAACAACTGAGTCATGCTAGCCAGGCTCCACTGCATTATTAATACCTGTAGTGGTATGAACATCTGCAGATCTTAATTTTTTATGACTTATTATGTCTTTTCAAAAGCTAATTATTTTACTTCAAGACAGTGAAGCTGTAGCAAACTAACTTTGGCTATGACTTTCTTACTTTTAACAGGAAGCAACTGAAATCCTTATCCTATCTAATAATTGAAAAACATGGTAATTAGCCATACCTCTGCTACCCTTCCCATTGGCTAAGCAGGGTGATATGCAAATTAACTGCCAACCAAGATGGCGGCTGGCAGCCAGGCAGCTTGAAACGAACAGAAGGCTTGCTTGCTTCAGTGACAGAGGAAGCTAACGTCCCCACCTATCTTGCCGGGCTCTGAGCTTGCAGTTTAAGAAACATTGTTACAAATATAGAAGCTAAACAAAACCCAAGAAACCTGCTTTCAGCCAGCTGGGCTTCAGCCAGCAGGACTGCAACATTGTTTCAATTATAGAACCCAAACAAACCAGATACCTGCTTTCAGCAGCCGAGGCCTCAGAGCTGGAGCCACGCATCAGA
>NW_006296622.1:142802-144193 GCF_000327345.1 Myotis davidii | reverse complement strand
CAGGGGCTGCACCTAGGGATTGGGCCTGCCCTCTGCCACCCGGGAGCAGGCCTAAGCCAGCATGTCATTATCTCCCGAGGGGTCTCAGACTGTGAGAGGGCACAGGCCAGGCTGAGGGACCCCTTCTCCCCCCGCCAAATGCACAAATTTTTGTGCACTGGGCCTCTAGTTATGCTTATATCCTTGACTCTTCATTGGAAAGGTGAGATGGATTCAAAAGAAAAAGATGTCTATCCATTAAATATGATGGTAGAAAACATACAGAAGTGCCAAGTAAATTTTTCTAGCTCCCTAAGACTCTAAAAAAGATCTTAAGGTATAGGACAATTGAGGTAATCCGTCCAGTACAATTCTACAAAAATCCTCCAAAATATCTGAGATTTCATCCAAATATTTCTATTGTAGTAAAACTTAAAAATGCTATTAAAACAAGTACAATATCAATTACAATGGGAAAATCTGTGTTAGATATTGTAGACTGAGTTACATTCGATCTGTAGAGCATACAGAAGACATGAACAGCAACTAATTCACTCACATTTCTTACAAACTACATGATAATTCAGGAAAAAAATTCCAAGGCAGAAAATATGTAGTTATGGCATTAGTTAATGCCACTTCAAGAATCAATATGGTCACTCTGATGTGCCTCTATAACAAAAAAATTTTGAAGTTGTAAACTTACAGATGCAAACATTAATCATTCATGTTCGATACAAAATTGTTTTTGAAGGAAAAAATAAAGCAATTCATGTGAAAATATATCTTTTATTTAGTACTAGAGGCCCAGTGCATGAAATTCGTGCATAGGAGGGGGGAGTCCCCTCAGCCCAGCCTGAACCCTCTCCAATCTGGGACCCCTTGGGAGATGTCCGACTGCTGATTTAGGCCCGATCCCTGGGATTCGGTCTAAACCAGCAGTCAGACATCTCTCACAATCCTGGACCGCTGGCTCCTAATTGCTCACCTGCCTGCCTCCCTGGTCATCCCTAACTGCACCCCCCTGCCAGCCTGATCATCCTTAACTGCCTCCTTGGCAGCCTGTTACCCCCAAAGGCCCCCCTATGCCATCCTGGTCACTCCTAACTGCCCCCCCCCCACTGGCCTGATTGCCCCTCACTGACTCTGTGTGCCAGCCTGATCACCCCTTATTCCCACCACCACCACCAGACTGGTCACCCCCAAGTGCCTCCCTGCCATCCTGGTCACCCCTAACTGCCCCCCCCCCACTGGCCTGATTGCCCCTCACTGACTCTGTGTGCCAGCCTGATCACCCCTTATTCCCACCACCACCACCAGACTGGTCACCCCCAAGTGCCTCCCTGCCATCCTGGTCACCCCTAACTGCCCCCCTGAGAGCTAGTCATCCCCAACTGCCCCCACGCCGGCCT
>NW_006296622.1:140650-142486 GCF_000327345.1 Myotis davidii | reverse complement strand
ACTGCCCCCTCTGCCAGCCTAATTGCCCCCAACTGCCTCCTCTGTTGGCCAGGTCACCCCCAACTGCCCCCTTCCTGCAGGCTTGGTCACCCCTTACTGCCCTGTGCTGGTCTGGTTACCCCTTACTTCCGCCCCACCGGCCTAATCGCCCCTAACTGCCCCCCTCTGCTGGCATGGTCGTCCCCAACTGCCAACCCTGCCGGCCTGGTCACCCACACAGTCTGTTTGTTCAGTCGTTTGGTCATCCCTCACTTACCCCCTGCCGGCCTGGTCACCCCACGCAGCCTGCTGTTCAGTCATTTTGTCATCCCTCACTACACCCCTGCCGGCCTGGTCATAGGCAGCCATCTTGTGAGGGTGTGAGGTTTAATTTTCATATTACCTCTTTATTATATAGGATTATTTACAAGAGAGATTTTTTTTAAGATTAGTGGGAAATATTCAGTTTTGTTTAAAATATCCTGGGAAATATTTTTTTTTTAAAGGAAGAAAAAGATCACCCAAATAGTTGGCCATACCTAAAATTCCCATCTATATATAAACATTAGTACTTCCCTCACTAGTACTTCCCTCACCTCAGACACCTCACAAAAAATAAATATTTATTTCATGCATTATTGATTAGTCTATTAGAATCCCAATGTGAATATGAAAATGACAATATTTTTTAAAAGGTCTGAGCATAAAACTCATTAGTTTTAGTTCTCAAAATTAAAACTTTATTTCCTAACCTTTCTACCTCAATTCATTTTTCATAGATAATTAAGATACATGAAAACCCTGACTTTTGACTGGAAACCTTTATTTCTTAACATTTCTACCTTAATTTATTTCATAGATAATTAAGATACATTTAAAACCATGACTTTTGACTGGACACCTCCCTCTTGGATTTTTCACCACATAGGCAGAGGTCACCAACCACACTGGCCTTCCATTTACATCTGTTTTCTTCATTAAAAATTGCAAACATTTATGCTGGCAGCTAAGAAAAGTACAGAAAACTGTTTATGTAGTTAGGCTGTTCTGGGAAGGCCCCAGCTACTAGATGGCAGTGCTTTCCTAGTCCTTCTTTCACAATATCAAGATGTTTCCAAGTATCATGTCATTTCATTGGCAAATAAACTTTTCCAACCATATTCTTTCTTTTTTTTCCAAATCATTCAGTGATTCAAGTTCACAGTAACCAAGGCATGGTGGTTTTTATGCAAAAAGTAAATTTTTACTGCAAATCAAATTAGTTTCAGAAATGTCTTTTTTCATGTGCAAATTAGGTGACTTGATCTTGTTCTGTTAAACTTGTTTCTATGAAAATGTACCGCTTTCATAATGATTACCTTAAGATGGATATTATATGATACTAGAGACCCAGTGCATGAAATTCGTGCATGGAGGGGGTTGTTCCCTCAGCCCAGCCTGCACCCTCTCCAATCAGGGACCCTTGGGGGATGTCCAGCAGCCAGTTAGGCATCTGGGACCACTGGCTCCTAGCCACACACCTCCCTGCCTGCCTGATTGCCCCTAACCCCTCTGCCTGCCTGTCTGATCATCCCTAACTTCTCTACCTGCCTGCTTGATTGTCCACTAACTGCCTCTGCCTGCCTGATAGCCCCTAACTGCCCTCCCCTGCTGGCCTGATCTCGCTCCCAACTGCCCTCCTCTGCCAGCCAAATTGGTTCTGATTGGTCAGTTTCTATGCCAGTCAGCATCTCTCGGCCTATCAATGGGGCCTAATCAGAAAGGCAGGGCTGATCAGCAGCCCTGTTGGAGGCCTGGAGAGAAATGGAGACATGGCTGTTGGCCAGGCTGGGAGAGAGAGGCAAGTTCTTTTTTTAA
>NW_006296622.1:123886-138877 GCF_000327345.1 Myotis davidii | reverse complement strand
GTGATTTTTGTCTTTCAGTGTGTTTATGGAATGTATCACATTTATTGATTTGCAAATATTCTACCAGCTTTGCATCCCTGGAACAAATCCCACTTCATCATGGTGTATGATCTTTTTAATATATTGCTGGATGTAAATTGCTAATATTTTGTTGAGGATTTTAGCATCTTTGTTCATGAGGGATATTGGCCTGTAATTCTCTTTGAGAGCGAGGCAAGTTCTGATCAACAGCTGCTACAGAGGCTATGGATCAGACCATGCCTCTCTCTCTGCAGGCCTCTCTCCAGGCCTGATCTGGAGCCCCCTTGGCAGTCAGTGCTGGGTCGGGGTGCCCACAGTGGCGCAGTCAGTGCTGGGTCACCACAGCAACCCAGCACTGACTTCTAGTCTGGTTGAGTCTTCAGTCATAACCAGTCGTTATGACCCCGGTTGTTTATTATATAGATTTAAAAGAAAAGGATGGGGGGGGTTAGAAAATGGTGGAGGAGTAATGAAAGCTATACTGACACTCTCCCAGGACCAAACTGGAAATACAACTAAAATACTGGAAAGTCAACTAAAGATTAGCTGGAGAGAACCCTGATAACCAAGGATGGAAGAAAGGGAGAAAACTATGCAGCTATAAAAAAGAAGGATCTCTTAGCCTTTGAGACAGGATGGAGAGTGTCATGCTAAGTGAAATAAGCCAGTCAGAGAAAGACAAGTATCACATGATCATACTCATATGTGGAATCTAATGAACAAAATAAACTGATGAACAAAATAGATCCAGAGACATAGAAACATGAAACAGATTAGAAGCATGAAACAGATTGTGGAATCTCAGAGGGAAGGTGGGTGGGATGATATGAACCAAAGAACTTGTATGCATATATGCATAACCCATGGACACAGTCAATAGAGTGGTGAAGTTCCTGGGCAGAAGGTGGGTGCAGGCTAGAAGAGGTCAATGGAGGGAAAAAAGGAGACATATGTAATACTTTCAACAATATAGATTTTAAAAAAAGAAAAGTTTGGGCATTTCATCTTCCTTATAACTGAGGAGGATTCCATTGTAGATAGGGACCACATCTTTAGCCAATCATCTATTGAAGGGCACTTTTGCTATTAGCACCATGAATAATGCTGCAATGAACACAATATATCTTTGCAAATGTATGTTTTTGAGTTTTTTGGGCAGATACTCAGAAGAGAAATTGCTGGGTCATATGGTAACTAACTCTATTCTTTTTTTTAATATGTTTTTTTATTGATTTCAGAGAGAAAGGGAGAGGGAGAGATAGAAACATCAATGATAAGAGAGAATCATTGATCGGCTGCCTCCTGCACACCCCACACTGGGGATTGAGCCCACAATCCAGGCATGTGCCCTTGATTGGAATCGAACCTGGGCCCCTTCAGTTCTCAGGCCGATGCTCTATCCACTGAGCAAAATCAGCCAAACCAGGGCACTAACTCTATTCTTAATTTTTTGAGGAGCCTCTATACTGTTTTCCATAGTGACTACTAGTTTATATTCCCATCTGCGGCGAACAAAGCTTTCTTTTTTTCCACATCCTCCCTAGCACTTGTCATTTGTTGCTTTGTTGATAAGAGCCATTCTAACAGGTGTGAGGTGGTATCTCATGTAGTTTTGATTTGCATTTCCCCAAAAGCTAGTGAAGTTGAATATCATCTTTGCATTCATCTGTTTGTCATTTATGTATCTTCTTGGAAGAAGTGTTCTCTACTAATTTTTTAACTGTATTGTTTGGTGTTGAGTTGTATGAATTCTTTATATGTTTTGGATATTAACCCCTTGTTGGAGCTGTTGTTTGCAAATATCTTTTCCCATTTGTATTAAAATAAAGACCTTAGGAACAGGTGAGATCTTGCTCCTTGAATATGTCATCAGTTTGGCTCATAAACTCTTATAAAAGTTGTCTTAAAAAAAGAAAAGCAGGCTGAAATAGCCTCAATAAAATAATCAAACAACTTTTTATTTTAACATGTAAATGTATTCATGCTTTATTGTTTAGCAGAGAAGAATATGTTACAGAATACTATGTACATGAATCCACTTTGGTTTAAAAATATTCAAAGTAACTGCTAAAATACATAATTTTTAAATTCATTTCTTAATTGTTGGGGCTATGGGTAATTTTCCTCTGTATCTGTTGGAATTAGGTATTTTTTCTACACTGAATATATGCCATTTGTTAAGAAAGATGTTTTAAAATAGGACATACATAAAATCAGTAATTTTATGTTATAGAAAAAATGTTATACAAAATTTTATAATGTTCCTGTATAGTTACAGGAATGGTGACTTAGGTTAACTGTGAATTGGAATAAATTGTTTCAAGTTCAAACCCAAACTCCTAAATTGAGGTCAAGGAAGCCATATTACACACTCAGAAGGACTACACTGAAGTCTTTACCCCTGTTAGTGGTTTAGAAAAATGTCCAGCACTTCAAGCACAGAACCAAGATAAGACATTTATTTCCATTGTTATAAAATGTCTCACTAATATACAGATTTATCCCAGTGAATTTTGTTTTATTAGATTTAAGTTTTTATTTTATTAAAGATATACACCTGCAAAATTATAATTCTAAGCTTTTCCACATTAGGCAAATATTTTCTCCTTTATATTAATCCCCTTATTGTAAGTTAGGTTTTTTGAGTTTAAGTATGTTGGGCCTCAAAATAGCATCAGAGATTTAATCACAGCATATCCATAGCATTCTGCTGTAATAATATTAGCATCTGGGTAGAGATCTGATGACACAGCAATCGGGTGTAACATTAAATTAGTAGATTATTAAGTGATGTTTATATTTTATTTTTTAAAATATTCTAAATATTTTCAATGTCATCACATATATGAAACCATAATTCAAAGTAGAGATGGAAAAATTTCTGTATTAGGTCAGGAAATTTGCCCAGTTTGTACAAACTTACCAAAAGTAACAACTCAAAGTATATTTCATCGAAAATATATTCCAAATCTTTTGTTCTACTAAAGGGTTCTGAATTCTTCCAACCTTATAAAAACTTTCTGAGAACTACTTTTCTTATATGTGTAACAGACTATTCCCTTTTTTTTGTTGTTGCTTTCTCTTTTATTATTATTATTATTTTTTAATCTCTATTGTTGAGATTATTACAAATGTCCCTATTTCCCCCCCCCCCATTTCCCCCCTCCACCTGGTTCCCTCCCAGCCCCAGGTCTTCGCCACGATATTATCTGTGTCCATAGGTAATGCATATCTATACTAATAAAAGCCTAGGTGGTCCTTGTGCCCTCATGTGACACCCTCACATCATCACAAGATGGCCAACAGGGGAGGGCAGTTGTGGGTGATTGGGCTGGCAGGGGAGGGCAGTTGGGGGTGATTGGGCCAGCAGGGGAGCAGTTAGGCATCAATCAGGCTTGCAGGGGAGTAGTTACGGGACAATCAGGCTGGCAGGCAGAAGTGGTTAGGGGCAATCAGGCAGGCAGGCAGGCGAGTGGTTAGGAGCCAGCAATCCTGGATTGTGAGAAGGATGTCTGACTGCCGGTTTAGGCCCCAAACTGGCAGTCTGATCTCCCCGAGGGATCCCAGATTGGAGAGGGTGCAGACGGGGCTGAGGGACCCCTGCCCCTGTGCATGAATTTCATGCACCAGGCCTCTAGTATGCATATAAGATCTTTGTTTAATATCTTCCTGCCCCCTCCCCCCTCGACCATCCCTCTGAGAATCTTCAGTCTGTTCCATTTCCATGCCTCTGATTCTATTTTATTCACTAGTTTATTCTGTTCATTAGATTTCTTATTTGTTTATTTTGATTTTTAGATTCAATTGTTGATAGATACGTATTTATTGCTTTTTATTGTTTATATTTTTATCTTTTTTCATTTTCTTCTTCTTCTTCCTCTTGTTAAAGAATACACTTCAACATTTCATGTAATACTGGTTTGGTGGTGAGGAACTCGTTTAGCCTTTTCTTGTCTGTGAAGCTCTTTATCTGACCTTCCATTCTAAATGATGGCTTTGCTGGTTGTAGAATATTCTTGGTTGTAGGTTCTTGCTATTCATCACTTTGAATATTTCTTGCCACTCCCTCTGGCCTGCATAGTTTCTGTTGAGAAATCAGCTGACAGTCATATGGGCATTCCCCTGTAGATAACTAACTGCTTTTCAGATTCTCTTTGTCTTTAGCTTTTGGCATTTCAATTATGATGGATCTTGGTGTGGGCCTCTTTGGGTTCCTCTTATTTGGGACTCTCTGTGCTTCCTGGACTTGTAAGTCTATTTCTTTCACCAGGTATGGGAGGTTTTCTGTCATTATTTCTTCAAATAGGTTTTCAGTATATTGATCTCTCTCTTCTTCTGGCACCACCATAATGCGAAGGTTGGTACACTTAAAGTTGTCCCAGAGTCTCCTTATACTATCTTCATATTTTTGGATTCCTTTTTCCTTTTGATCTTCTGGTTGGGTGTTTTTTGCTTCCTCATATTTCAAATTGTTGATTTGATGCTCATAATCCTTTATTCTACTATTGATTCCCTGTATATTATTCTTTATGTCTGTCAGTGTATGCTTAATTTCTGACTGGTCCTTTCCTCCCCCCCCTTTTTTTTCTTTTTCTTTTGGAGGTTTCTAGAAGATTCATGAGTAACCTTATAACCGTGTTTTTGTTGTTGTTGTTTTTTGTTTTTTTTTTTTAAATATATTTATTGATTTTTTTACAGAGAGGAAGGGAGAGAGATAGAGAGTTAGAAACATTGATGAAAGAGGAACATCGATCAGCTGCCTCCTGCATATCTCCTACTGGGGATGTGCCCACAACCCAGGTACATGCCCCTGACCGGAATCGAACCTGGGACCTTTCAGTCCGCAGGTCTTCACTCTATCCACTGAGCCAAACCAGTTTTGGCATAACCATGGTTTTGAACTCTATATCCAGTAGTTTGCTTTCTTCTATTTCTTTCATTTGTGACATGTTTCTTCATCTTCCCATTTTGGCTCCTTCCCTGTGTTTGTTTCTATGTAGTGGGTAGAGCTGCTATGTCCCCTTGAGTTTTTGGGTGGCCTTGTGTAGTAGGTGTTCTATAGGGCCCAGTGGCTCAGCCTCCCCAGTCACCTGAGCTAGGAGCTCTAGATGCACCACTTTGTGGACTGTGAGCACTGTTTTGTTTTAGTTGAGACTTGATTGCTGTTGGTGTCACTGGGAGGCCAATTGGCTGTGACTACAGTGGGAAAGCTGCTGTGCAGGAGACACTCCTATGGAGCAGGACTTGCTTCAGTGGGGCTTTGGTGCTCACTGAGTCTTCCCCTTGAGTGTGTCACTTATGGATGTGTAGAGTTGTAATCTGGTATGGTCTGACATAGACCACTGGGTACACTGGTTCTTGGGTCTCCAGAGAGGTGTAAAGTCAGCCACTGCCTGGGGCCACCCAGCAGGTGTTAGAGAGATATTCAGATTCCTCCTCTTTGTATCGGGTTTGGAAGTGCCCAGATGAGGTCCAGCTATGAAGTAAGGCCAGCTGGTGCTAGTGCCGAGTCTTGGGCCTTTTATTGATAGGTTTAGGGCTCCCTGACCCAGCTGCCACTTGTTTGAAAGATTTTAGCCTAAGCAAGGACAGGCTATTTCATATGCAGAAGCTGCTGCACACAGCTTAGTTGGGGTTGAAAACTGGACGAGGTGGGGTCTTAGGGAATCATCAGGGCAGAGCAAATAGAAATGGATGCCGGTCAGCCCTGTGACCCAGGAGGTCTCAGCAAAGGAACAATGATCCCTGTGAGCATTCCATCTGAGAGAAAGCCGCCCCCATGTTCCTGCCCTGATGCCCGACAATTCAGTTCCTCCTCATACATGTCGGTGTTCCTAAGAGCCTTGCCCTGATGCTAGAGCTCAGAGGGAGCAGGACCTCATAAGTTCAGCTCATGGTACTGGCCTTTTAACATTTTAAGTGCCCAACCTGTTTTGTCTTCCAGATGGAAAGTATAGTGTCAGTCACCGGTGACTAACTGGGCACCTAATGTGTTAAGAGGAACAGCTGGGTCTCCAGCAACCTCTGTGTCACTGAGCCCCAATCCACACTGGTTTTTACAGCCCATAGTTCTTAATCCCCATAGGGACCACTTTTCCCAGCTCTGGGACCCTGCGTTGGGGGTATGGTGTGGGGCTGGGACCCCTTGCCCCTCCAAGCAGCCTCCACAGAGATGATCTCCCTCCCAATTAAAAAAGCAGCACATGTGGGTGCCATACCAGCCCATTCCATGCCTTCGCACCTCCTACCAGCCAGCTTTCCAGTGGCTGTGGATGATGATTGTTCTGTATTTTAGTTATAATTCTGATTTGGTTGTGGGAGGCAATGAGTACAGGCATTTAACCATGCCACCAACTTCTGTGAATCTCCAACATTTGTTTTTTTTTAAGCATCATGATATAGTACTAACAATAAATTTGCTTCAAGAATAAAAAGTAATGCTTTAAACCAGAAATCATAGTTTCCACCTGAAAAGTGATGTATATTAGATTTTATCTAGGCAAGTATGAAAATTAAATACAATATAGAAACATACAGTGTATCCCAAAGAAATGTATACACATGTTGAAGAATTATTAATTCCAGTGGATTTAATCTAAAAAGAAAGAAACATCATTTTTTGGGACACCCTATGTTTCAAATAAAATGCTAATTAAAAATCACAAAATGGATGAGAGAAGGTGAAGGGATTAGTCAAAGAATATATATGCCTAATCCATAGTCACAGACAACAGTATAGTGATGGCCAGAGGGAAGGAGGGATGGGTGGAGGTAGGCAAAGGGGGGGGGGGAGGTGAATGGGGACATCTGTAATAGCATCAACAATACAAATAAAATTTAAAAAACTCACAAAATTGTTCATAAACCACTATGAAAACAAATGAAAAATATTAATGCTCATGGATGTATACTGAAGGGACATAAAACTGAAAGCAGTTATGAATGAAAACAATATGGGAGGTTAGTAGGGCTGTCTGTTATTTTAAAAATTATTTTTTAAAAATATATTTTTATTTATTTCAGAGAGGAAAGGAGAGGGAGAGATAAAAGCAACAATGATGAAAGAGAATTATTGATTGCCACCTCATGCATGCCTCCCACTGGGGATCAAGCCCACAACCCAGGCATGTGCCCTGACCGGGAATTGAACCATGACTTCCTGATTCATAGGTCAACGCTCAACCACTGAGCCACACTAGCTGAGCTAAAAATTATTTTTAAATTGTTCTCCCTTATAATAGCATGAGAGTTAGAGAAAGTAGTTAAGTAAGAAATTAACTGCCCTAGCTGGTTTAGATAGAATGTCAGCCCTGAACTGAAGGGTCCCGGGTTCGATTCTGGTCAAGGGCATGTACCTAAGTTGCAGGCTGGATCTCTGGCCATGGTTGGGGCATGTGCAGGAGGTAACCAATTGATGTGTCTCTCTCACATTGATGGTTATCTCTGTCTTCCCCTCCCTTCTACTCTCTCTAAAAATCTATGGAAAAATATCCTCAGGTGAGGATTAACAACAACAACGAAAAAGAAATTAACTCATTTTTATATACTTTGGTCTATAAACGCACTACAATTTATCATTTACAGTTTATATGTATACAGTAGTCGTCCCCTACCCATAGTTTAACTTTCTGGGGTTTCAGTTACTCTGGTTAACCTTGATACGAAATATTAAAAGAATCATTCCAGAAATAAATAACTCATAAGTTTTAAATTGCACATTGTTCTGAGTAGCATAATGAAATATGCTATCTGGCTCGCTCCTGCCTAGGATGTGAATCATCCCATTGTGCAGGTATGAAACCTATATACGTTCCACACCTGTTTAGTCACTTAACAATGACCTTCAAATGCAAGAGGAGTGATGCTGGTAATTTGCATGTCACCATGAGAAGCCGGAAGTGCTTATTTAAGTGAAAGGTGTGTATGTGCAGGAAAAACACATAGTATATATGTGTTTTTGTGTTGGTACTATTCACTGTTTCAGACATCCACTGAACAAATGGCCTAGGTTTTATTGAGTTCAATGTTATGGCACAAAACCCACTGACATTATATTGATCCCTCAATCAATAAAATAATAACTAAAATTAACTTATATAACTCATATAAAAATGTTTCACTTTTTTATGGTTGTTATATCTAAAGATTAATCTACTTTCTTCTTTCACTGTTAGCCTGAACACAGGGAAAAGCATGATATATTCAAGTACCTATATTTAACTTTAACATAATATTATTAAGTATTAGCATTAATTGAATGCTTTTTATATAGTTTTTTTCTCAAAATTTTATATTATACCAAATAATAAAAGAAAACTTCATTTTTTGATGCCAAATAAAATCACCGGAAAATAGACTAGCTTGGATCATGTCAGAGAAAATATAACAAGATCATCCTACTGATTAAAAATGTCAGAAACAGAGGGGAACCAAGATGGCAGCATAGGTAAATGCCAGTACCACCACCTCCCACAACCACATCAAAATTACAACTAAAATAAAGATCAGCTATCATTCAAAACTGCCTGAAATCTGACTGAATGTAAGTCCTACAACTAGAGAAATAAAGAAGAAACCACATCAAGACTGGTAGGAGGGCGGAGGCATGAAACAGGCTGATCTGACATCCAGGTGTGACTTTTTTTTAATTTGGAGGGATATCTTGGCTGCAGAGGCCTTGTGTGAGGAGTAAGGGGTCCCAACCCCACACCAGACCCCAGTTGAGGGTTCCAGAGCTGATAAGAAAAGTCCCCATAACTCTGTAAAAACCAGCAGGGATTGTGGCTGAGTGGCATGGAGGCTGCTGGAGACCCAGGTGGCCTAAAGGGCCAACACACAAACTCACTTGGACTTGATTCCTCTAAGCTCCAGCACTGGATGGCTTTGGGGGACACAGGTACATATGTGGAGGAACTAGATTATCTGGCATTGAAGCAGGAATTCCAGGGGAGTTTTCTTGCAGACAGGGGTGTTCACAGGGTTCCTGTGCTGGGACCTCCCCATCACTGAGCTGACTGGCAGCCATCTCTGAGTTCCTATAATCCTGTCTCAAGTGTTTGCTCTGCCATGGTGATTCCCTGAGACTCTGCCCATCTAATTTGCAGCCCCACCCAAACTATTTGCAGCAGCTTTTCCATTTGAAGAGTCTGTCCTGGCACTTGCTTTAGACTTTGCTAAAATTTCTTAAATAAGCAGAAGGTGGCATCAGCATACCCAAAACCTATTAATAACATACCCAAGACCTGACACTAACCCCAGACTGCCATGCTTCACAGCTTAGCCTTACCAGGACACTTCATAAGGCCAATACAAGGAATATCCATCTGCAAACCACTCTGTAGCTCCTGCCTGGTGGTTCCAGGCAGTGGATGACTTTGCACCTCCTGGGAGGCCACAGAGCCAGTGAATAGAGTGGCCAGCTTCAGACCATACGAAATTACAACCCTAAACATCCACAAGTGACACACTCAAGGGACAGACTCAGTGAGCACCAAAACCCCACTGGAGCAAGTCTTAATCCATAGGGGTGTCTCCTGCACAGCTACTCTTCCACTGAAGACACAGCTGGTCCTCACAGCCAAATGGGCTGAAGGTCAATTCCTACCAATGATGCCAATAACAATCAAGGTTCAACTACAACATTGTGCACACAGTGGCACCCCTTGAGTGTTCAGCTCAGGTGACTGGGGCCCTACAGGACACCTACTACACAAGGGAACTCTACCAATTCCAGGAGATATAGCAGTTCTACCCAATACATAGAAATAAGCACAAGGAAGCAGCCAAAATGGGAAGACAAAGAAGCATGTCACAAATGAAAGAAATAGAAGAAAACAAACTATTGGATACAGAATTCAATACCACAGTTATAAGGGTACTCAAGGATCTTCATGAGACTTTCAAGGATCTTAGAGAGAATGTCAAAGACATGAAAAAGGACCAGTCATAAATTAAGCATACACTAACTGAAATAAAGAATAACTTATAGGGACTCAACAGTAGAGTAGAGGATTCTGGGAATCAAATAAATGATTTGGAATATTAGGAGGCAAAAAAGACACCCAATCAGAAGAACAAAAAGAAAAAAAGAATAAAAAAATATGAATACAGTATAAGGAGCCTCTAGGACAACTTCAAGTGTACCAACATTTGCATTATGGGGGTACCAGAAGAAGAAAAGGGAGAGCAAGATTGTGGTACCTATTTGAAGAAACAATGACAGAAAACTACCCCTACATGGTGAAAGAAATAGACTTACAAGTCCAGAAAGCACAGAGAGTCCCAAACAAGATGAGCCCAAAGAGCCCACATCAAGACACATCAATATTAAATGCCAACGGTTAAAGACAAAGAGAATCTTAAAAGCAGCAAGAGGAAAACAGTTAGTTATCTACAAGGGAGTGCCCATAGGACTTTCATCTGATTTATCAACAGAAATTTTGCAAGCCAGAAGTGAGTGACAAGAAATATTCAAACTGATAAATAGCAAGGACCTAAAATCAAAATTATTCTACTCAGCAAAGCTATCAATTAGAACTGAAGGTCAGATAAAGAGCTTCACAGACAACAAAAAGCTAAAGCAGTTCATCACCACCAAACTAGTACTACATAAAATGTTGAAGGGTATTCTTGAAGAAGAAGACGAAGAAGAAGAAGAAGAAGAAGAAGAAGAGGATATAAAATATGAATATTCTAGTGGCAATAAACACATATATATATCAACAATTGAATCTATAAATCAAAATAAATGAACAAGAAATCTAATGAACAAAATAAAATGGAATAAAATAGAATCAGAGGCATGGAAACATGGAATAGACTGGTAAATTTCAGAAGGAAGGGGAGGGTCGACTAGAAGAAGCAGAGGACCAAATTAGCAAATTAGAAGACAAGGAAGCAAAACACATACAAACTGAATTGCAATTGGAAAAAAAAATTAAAAGACAAGAGGAGAGCCTAAGGGAGCGTTGAGACAACATGAAACAAAGCAACATATGAATAATAGGGGTGACAGAACAACAGGAAGAAGAACAATGGTTAGAAAACCAATTTGAAGAAATAATGTCAGAAAACTTCCCTGACGTGGGAAAGAAAAAAGTCACACAAGCACAGAGAGTCCCAAACAATATGAACCCAAAAATAACCACACCAAGACACATCATTATTACGTTGGCAAATGTTCAGGACAAAGAGAGAATCGTAAAGGCTACAAGAGAGGGACAGAAAGTTGCATACAAGGGATCTCCAATTAGATTATCAACGGATTTATCAACAGAAACACATCAGGCCAAAAAAGAATGGAAGGAAATTTACAAAGTGATGCAAAGCAAAGGACTGAATCAAAGAATACTCTATCCAGCAAGGCTATCATTCAAAATTGAAGGGGAAATAAGGAGCTCCACATACAAAAAAGGCTAATGGAGTTTATTACAACCAAGCCAGCAATTCAAGAATTGTTTAAGGGATTGGTGTAAAAAGAAGAAATAAAATGGGAAAAAGAAACAGGCACAAAAATAAAAATGGCTACAAGCAAGTACTTATTAATAATAACTTTAAACGTAAACTGAGTAAATGCTCAAATCAAAAGACATCAGGTGACTGAATGAATAAAAAAAACAAAAACATGACCCATATATATGCTGTCTACAACAGACACACGTTAGAACACAAGACTCACACAGACTGAAAATGAAGGTATGGAAAAATATCTTTTAGGTAAATGGAAACAGAGAAAAAGCTGGGGTAGAAATACTTATATCTGACAAAATAGACCTCAAAGTGAAGGCCATATCAAGGAAGGCCACTTCATAATACTAAAGGGATTGATACAATAAGAGGATATAACCCTGATAAACATATATGCACCCAATGCAGGAGCACCCAAATACATCAAAACAAACAAAGAAACAAAAAACCCCAACAACTCCTGGAAGACATCAATGGAGAGATTGACAACAATACAATCATAGTAGGGAACTTTAATACCCCACTGACATCACTGGATAAATTCTCTAGACAAAAAAATCAGCAAAGAAACATCCATCCTAAATGACTCACTAGATCAGATGGAATTAATTGACATCTTCACAACATTTCACCCCAAAGTCACGGAATATACATTCTTCTCATGTGCACATGGGACATTTTCAAAAAAAGACCACATATTGGGTCACAAGCAAAGTCTCTCCAAATTCAAGAAGATTGAAATCATGTCAAGATCTTCTCAGACCACAGTGGCATAATATTAGAAATCAACTACAGTAAAAACAATCACAAAAATTCAAACACTTGGAAGCTGAATAGCATGCTATTAAACAATTATTGGTTTATCAAAGAGATCAAAGAAGTTTAAAACTTTTGGAAATGAATGACAATGAAAACACCACAATCCAAAATTTATGGGACACAATGAAAGCAGTCCTGAGTGGGAAGCTAATAGCTCTACAGGCCTACCTCAAAAAAAAAAAATAAAGAAAAAATGGTAGTAAATCATTTAACTCTACACTTAAAGAATTAGAAAAAGAACAACATGAAAAGCCCAGAGTGAGCAGTTGGAAGGAGATAATAAAGATCAGAGCAGAAATAATGACAGAACAACAACAACAACAAAAAATCAATGAAACCAAGAGCTGGTTCTTTGAATGGATAAACAAGATTGATGAACCTCTAGCCAGGCTCATCAAGAAGCAAAGAGAGAGGACCAAAATAAACAAAATCAGAAATGAAAAAGGTGAAATAACAACAGACCCCAAAGAAATACAAAGGATTGTTAAAACTAGTATGAACAGCAAAGGAAACCATCAACAAAACAAAAAGAAGACCCACTACATGGGAGAACATATTTGCCAATGATACCACCAATAAGGGTTTAATTTCCAACATTTACAGGGATCTCATGAAACTTAACAAAAGGAAGATAAACAATCCAATAAAAAAAATGGGCAATGGACCTAGATAGACACTTTTTGAAAGAGGACATACAGAAGGCCGAAAGACATATGAAAACATGCTCAAAGTCACTAATTATATAAGAGATGCAGGTATCATCTCACCTGCCAGAATGGCTATCATCAACAAATCAACAAACAACAAGTGTTGGAGAGGATGTAAAGAAAAAGGAACCCTTCTGCACTGCTGGTGGGAATGCAGACTGGTGCAGCCACTGTGGAGAACAGTATGAAGTTTCCTCAAAAATCTGTTCTCTCTTTTCCCTACCCAATGGACATGAACAACAAGGGGATGAGAGCATGAGTGGGGGTGGGGAGGAGTGGGGGTTAATGGAGGGGGATAAGGACACATTTGTAATACCTTAACTAATAATTTAAAAAAACACTAGTATTAACAACTCTAGTCCAACAAAATAGAAAACCTGGAGGAAATGGACATATTCCTACAAAATTACAACCTTCCAAAACTCAATCAGGAAAAATCTAAAAATATCAATAGGCTTATAACTATGGAAGAAATTGAAGCAGTCATCAAAAAGCTTCTAGCAAACAAAAGCCAAGGGCCAGACAGCTTCACAGGGAAGTTTGACCAAAAATTAAAGGAAGAACTAAAACCTATCCTCCTCAGAGTATTCCAAAAAATTCAAGAGGAACACTTCCCAGCTCATTCTATGTAGACAGCAATACCCTATTACCAAAACCAGACAAAGACAACACAATGAAAGAGAATTGCCGGCCAATATCCCTCATGAACTTAGATGCCAAAATCCTCAACACAATTCTAGCAAATCAGATCGAGTATTACAACAGAAAGATGACCTAGTAGGATTTATCCCGGGGAAGCAAAAATAGTATATTATCCACAAATCAATAAATGTGAAACATCACATAAACAAATTGAGAGATAAAAATCACATGAGCATATCAATTGATGCAGAAAAAGCATTTGACAAAATCCAACACCCTTTCTTGATAAAGACTCTCAGCAAGGTGGGAATAGAAGGATCATACCTCAACATAATAAAAGCCATATATGACAAAACTACAGCCCACATCATACTCAATGGACAAAAAATAAAAGCATTTCCCCTAAGGACAGGAACAAGACAGGGATGCCCACTCTCACCACTCCTTGTTGACATAGTACTAGAAGTACCAGTCATTGTGATCAGACAAGAAGAAGAAATAAAAGGCATCCAAATTGGAAAAGAAGAATTAAAACTGTCCTTATTCGTAGATGACGTGATACTGTACATAGAAAACCCAAAGACTCCATCAAAAAATTATTAGACTTAATAAATGAATTCAGCAATGTAGCAAGATACTAAATTAATGCCAAGAAATCTATGGCATTTCTGTACACCAATAGTGAACTTACAGAAAAAAAGACTAAAAAAAAAAATCCCATTTACCATTGCACCAAAAAAATTAAGATACCTAGGAATAAACTTAACTAAGAAGGTAAAAGACCTGTACTCAGAAAACTACAAGACAATGAAAAAAAAGATAGAGGAAAGCATAAACAGATAGAATAACATACCACTGTCATGGTTTGGTAGAATTAACATCATTAAAGTGTCCATACTACCCAAAGCAATCTATAGATTCAATGCATTCCCCATTAAAATACCAACAGCATATTTCACAGATCTAGAACGAACTCCCCAAATACTCATCTGGAATAAAAAAAAGACCCTGAATAGCTGCAGCAATCCTGAGAAAGAAGAACAAAGTAGATGGGACCTCAATACCAGAAATCAAGATGTATTACAAAGCTACTGTTCTCAAAACTGCCTGGTACTGGCACAAGAGAAGACATATGGATCAATGGAATAGAAGAGAGAACCTAGAAATTGACCCAAACCACTATGCTCAATTAATATTTGACAAAGGAGGCAAAAGCACACCATGGAGTCAAGACAGTCTCTTCAATAAGTAGTGTTGGGAAAATTGGACAGATACATGCAAAAAAAAAAAAAATGAAACTAGACGACTAACTTACACCATACACAAAAATAAACTT
>NW_006296622.1:112708-123376 GCF_000327345.1 Myotis davidii | reverse complement strand
TAAGCCAGTCAGAGAAAGATAAATATCACATGATCTCACTCATTTATGGAATGAACATTAACTGATGAACAAAAACAGATCCAGAGATAGAGAAGCATCGATCAGATCGTCAAACTATAGTCTGGCCCTCCAGTGGTCTGAGGGACAGTGAACTGGCCCCCTGTTTAAAAATTTTTAGGACCCCTGGTTTAGACTCTGACATTCTAATTCTATTTATTGAAATGCTATTATAGGGTACACAAGTGCTGAACCCCAGGAAAACAAAAAGTTAATGGAATAGATATGAGTTCTGTAATTCTTAGGCTAAAGCCCCAGTAAGTGAGACTAAAAATAAGGTAAATTCTATCACTGCCCAGTGTGTGGTATGTACTTGATGGACTAAATTCTAGATATTATAAAAGCATACTAAAAGATGAACAAGATGGAGTAGGTTGGTAAAGGAGTGGAACTGGGGGCAGAGGATTCCAGAATGAGTGATATGCATGTACGAAAGACTTACAGAAAGAAAAAAACATGAAAATTTTGTGAAGTTCAAAGTAATTCAGTATGGCAGGAGCTGAGAAAGAGAATGATTGTTTATGAAAAATGTGTGTGTGAATATTTATTGTGCCAGGAGTTGGGTATGGGATAGTAGATGAGTGATCACTAAACAGGAGCAAAGTTTTAAATGAGCCTTATGAGATAAGTTGAGAATTGGGAACTTTACCTAAATCCATGGAGGGTGCTGCACAGGTGAATAAAGTGATTGACTTCTTCTTCAGCCAAAAACTCGTGTTCTACCAGTGGTCAGCAAACTCATTAGACAACAGAGCCAAATATCAACAGCACAACGATTGAAATTTCTTTTGAGAGGCAAATTTTTTAAACTTAAACTATATAGGTAGGTACATTGTTATTAAATTCTGTTTCTTTGTTACTAATGTTGTGGCCCCACCCCATAACAAAGAAACAGAATTTCCGGAGGATGAGGCCCAGAAATCAGGATTTTAAAAAGATTCCCAGGTGATTCTAATGTGCAGCCAAGGTTGAGAACCACTGCCCTATATGAAGGAAACATGGCTCACTCTCCAGTTAGCTGTTATTATTAAACACTGAAGTGAAATGTGTTTTAAATAGCATAAAAAATTATCACTCTGCTGAGAAAAAAGTCATCAGCTAATCTAGATGAAATCAGACACTATACTGTGTAAAAGATAAAGCCATTAAATTGTTGGCACCAAAATAAAGCCTCTTAAAGATATTAAAAAAGAAGCTGTTCTACATATTGCTCGATAGTCTATCTCCAAAAAATAAGAAAATAGGGAAAAGTCACTGTGACTCACCTTGGTGGGTCCATTTCCATTAATTGCCACTGGTAATGTTTCATAAAATACATTCTTAGCTCTGGCTTTGCCATTTTCAAATTTCAGAACAACTTCATCTGAGTTAAAAAGAAAAACAGGTTTTAGTAATTTAAAATGTGCATGTATATTCATATATACATGTGTGTGTGTATATATATATATATATATATACACACACACACATATATATTTTTTCTTATTGTTATAAATTTGCTCGTGCATGCTATCACTTGTAGTAACTTGGCCTACTCCAAGTCAACAGATACCCAAATGACAAAGAATGAGATTCTGAGTACCTCACATACTCCAACCTGGCACCAGCAGACTGAGGTGCTGAGCCACTGAAGTGTCTGGTGGAAGGAAAGCATCTTTGCAATCCTGCCTCCGCCTCCTGATAGTAATGTGATCTTAGAAGAGTTAAATTATTGTCACAATTTATTCATCTGTAAAATGGGATTCTTGCCTGCCTTTCAAGGTTATTATAAAGGTAATAACAATATATGTAAGGCAAATAGAACACTGACTGGCACAATAAGCAAGGTTTCTACACTTAGCCATGACTGATAGTATTTCCAGTTTTTGAAAATCAGGTTTACTGTGGAAAGCATTATGGAGTTACCTCAAAAAATTAAAATTGCAACTGCCTTATGACCCAGCAATTCTACATCTGGGAATAAATTCAAAGAAACCCAAAACACTAATTTGAAAGAATATATGCACCCCTATGTTCACTTCAGAGTACAAGAGTCAAGATTTGGAAGCAGCCCAAATACATTCTTAGCTCTGGCTTTGCCATTTTCAAATTTCAGAACAACTTCATCTGAGTTAAAAAGAAAAACAGGTTTATCCACTCATCCACCAAGTGTCCATTAGTGGATGAGTGGATAAAAAACCTCTGGTACATTTATACCATGGAATACTATGTGGTTGTAGAAAAGAAGGATCTCTTACCCTTTGAGACAGAATGGAGGTACTTGGAGAGTATCATGCTAAGTGAAATAAGCCAGTCAGAAAAAGGCAAGTACCATATGATTTCATTCATATGTGGAATCTAATGAACAAAATGAGCTAAATAAGCAAAATAGAGACAAACTCGTAGATAAAGAGCAAGCTGACAGCTGTCTGAGGTGTAGGCGGGGTGGAGAGATTGAACAAATAAAAGACAAAAAAGAGAGAGAGAAAAACTCACAGACATGAAGAACAGTGTGGTGATTACCAAACAGGGGGGAGATGGAGGAGGGTAAAGAGGGGATAAATGGTGATGGAAAGAGACTTGACTTGGGGGGCAGGGGGAGCAGTGTACACACAATACAGTATACAGATGATGTGTTATAGAATTATGCACCTGAACCTATATAATTTGTTAATCAGTGTCATCCCAATAAATTCAACAAAAAGGAAAAGAAAAAGTCAGGCTTAATGTAATTCCAGTAATATACAAGTCATATGGGAGCAGAGAGGTATTTTTATTTGTTTTCAGATTCCTTCCCTCACTTCCTGAGCACTCCAATCTAAATTTTTTCCATTCTGAGAAACCTGTTACTCTATGTACTGCCTTGAAGAATCATATTGAATTGCAAAGTATTTTTAAATTTTAAGTATAATTTATTAATGAATTAATGTATGTTGATATTTAATGTATTGATTAATTAATTTTAATGCATTAATGTATTTCATCAAGATATATGTCTATTTAGGAAAGCACACCACACACACACACTCCATAATGAATGTGCCCAGTTATCAGGTACCTTTCAGCTAGATGAAAAATACTCTTATACTCTACTATTCCTGAGTAATTCTCAATACAGGGAACTTATAATGAAAAATGTGTAACAGTAGGTATTATTAATTTAAAACTACATCTATAGTCCCAGATGGTGAGATACTAAATTCTACGTTATCTAAGGCAAAAAGCTTATCTTTTTTTGCATCACTCTGAGGCAGTGATTTGAACTGAATGTATTTAACTGCATCAATAAGCTCAAGTCCAGTATATTTTAATAGTTGCAATATCTACACAGTAAACCTTAGTCATAGCCCCAAAATGGATATACCAAACAGCAGCAGTTGAACACACAGATGTCCATTTGTATCCATGAGCAATTCACTGTTTTGGAAGCATACCTACAGCTCCATTTAAAGTCTGAAAAATTTTGCATTTGTGATCCAATGTGATGTTAAGAGCTTCCTAAAATAAAAACAGAGATAATATTAAAAACGACAATGGAAACAACAAACACTATATGTTAATATAGTTTGTTATTTTTAAAAAAATTAAATTCCATATGTAAATTATTCCAGCAATATTTTTCAGAAAGGTTATAATTTTACTATTGATTAAATTAGAGGATAGAATGTATGGGAAAGCATTCATGCTGTTTTCCAAGTATTTCCACATCTCCACCTTCTGACTAATTCTGACCAGTGAATTGTTAGCAGAAGTAAAATGAATCACTTCCCATCTGGAGATGTCATTGCCAGTTGGAGACCCTAAGTGTGCTACTTCTCTCTGGCACATGAACCAGCAAGGTTGGAAATAGCTGCTTTATCAGCTAGGGCCCTACCCCTCTCTACTAAGTGACTACAATAAGCAGGAACCCGTTTATGTTAAGCTGTTGAGCTTGGGGGTTATTACTGCAGCATAAACTGCCTGATTGCCAACAGGCTGGCAATTAATCTGCTTTACAAACCTTATGATTCTCGCTCAGCCCAGTGTGGCTCAGAGTTTGAGCGTTAACCTATGAACCAGGAGGTCGGGGTTCAATTCCGGGGTTGCTAGTTTGATCCCCAGTGTAGGGTGTGCAGGAACCAACCAATCAATGATGCTCTCTCATCATTGATGTTTCTATCTCTCTCTGAAATCAATAAAAATATATTTTAAAAAACCCTTATGATTCTCAATGCAGTTTTTCAGCTACATTGCTCTTCACAATAATATTCCTAAAAGTATTGTGCATGCTATTGTGGATTGAAACTTTGTACTCTCTCAAAATTCCTATGTTGAAGCTCTAACCGCAATGAGAGTTAAGTTCAGGTTATAAGAGGTGGTCCCTCATGATGGAAATTTTGCCCTTATAAGAAGAAATTAGTGTTTACACACCTGTGCTTGCCCTCCCTCTCCCTTTCCTTCTCCCTCTGTCTGTCTCTTTCTTCCTCTATCTATCCCATGTGAGGACCAAGTGAGGAAGAGAGTTTTCATCAGAAATTGACCGTGCTAGCAACCTTATCTCAGACTTCTTGACTCTTTGAAAACAATTTTTTCTACTGTTTAAATCATCCAGTCTATGGTATTTGGTTATGGCAATCCAAGAAGACTAAGACGTATACTAAGCATACTCTTATGCTTAGAGAGAAATTTAAACAGGATTTAGACAACCAAAAATATTATAAACACAACAGTGATGAAGAACCCTAAGCAAAAACAACTAAATAAGACTCAAAGCACTTTCCTAGTTGAACTACATGAAAAGATGAGCAGCATGCTGCACCCACATCAAGAGGAGGTTTCTCTCCATATGAGAGGCCAAATCCCTCAGGCTTGCCGTGGCAGGCACACAGAGGGAAAGTAAAATATAGAGATGAAGAAAAATAGCTTAAGAATGGAGTTTCTTAAGTATTAAGTGTCTAATGAAAATATTTAGGTCACTAAAGTACTTATCTAAGAAACAGAAACGGTATAGCTGCAAATTCACTGTAAAATGTACTTTTAAGAAAACCTTGTTTCATAATGACAGCACCCATGAATACACGATTCAGTAAATTCTAGAACTGTAACAGTTATATTAGGTAAATATATTAAAAATGTTGTTAAATTTGAGCTTTGGTTATACTTTTCTCCACAGTTTCATTTAAATCAATCTCAGGACTGCTATTTGCCCCAACATCACTCCCCTCCCCCCTTAATTACAGAATTCAGATTTCTAGCAAGATACATATGCTACAAATAAAAGACAGCATTTCCTTTGCATATTATATGTAGCCACACAAATATGTTGCAGTCAAAGAAAAAATACAAGAAAGTATTTTGTGAGAAGGGAGTTGACAAAACTGAGATAGTCCCTTATTTACTCTTCTGCCTGCTGACTGCCCCAAAGCTCCAGCAGCCTTCTTGGACAAGGGGGTTACATTGAAAATGGGAGCAGGAGCTATTACATACCCTCTTCAGTGGATCAATGTAAATTTTAGTATAAAATAGCTGATCATCATCATTATCCTGAAGGTTCCACTGTTGAACTATACGGTTGATATATGGAGCATAACCAATAAATCCTGCAATACAATAGAGAGAGAATATAAAATTTAGTAGTCAAAGACCAAAACTCATGTGTATGTTAATTCCATTGACCAATTACACAGTTCTAGAACCTATTAGGTGAAATCCTTAGGCTGGAACATCACAGCTCATCATGAGAGAAATATGAGTTATTGAGACTACTTTGTTTTATATGTAAATTGCAATAGAGTGAGTTTTAATATCAATTGCAAATCAAAGATTCTTTCAATAAAAAAGCCCCCAAATTAACTTATACAAGAGGAGCAACTAATATGTTCCAGTTACTAAGAAAAGAATAGACTAGAGAAAAGAATGCTCTTTCTGGCCTTCTAAAATGCTCTTCTTGGATCCTTTATACAGTATTCACTGTTTCTGAAACAGAAAATTTCTACTACAGTTGTTTTCCTGACTGTACCAGAGATGTTAACACAATCAAATGCTGGATTTGTCACCGACTATAAACATTTCAAAGGAATGTTATATCTAGGACATTTTGGTAATTTTTCCTTTACTTTAGCTAGTCATTACAATACCTGCTAAGCCATTTTCTGGCTAGCTTTTGTATGTCATAGTCTGGAGAAAGGAAGTCTAAAATAAGATTGTTCCCCTTGGCCTTAGAACATAACCATTAAGTTTGCCAACAAAAACTGTCTATTAAAAACACAGACAGCAGGATCATTTTTCCCTTGGTTGAGTCTTCCTCTGAGTTTCAGAAATGCAGCCAAACAATGTCTCATTGACATTTAATACTTTTTAAAAGAGACCAATATTACTCCTCTGAATTAAAAGAAACTGAATTTTACCCTTAAAATTAAATCAAAAGAATAAAAGAAATAAGTCCAGAAATTTTATTGCTACCTAGAGAAAATAAGACAAAATAAGAACATGGCTAAACCAACCACTGGTTGCTCATTTTAATTATTTTTACCAAATAAAAAAAAATCTTAAAACACTGAAAAATGGAAACTATGAGTGAGGAGTAAGTCGATGCTGCATAGACATACACGCAGGAACAAACTGTAATTATAACTAAAATACAGAAAAACTTCCTGAATAATTAACAGAAGACTTGATGAACATAACCCTGATCCTGACGATGAAAAGAGGAAACCGAATAGAGATTGGTAGGAGGGGAGGAGGCAGTGGTGGGCTGGTGGGCTCCCACAGATAACAACTGAAGTTCAGGAAAGCTATCTCAGCTGTGGGGGATTGCCACTGAGAACTCTGGGGTCTAATCCCCAAGCTGGGACCCCCAGAAGAGAACACCAGAACTGAGAAGGGTACACACATAACAGATGGCTGTAAAAAGCAGTGGGGTTGCTGTCTTCCAGGGAGAGACAGCTTGAAATTCAGGCACCCTCATAAAGTGCCAACACACAAAATTCGCTGTGGAGCCAATCACCTTGTGCTCTGGCAGAGGGAGGGCAGAGTAGACTGGAGTTATGTGAGCAGAAGCCAGGATTGGGGGCTTTGGGGTTAGATCTCAGAAGGCAGAAACCTTAGTCTCCTGTGCTGACTCATTTGTTCATGCAGACATTTGCTATACAGGTGGCTTTGCCTTGGAGAAAGACAGCTGATGACCACCCTATTGGAAAACACCTTGCCCCACTGGGTGGAATTTCTGAGACCCAATAATAGACTGAGAATAACAGTTAGCTTCCACACAGAAGCAATTGCCCCACTCTGTGAAAAACTATCCCCACACCTAAGAATGATTGCCTGAGGGCTATTCAAGATGAAATCTTATCAGTCTGTAGGCAGAGGCAGTCTCTGGACTCTTTGAGTATTTCCCTGATCTAATTGAGTATTTCCCAGTCTAATTAGCATTTGACACTGCCCTGCACTAGAGATTGAGAGATGTAGCAGATCTCCCTAATACATAGTCACAAACCCAAAAAGGCAGCAAAAATGAGGAGACAAAGAAACAACCCACAAATGAAAGAACAAGAGAATTCCCCAGAAGAAGAGATAAATGAAATGGAGATAAGAAATTTATCTGATACAGAATTCAGAATAATGATGGTAAAGATACTCAATAGCATGAGAAAAGGTATAGTTAACTATGAATAAAGAAATAAAGAATTACATAGTAAAAATAAAGAACACATTGCAAGGAATACACAGCAGATTAGGGGAATCTGAGGATTGAATCAGTGAATTAGAAGAAAGTGTTGAAAAAAATCACTCAGAGAACCAAAAAGAAAAAAACAAAGAAAAAAAATAGGAGGACAGCTTAAAGGAGTTGTGGGGCAATGTGAAACATAACAATATTAGAATAGCAAGAGTGCCAGAAGAGGCAGAAATGGAGTAAGGTATAGAGAAAGTGTTTGAAGAAATAATGGAGGAAAATTCCCTAACATAGTAAAGGAAAAAGTCACACAAGTCCAGGAGGCACAGATAACCTCAAGCAAGAAACAAACTGTTACCTACAAAAGGGCTCCAATAAGGCTGACACTGATTCCTTATCAGAAACTCTGAAGGCCAGAGGGAATGGCATGAAGTACTCAAAGTAATGAAAAGAAAGGATCTGAAACCAAGATTACTGTACCCAGCAAGATCATCATTCAAAATAGATGGTCAAATAAAGGGCTTCCTGGACAAAAAAAAAAAGGCTAAAGGAGTACATCAACACCAAGCCAGCATTACAAGCAATGCTTAAAGGGACTGCTGTAATGAAAAGAAGAAATATAGAGAGAAACCTAGGCATACAGAATTAAAATGGAATGAAATAAGGACCTATCAATAATAACCTTAAATATAAAAGGATTAAACACTCCAATTGAAAGATAGGGCAGCTGAATAGAATATATGCTTTTTCTTTTCTCTCATCTTTTCTCTTCTTTTTTTTCTCTCTCTCTCATAGATATCATTTGTATTCTCTTTTCTCTCACCTAATTCTCTTCTCAGGTGATCAATTATATTGGGGTTATCGGTGTCGTGAGTACATTCATGCTTTGTTCCCCTTGAGCCATGTCTTGTTAAGGTAAATTTTATCCTGTCTGGCTAAAGTGCTAGAGAGTAAGCGACATAACCAGACACATGGAGAGGAGGACCAGCGATGCATGCAGATCACTCCCATCCAAAGAGCAGCAGCCGTGCAAGCAGCCTACTGCCATCTGAGGAGCAGCAGACTTGCAATCAACCTGTCCAAGTCCAAGGAGCAGTAGCCCAACAAGAAGCCCACCACATCAGAGGAACAACTGCAGTGTGCAGCCAGCCCCCATTCAAGGAACAGCAGCCATGTGAGCAGTCCACCCCAGTTCAAGGAGTAGCAGCTACATGTGTAGCCTGCTCCCATCCAAGGAACAGCAGCCTCTTGATCAGCACACCGTCTGTCTGAGGAACAGCAGCTGAGTGAGAAGCCTCACCTCACCAGCCAGAGGAGCCAACATGGCTGTGAACAGCACCCACCAGAGGAGTTGATGCCAACTGAGGAGCAACTGCTACCACTACTGCCTGAGGAGCAACCACAGCCCGAGGAGTCACAGCCACCCAAGGAGCAGCCCCTGAATGACTCAACAGCTAGATCTGTCGGTGAGATCAAACATGGGCAGACAAAGAAAACCCCAAAGGAAAGAAGAGGAGGACTCATCAGAAAAACAGCTAAGTGAAACAGAGGCACGCAACATGTCAGAAAAAGAATTCAGAGTAAGGGTCCTAGAGTGCATAAACCGGATGGAGGAAAAAAATCAACAACTTATGCAAGAATCAAGAAGAAACAGATGAAAAAATCAACAACTTATGGAAGAATCAAAAATAAATGGATGAAAAAATCCATAACTTATGTAAAAACCAAGAAGAAATGAAGAGTGATATACCTGCAATAAAAAGTACCACTGAAAGTTTCAACAGTAGACTAGGAGAAGCAGAGGACTGAATTAGCTAATTAGAAGACAGGGAAACAGAACACATCCAAACTGAACTGCAATTGCAGAAAAAAATTAAAAGAGAGGAGGAGAGCCTAAGGGAGCTATGGGACAACATGAAATGAAATAACATGCGGATAATAGGGATGTCAGAACAATAGAAAGAGGAACAAGCATTAGAAAACCTATTGGAAGAAATAATATCAGAAAACTTCCTTGAGGTGGGGAAGAAAAAAGTCACACAAGCACAGAGAGTCCCAAACAAGATGAACCCAAAAAGACCTATGCCAATACACATCATAATTACCATGGCAAATGTTCAGGACAAAGAGAGAATCTTAAAGGTTGCAAGAGAGAGACGGAAAGTTACATACAAGGGATCTCCCATTAGATTATCAAATGATTTCTCTACAGAAACACATCAGGCCAGAAAAGAATGGACGGAAATTTACAAAGTGATACAAAGCAAAGGACTGAATCCAAGAATACTCTATCCAGCCAGGATATCATTCAAAATTGAAGGGGAAATCAGGAGCTTTGCAGACATATAAAGGTTAAGGGAGTTTATCACCACCAAGCCAGCAATGCAAGAAATGCTAAAAGGACTGGTGTAAAATAAGAAATAAAAAGCTAAGAAAGAAAACAGGAAAAAAAATAGAAATGGCTACAAACAAGTACCTTTCAATAATAACTTTAAATGTAAATGGACAAAATATTCCGATCAAAAGACATCGAGTGGCTGAATGGATAAAACAACATGAACCGTATATTTGCTGTCTACAAGAGATACACCTCAGAATAAGGGACTCACAAGGACTGAAAGTGAAGGGATATAAAAATATCTTTCAGGCAAATTGAAATGAAAAAAAATCTGGGGTAGCAATACTTATATCAGACAAGATAGATCTCAAAGTGAAGGCATAACAAAAGATAAGGAAGGCCACTTCATAATACTGAAGGGATAGATACAACAAGAAGATATAACCCTGATAAACCTATGTGCAACCAATGCAGGAACACCCAAATACATAAAAAAAACTCCTGGAACATATCAAGGGAGAGATGGACAGCAATACACTCATAGTAGGAAACTTTAATACACCACTGACATCACTGAATAAATCCTCTTGACAAAAATTCAGTCAAGAAACTGCAATCCTAAATGACTCACTAGATCAGAAGC
>NW_006296622.1:109979-110531 GCF_000327345.1 Myotis davidii | reverse complement strand
AGCAGATTAGGGGAATCTGAGTATTGAATCAGTGAATTAGAAGAAAGTGTTGAAAAAAATCACTCAGAGAACCAAAAAGAAAAAAACAAAGAAAAAAAATAGGAGGACAGCTTAAAGGAGTTGTGGGGCAATGTGAAACATAACAATATTAGAATAGCAAGAGTGCCAGAAGAGGCAGAAATGGAGTAAGGTATAGAGAAAGTGTTTGAAGAAATAATGGAGGAAAATTCCCTAACATAGTAAAGGAAAAAGTCACACAAGTCCAGGAGGCACAGATAACCTCAAGCAAGAAACCCAAAAAGGCCCACACCCAGACACATCATAATTAAAATACGAAAAATAAAAGACAAAGAGAGAATCTTAAAGGCCGTAAGAGAAAACCAAACTGTTACCTACAAAAGGGCTCCAATAAGGCTGACACTGATTCCTTATCAGAAACTCTGAAGGCCAGAGGGAATGGCATGAAGTACTCAAAGTAATGAAAAGAAAGGATCTGAAACCAAGATTACTGTACCCAGCAAGATCATCATTCAAAATAGATGGTCAAATAAA
>NW_006296622.1:99458-107685 GCF_000327345.1 Myotis davidii | reverse complement strand
TGGCATATACCTTGGCTGTGGGCACATCCCCAGTGGGGAGTGTGCAGGAGGCAGCTGGTCAATGTTTCTCTATCATCGATGTTTCTAACTCTCTATCTCTCTCCTTTCCTCTCTGTAAAACTCAATAAAATATATATTTAAAAAAATAAATAAAATAAAATAAAAACCAGAAAAAAAATGGAACTCCCATTTGACCCAGTGATCCCACTGCTAGGAATATATCCCAAGAAATCAGAAACACCAATCAGAAAGGATATATGTATCCATATGCTCATAGTAGCACAATTCACCATAGCTAAGATCTGGAAACAGCTTAAGTGCCCATCAGCAGATGAATGGATTAGAAAACTGTGGGACATCTACATGATCCATACTATGCTGCTGTAAAAAAGAAGGAACTCTTACCATTTGCAAAGGCATGGATGGAACTGGAGAGCATTATCCTAAGTGAAATAAGCCAGTCAATGAAGGAAAAATACCACATGATCTCACTCATTCATGGATAATAAAGACCATTATAAACTTATGAACAATAATAGATACAGAGGCAGAGCTTCCTCAAACTGATTGTCAAACTGCAGCGGGAAGGCCAGGGAGGGTTGGGGGGCAGGAGGGAGGTGGATAAGAGATCAACCAAAGGACTTGTATGCATGCATATAAGCATAACCAATGGACATAAGACACTGGGGGGTAAGGGAGGCCAGGGGATTGTCAAGGGCGGGGAAAAAAAGGACACATATGTAATACCCTTTGTAATACTTTAAGCAATAAAACAATTTAAAAAAAGACTTAAAAGCCTCCTGAGGGAGAGGCTTTGCCAGAGCATGTACTGGAACTCTAAGGGAAGCTGCTAAGACAATGAGGATGGAGTGAACAACAACAAAAATCCTAGGTTCTGACTTGAATATGGGAGTAAAATCCAAAGGTGGTAGTTTGGTAGATTAGGAGAAAATACAATGGTCTAGAGATCCCCCAAAACTATGAACTATACTTGTATTGAAATTGAGAGAAAAGGCGGGCTAAAAGTAGTATATGAAATGCTGAAGGGTATTCTTTAAGAAGAGGAAGAAGAAGAAAAAGGTAAAGATAAAAATTATGAACAACAAAGTGACAAAAAATACATATCTATCAACAAGTGAATCTAAAAATCAAGTGAATAAAAATTCTGATGAACAGAATAAACTGGTGAATAGAATAATATCAGGGGCATGGAAAGGGAGTGGACTGACAATTCTCAGGGGGGAGGGAGTGCGGGGGGTAAGGGAAGAGACTGGACAAAAATCTTACACCTATGGACGAGGACAGTGCGGAGGGAGGGGGGTAAGGGCAGGGGGGGGGGTGGGAACCGGGTGGAGGGGAGCTATGGAGGGAAAAAGAGGAACAACTGTAATAATCTGAACAAAGTTTTATTAAAAAAAATAAATAAAAATAAAAATGGATTTTCAGGGAAAAAAAGGAGCATGTATTTTAACTAGCGTAAATAGATATATGTAAATCACTGAAAAACATCTGTACTCCCAATGCAGCTTGCATGTCCCCCCATCCTGTTTCAGTATACCTTCTCGGTAGATGTTTACATTAATCTCAGTCTAAAAAATCTCTTTGAGTCATAATAATGTCCAATGTCAAATTTCACTTTCTTTTTTTGAAAAGAAGGGAGAACTGTGATAATTTATTCCATTAATCCATGGTGGCAAAGCTAATGCAACATTTGAAGTATATCAGACACTGCAAACTGAATCTCTTTGACTAGTGAATTTCAAGATGAATTACTCATTTATTCTGATATATGTAAAACATAGATAAAATTAAGCAATGTTTATTTTTAAAGCTCCTGATTGTAGCTTGTACTTTTTTGTAAGTTAGAGAATTTACTAAATGTATTGTCCTATAGCCAGAAAATTCTCAATGACACTATAACCTGAAGACTTGGATCTATATTGCTTTTCTTTTAACATTGAAAGTCATTCAATGAAGTCACTTAAATTGGGGGAACAAAGGTTTTCTCACTTATAATTTGGAAATAATAATACACTGTCTAATGTTGCTAGGGGCATCATCTATAATAATAAAAGCATAATATGCTAATTAGACGAGATGTCCTTCCAGAGGACCTTCCAGACAAAGCCGGGGCTGTGAAGGAAGCCCGGGTCCTGGGTGCCTGCCAGTGACCGGAGCAAAGCCTGGGTCCTGGGTTCTGCCCCCCCCCGCCATGGGCCCTGCTCTGTGTGTGAGGGTATGGAGCCGCAACCTCCCCATCGGCCGTGCACTGAGTGTGACACGGGGGAGGGAAGCCCATGTAGGCAGCTGGGGGAAGGAAGTCCTTCTCTTGTACAAATTCCGTGCATCGGGCCTCTAGTCTTCTATTATATAAAAGCCCAGTGACTGTTAAGGTGGAACAATCAGAATGACTGGTTGCTATGACATGCACTGACCACCAGGGGGCAGGCACTTGAGGCAGGAACTGCCCCCTGGTGGTCAGTTTGCTCCCACAGTGGGAACACTGCTCAGCCAGAAGCCAGGCTCATGGCTGGCAAGTGTTAGCGGTGCTGGCAGGAGCCTCTCCTGCCTCTGTGGCGGTGCTAATGAGCAGCAAGCCAAGCAGTTAGGAGTGAGCAGGCAGGCAGTTAGGAGTGTGGGTCCTGGATTGAAAGAGGCCCCAGGCCAGGCTGAGGCATTCCCCCTGCCACACACACACACACACACACACACACACGAATTTTGTGCATTGGGCCTAAAGTATGATATAATATATATGGGAAAATGCTTTGTCAGCTAAAAATGTACTGTGGATTATAAACTGATGTAATTTTTCCAAAGTAATAAGATAATGGTTATTTAAAACTATGTCTATAGTTATACATATAAAAAAGGTTGTTTCATAATTATTTATAATTACTATAATGTACATTACACTTTTCTGCCAGAATCTTACCCACCTCCAGAATTCAGGTAGCGTTTCCCAATGTGTACAACAGGATACTTGTCTGCTAGTCTCTTATCTGGCCACAGAATTCCATCTGCTGCAAAGACCACTTTGTGGTTTGACTTTTGAAACTTTTTTAGAACTTCTTCTGGACTGCCAGCAAATATGACATCAAAGCTGTTTAGTGAAGGGAAAACATTTTAAAATATACTAAAAAATACATAAATCAAGAAATAGTCTCTAATAAAGGTCAGAATTTAGACTACAACACAAGATTAACACCAACTATTTAGAGAGTACACCAAACAATTTTCCCTCAACTTAAAGTATATGTATAGTATTAAATTACTAGTGTTTACATTACTTTTGAAATTGAGGTCCATATAAAAGACAAATTTTGTAGTAATTAGTCTTACTATTTTTTCATTAATCACTTATTCAACTAAATCAAAATTTTAAAAGTATTGAAATGTTAAAATGTCAGTAGCTTGCTATCTAATAATATAGACACAATCATTGACAGAACTTTCCATTGTAACTACCTAATGTTTCAATTTAATTTGTATCCATCCATTATAATTTCTGAAGATTTCAATGCCTTGAAAAAAATTCGACCAACTACTGTCATAAATATTTATATATTAAATTTATATTTTAATCACAAATAAGCCTGAAATCCTAAAATAGTCTATAGATACGCACATCTTTTTAAACCTCAATAAATTTGAAAACCAACATAAAAGTTGATGCTTTTATTTAATGTCTATAGTTTCACTGATTTTATACAGATTTTAATCCTCACAGCCTATTTATAGAATCACAATGAAATAACAAAAGATGAAATATAAAAGCCTAATATATTCTCACTCTTTAATAAGTTCTCTATTCTTGCTACAACCACAACTTCTTTTGCATTTTCCTTTTTAACATCAGAGTACCACAAGGCCAAAGATTTCCAAAGATGAAAACTTAATGACTTAACATCCCAGGCAACAAACAATAAAGCAAACTGATGCTCTTTAATTCAGCACCATCTCTTCCTCAAGTCAATAGTCCAGAGGCACTGCTGTGACATCTAAATGGAGGAGGAAAGAGGCTGCTCCACAAGCCTCTTCCAGCTAGACTTGCTCTCAAGGAGCTTGTTAATATGCTAGGATAGTAGTAATGTATCAAGAAACATTTAGTAACTTTGTGAAAATTTAAATTCTTTGTTGTTTAAAGAATTACACATGGGGATTGCATTGAATCTATAGATGGCTTTGGGTAGTATGGAGAGTTTAACAATGTTGATTCTACCAATCCATGAACATGGTATGTACTTCCATTTGTTTAGATCTTCCTCTATCTCTTTTTTCAACAGGATATAGATTTTCAAACTATATCCTGTAGTTTTCTGAGTATAAGTCTTTTACGTACTTAGTTAAGTTTATTCCTATGTATCTTAATTTATTTGTTGCTATGGTAAATGGAATTGAATTTTTAGTTTCTCTTTCTGTGAGTTCACTGTTGGTGTATAAAAAAAGCCATGGATTTCTGGGTGTTAATTTTGTATCTTGCTATATTGCTGAATTCATTTATTAAGTCTAGTAGTTTTCTGATGGGAGTCTTTAAGGGTTTGTATGTAAAATTTCATGTTATCTGTGAATAAGGACAGTTTTACTTCTTCTTTTCCAATTTGGATGCCTTTTATTTCTTCTTCTTGTCTGATTCTTATGGTTAGCACTTCCAAAACTATGTCAAACAGGAATGGTGAAAGTGGGCATCCCTGTTTCATTCTTAGGGGAAATGGATTTACTTTTTTCCCATTGAGTATGATGTTGCTTGTAGGTTTGTCATATAAGGCTTTCATTATGGAGAGGTAAGATCTCTCTATTCCCACTTTGCGGAGAGATTATAACAAGAAAGGGTGTTGGACTTTGTCAAATACTTTTTATGCATCAATTGATATGCTCATGTGATTTCTGTCTCAATTTGTTTATGTAATGTATCATGTTTATTGATTTGCAAATATTGTACCAGCCTTGTATTCCTGGAATAAATCCCACTTGGTCATAGCGTATGATTTATCTAATGTAATGCTGGATCTATTTTGCTATAATTTTGTTGAGAATTTTAGCATCTATGTTCATCAGGGATATTGGCCTATAATTCTCTTTCATTGTAGTGTCTTTATCTGGTTTTGGTATTAGGATAATGCTGGAAGAGCTTGGGAATGTGCCTTCCTCTTGAATTTTTTTGAATAGTCTGAGAAGGATTGGTTTTAGTTCTTCTTTGAATGTTTCGTAAAACTCCCCTGTGGAGCCATCCAGACCAGAGGTTTTATTTTCTGGAAGTTTTTTGGTTACTGCTTCAATTTCATTGGTAGTTATTAACCTATTCAGATTTTTTATTCTTCCTGATTGAGTTTAGAATATTGTATTTTTCTAGGAATACGTCTATTTCGTCTAGGTTGTTCAGTTTGTTGGAGTAGAGTTGTTCGCGGTATTATAGTACAATCCTTTCTGATCTTTATTATTTCCTTCCATCTGCTTACTCTGGGCTTTTCTTGTGGCTCTGTTTCTAATTCTGTAAGTTGTAGTATTAGATAATATATTACCTTTTTTTTTCTTTTGAGGTAGTCCTGTAGAACTATGAACTTCCCTCTCAGGATTGCTTGCACTGTGTCCCATAGATTTTGTATTGTTGTGTTTTCATTGTCTTTTGTTACCAGGATGCTTTTATTTCTTCTTTGATCTCTTTGGTAACCCAATCATTGTTTAATAGCATGCTGTTTAGCCTCCAAGTGCTCGACTGTTTTCATTGTAGTTGCTTTCTAACTTTATGCCATTGTGATATGACAAGATGGCTGATATGACTTCTATCTTCTTGAATGTGAAGAGACTTTGCCTTTCTCCCAATATGTGGTCTATCTTTGAAAATGTCCCATGTGCACTTGAGAATAATGTATATTCTGGGGAGATCCAAGATGGTAGCCAACAGGATGGTTTTGAGGGAAATAGTGTGAGTGAGTGAGAGAGAAAATGGGCAGTGCATGAACATGTGGGGTGTGTGAGTGAGGGACATTTATATTCCACAGGATTGTTGTGGACTGGCAGACCATGCTCCCCTAACCGGGAAGCCTCTACAACTGCTGAAATTTCTCTGAGGGCGGCAGGCTCTGACAGAGAGACCACATCATCTTGAAGGGGAGAGCAGCTGTGATTGGAAGCCCAACCTCACCTTCACCCAGGGAGACCACGGACACCACCCGGGATCCTACAGCCACAACAGCCCAGGACCAGCTTCCTCGACTCTGAGCACTGAGACTCCTGCCTCCCCAGCTATGGGCTCATAAGAAATTTGTCCACGGGGAGAGAAAATGGCAGCTGAATAGGCAGACAGGTCCTGTACCTTCTCAAGGAGCAGGTAGAAGAAACAGCTGAATTGAATAACATCCACACTGAATTGGTGGATTAAACACAGCTGTGAATGTGGTAGAGCATGAGCCACATAACCAGACCCCTGAAAAGAGCAAAGATGTGGAGACAAAGAAACAGCCCCAATACAAATGAAAAGGATCAATCACCAGAAAAGGAAGTAAACAAATGGAGGGAAACAATTGGTCAGAGAAAGAATTCAGAGGAATGGTCATATTGACACTCAAAAGAATGGAAGACAAATTCAACAACATGTCTAAGAACCAAGAGAAAAAGAAGAAGAACCATGAGGAAAGGAAGAATGACATAGCTTCAAAAAGAACAAAACAGAAAGCATCAACAATAGACTAGAAAAAGCTTAGGACCACATCAGTGAGCTAGAATATAAGGTAGGAAACAATCCCCAAGCAGAGCAGCAACTGGCAAAAAAACCCCTTAAAAGACAGGAGTAGAGACTAAGGGAACCTTGGGACAACACTAAATGAAACAACATCCGCATAATAAGGGTGCCAGAAGGAGAGGAAACAGCAAGGAATAGAAAACCTGTTTGAAGAAATAATGACAGAAAACTTCCCTGATATTGGGAAGAAAAAATTCACACAGATCCAAGAAGCTCACAGAGTCCCAAACAAGATGAATCCAAAAAGGCTGACACCGTAACACATTATAATTAAACTAGAGGCCTGATGCACAAAATTCATGAAAGAATAGGTGTTCCTTCCCCTGGCTGTCAGTATCGGATTCCCTCCAGCCGCTGGCAGGCACCAGAGACCCAGGCTTCCTTCCAGCTGCCAATAGGTACCCGTAACCCAGGCTTCCCTCATAGCCCCAGCTTAGTCCAGCAAGTCATCCGAAAGTACATATGGAAGGATGTCCAGTCTAATTAGCATATTATGCTTTTATTATTATAGATTAGCAAACACCAACAACAAAGTAAAAGTGGTAAGGCTGTTAGAGAGAGACAGAAACTTACCTATAAGGGATCTCCCATCAGATTATCAATAGATTTCTCAACAAAAACACATCAAGGCAGAAGGAAATGGATGAAATATACAGTCAAGCAAAGCAAGGGACTGAATCCAAGAATACTATACCCAGCAAGACTATCATTCAAAATTGAAGGTGAAATCAGGAGCTTCATTGAAAAAAAGGGCCAAGGGAGTTTATTACCACCAAAACACCAATGAAAGAAATGCTAGAGGGACTGCTATGAAAAGAATAGGAAAAGAAGAAGAAACAGAGGCATAAAGAATAAAAATGGTAACAAACAAGTACCAGTCAATAATAACTTTAAAAATAAATGGATTACATGCCTGATCAAAAGACATAGGGTAGCTGAATGGATTAGAAAACATGACCCATATATCTGCTGTCTACAGGAGACCCACCTCAGAACAAAGGACTCACACACTCTCATAGTGAAGGGATGGGAAAAAAATTAGGCAAATAGAAATGATAAAAAAGCTAGGTTAGGAAAACATATATCGGACATATTAGACCACAAATTAAAGGCTATAAAAAGAGATGAAGAAGACCACTTCATAATACTAAAGGGAGCAATTCAACAAAAGGATATAACTCTGGCAAACATATATGCACCCAATACAGGAGCACCAAAATACATAAAAAAAACTTCTGGAAGATATCAAGGGAGAGACTGAAAGCAATACACTCATAGTAGGGGACTTCAATACCCATTGACACCACTGGGTAAAACCTCTAAACAAAAAAGCAGCCAAGAAACATCAATCCTAAATGAATCACTAGATCGGATGGAATTAATTGACATTTTCAGAACATTTCACCCCAAAGCCACGGAATATACGTTCTTCTCAAGTGCACATTGGACATTTTCAAAAATAGACCACATATCGGGTCACAAGCA
>NW_006296622.1:98578-99225 GCF_000327345.1 Myotis davidii | reverse complement strand
AAACCATAAAGTGAGAAGAAGGAAGGAGATAATACAGATTAGAGCAGAAATAAATGACATAGAGACCAAAAAAACAATACAGAAAATCAATGAAACCAAGAGCTGGTTCTTTGAAAGGATAAACAAGATTGACAAACCCCTAGCCAGACTCAACAAGAAACAAAGAGAGAGGACCCAAATAAAGAAAATCAGAAACGATAGAGGTGAAATAACAACAGACCCCACAGAAATACAAAGGATTCTTAAAAAATACTATGGACAACTCTACTCCAACAACTAGACAACAGGGAGGAAATGGACATATCCCTAGAAAAATACAACATTCCAAAACTCAATCAGGAAGAATCTAAAAATCTCAATAAGCCAATAACTATGGAAGAAATTGAAGCAGTCATCAAAAAGCTTCCAGAAAACAAAAGCCTGGGGCCAGACAGCTTCACATGGGAATTTTACCACGCATTCAAGGAAGAACTAAAACCTATCCTTCTCAGACTACTCAAAAAATTCAAGAGGAAGGAACACTTCCAAGCTCATTCTATAAAGCCAGCATCACCCTATTACCAAAACCAGGGAAAGACAACACAATGAAAGAGAATTACAGGCCAATATCCCTCATGAACATAGATGCCAAAATCCTCAACAAATCT
>NW_006296622.1:94532-96575 GCF_000327345.1 Myotis davidii | reverse complement strand
TGGGGAGGGTTTGGGGCGCGGGATGGGGGGGGGAAGAGATCAACCGAAGGTCTTGTCTGCATGCATATAAGCATAACCAATGGACATAAGACACTTGGGGGTAGGGGAGGCCGTGTGAATGTCAAGGGGAGAAAAAAAAAGGAGACCTATTTAATACTCTTTGTAATACTTTACACACACAAAATAAATAAATAAATAATATAATAAAGGATAAAAAAATAAAGAGCTGCATAATCTGCAACAGAAAAAAAAAGAAAACGTCTGTTACAGAATGCATGCTGCAATCTGAATTTATAGTCAGTTATAATACTAATTGTTGGTTCTTCTTATTGCATCTTATTATTTTGAATAAAAATTATCCTAAAAAAAAAAGAGATAAAGAAGACCACTTCATAATACTAAAGGGAGCAATTCAACAAAAGGATATAACTCTGGTAAACATATATACACCCAATACACGAGCACAAGAATACATAAAAGAACTTCTGGAAGATATCAGGGGAGAAATTGACAGCAATACACTCATAGTAGGGGACTTTAATACCCATTGACACCACTGGATAAATCCTCTAAACAAAAAAGCAGCCAAGAAACATCAATCCTAAATGAATCACTAGATTGGATGGAATTAATTGACATATTCAGAACATTTCACTCCAAAGCCACGGAATATAAATTCTTCTCAAGTGCACATGGGACATTTTCAAAGATAGACCACATATTGGGAGAAAGGCAAAGTCTCTTCAAATTCAAGAAGATAGAAATAATATCAAGCATCCTCTCAGATCACAATGGCAGAAAATTAGGAATCAACTATAATAAAAACAATGGAAAAAAATCAAACACTTGGAGGCTAAACAGCATGCTATTAAATAATGATTGGGTTACCAAAGAGATGAAAGAAGAAATAAAGCATCTTGGTAACAAAAGACAATGAAAACACAATACAAAATCTATGGGACACAGTGAAAGCAGTGTCACAAGGGAAGTTCATAGCTTTACAGGCCTACATAAACACACACACACACACACACACACACAAAACACAACAAGAAAAAATGATAATAAATTATCTTACCCTACAACTCAAAGAATTAGAAAGGGAGCAACAAGAAAAGCCCAGGGTGAGCAGAGGAAGGGCATAATAAAGATCAGAGAGGAAATAAATGACATAGAGACAAAAAAAAATGCAAAAGATCAACAAAACCAAGTTCTTTGAAATGATAAACAAGATTGATGAACCTCTAGCCAGGCTCATCAAGAAGCAAAGAGAGAGGACACAAATAAACAAAATCAGAAATGAAAAGGGTGAAGTAACAACCAGTCCCACAGAAATACAAAATATTATGAAAAAATACTTTAAACATCTCTATTCCAACAAACTGGATTACATGGACGAAATGGACATATTCTTAGTAAAACACAAGCTTCCAAAACTGAATCAGGAAGAGGCAAAAAACCTAAATAGGATGATAAGTACCAATGAAATTGAAGCAGTAATTTAAAATATTCCAGCAAACAAAAGCCCTGGTCTGGACAGCTTTACAGGGGAGTTCTACCAAGCATTCAAAGAAGAATTAAAACTTATCCTACTCAGACTATTCCAAAAAATTCAACAGGAAGGCACACTTCCAAGCTCTTTCTATGAAGCCAGTATCATCCTAATTCCAAAATCAGATAAAGACACCACAAAAAAGAGAACTACAGGCCAATATCCCTGATGAACACAGATGCTAAAATCTTCAACAAACTTCTAGCAAATTGGATCCAGCATTACATTAGAAAGATCATACACTATGACCAAGTGTGATTTATTCTGGGGATCCATAGATCGCATAATATCCACAAATCCTTAAATGTGATACATCACATAAAAAACTTGAGAGATGCCTGAAGATGGCAACTGGCAGGAAGGTAGGGAGGGAGAGAGTGTGAGAGAGCGAGGGAGTGATAAAGGAGTGTGTGGACGTGTGGTGTGTGTGTGTGTGTGTGTGTGTGTGTGTGTGTGTGTGTGTGTGTGTGTGTGTGAGATAGGGACAGTTA
>NW_006296622.1:91742-94193 GCF_000327345.1 Myotis davidii | reverse complement strand
CCCAGGTACATGCCCTTGACTGGAATCGAACCTGGGACCCTTCAGTCCGTAGGCTGACGCTCTATCCACTGAGCCAAACTAGTCATGGCTTGACTGTGTTTCTTATCACCTGCGCCTGGGATCCCTGATTCTCTGTGCATTCACACTAAGAGCCAGTGACTCCAATCCTTTGTGCATGTACACACAGGGACCCTGATTCTCAATGCGAGGCTGCGCGAAGCAACAGAGACTCTGATACTGGATTCTTGGGGAACTCTGAATCCTGGCGCACGATAGGGGGCTCTGAATTTCAACACACTCCAGGGGGGTCTCTGTTCCAGCACGGTGCAGGCGGGGTCCCTAATTCTAAGTGCACACACGAGGCCACATTGAGCGCTGGTAACACTGACTCTGAGCGAGCCTTCTTCCCACCAACCCACCACAACCACACATCTTAGTGTCAGAGCTCTCCAGTGACACTAGGGTGGTATGAAGCTCCCACTGCACACGGCCCAGGCCCATGCAACTCAATGTTTGAACCATCTGGAGATAGTCAGAATGGGGAGATGACACAACCCCCAGAGAAAAGAAAAAGAGGAGTTGCCAAGAAAGGAAATTAATGAAATTGAAGCATGCAACATGACAGAAAAAGAATTTAGAGTAATGGTTGTACAATTCATTCACCGAATACATGAGAAAATCAACAACCTATGCAAGAATCAGGAAAAAATGAAAAGTGATATAGCTACAATCAAAAACACCATGGAAGGTTTAAACAGTAGACTAGAAGAAGCAGAGGACCGAATTAGTGAGTTAGAAGATAAGGTAGAGAAACAAGCTCAATTTGAACAGCAACTGGAGAAAAAAATTAAAAAGCAGGAGGAGAGCCTCAGGGAGGTTTGGGACAACATGAAATGAAGTAACATACGCATAATAGGGTTTCCAGAAGGACAAGAAGAACAGCAAGGATAAGAAAATCTATTTGAAGAAATAATGACAGAAAACTTCCCAGATATGGGTAAGAAAAAAGTTACACAAGTACAGACAGTCCCAAGAAAGATTAACCCCAAAAGACCCACACCAATACACGTCAAAAAATAATGGCAAATGTACATGACAAAGAGAGAATCTTAAAGGCTGCAAGAGAGAGACAGAGAGTTACCAACAAAGGATCACCCATCAGATTGTCAAATGATTTCTCAAAAGAAACACATCAAGCTAGAAGGGAATGGAAGGAGGTATACAAAGCGTTGCAAAGCAAAGGACTGAATCCAAGAATACTCTATCCAGCAAGACTATTAATCAAAATTGAAGGGGAAATCAGGAGATTTGCAGACAAAAAAAGGCTAAGGGAGTTTATCACTACCAAGCCAGCAATGCAAGAAATGCTAAAGGGAATGCTATTAAAAGAAGAAATATGAAGGTAAGAAAGAACACAGGCACAAAAATAGAAATGACTACAAGCAAGTACCTTTCAATAATAACTTTAAATGTAAACAAACTAAATCCTCCAATCAAAAGACATTGAGTGGCTGAATGGATAAAAAGACATGACCCATATATATGCTGTCTACAAGAGACCCACCTAAGAACAAGGGACTCACACAGACTGAAATTGAAGGGATGGAAAAATATCTTTTAGGCAAATGGAAATGAAAAAAAAAGCTGGGGTAGCAATACTTATATCAGACAAGATAGATCTCAAAGTGAAGGCCATAACAAGAGATAAGGAAAGCCACTTCATAATACTAAAGGGATCGATACAACAAGAGAATATAACCCTGAATACATATATGCACAAAATGCAGGAGCACCCACATACATAAAAAACCTCCTGGAAGATAACAAGGGAGAGATCAACAACAACACAATCATAGTAGGGGACTTTAATACACCACTGACATCACTGGATAAATCCTCTAGACAAACAATCAGCAAAGAAACAGCAATCCTAAATGTATCACTAGATCGGATGGAATTAATTGACATCTTCAGAATATTTTACCCTAAAGCCACGGAATATACGTTCTTCTCAAGTGCACATTGGACATTTTCAAAAATAGACCACATACTGGGTCACAAGCAAAGTCTCCCCAAATTCAAGAAGACTGAAGGCATACCAAGCATCTTCTCAGACCACAATGGCATAATATTAGAAATAAACTATAATAAAAAAAACCTAAAATACTCAAACATTTGGAAACTGAATAGCATGCTACTAAATAATAATTGGGTTACCAATGAGATCAAAGAAGAAATTAAAAACATCCTGGAAATAATGACAATGGAAACACAACAATCCAAAATCTATGGGACACAATGAAAGCAGTCCTGAGAGGGAAGTTTATAGCTTGACAGGCCTACCTCAAAAAAACAAGAAAAAATTGTAGTAAATCATCTAACTCTACAACTCAAAGAATTAGAAGGAGAGAAACAAGAAAAGCCTCAGAGTGAGCAGAAGGAAGGAGATAA
>NW_006296622.1:89876-91478 GCF_000327345.1 Myotis davidii | reverse complement strand
AAATAACAACAGATCCCACAGAAATTCAAATAATTGTTAAAAAATACTATGAACAACTCTACTATAACAAACTAGACAACCTGGAGGAAATGGACACATTCCCAGAAAAATACAATCTTCCAAAACTCAATCCAGAAGATTCTAAAAATCTCAATATTCCAATAACTATTGAAGAAACTGAAGCAGTCATCAAAAAGCTCCCAGCAAACAAAAGCCCAAGGCCAGATTGCTTCACATGGGAGTTTTACCAAACATTAAAGGAAGAACTAAAACCTATCCTCTTCAGACTATTTCAAAAAATTCAAGAGGAAGGAACACTTCTCAGCTCATTCTATGAAGCCAGCATCACCCTAATACCAAAACCAGATAGAGACAACACAATGAAAGCGAATTATAGGCCAATATCCCTTGTGAATATAGATGCCAAAATACTCAACAAAATTCTAGCAAATTGGATGCAGCAATACATTAGAAAGATCATACACCATGACCAAGTAGGATTTTCCCCGGGGATGCAAGGTTGATACAATATCCGCAAATCAATAAATGTGATACATCATCTAAAAAATTGAGAAATAAAAATCACACAGTCATAGCAATTGATGCAGAAAAAGCATTTGACAAAATTCAACAACCTTTCTTGATAAAAACTCTCAGCAAGGTAAGAATAGAAGGATCATACCTCAACATAATAAAGCCATATATTACAAACCCACAGCCAACATCATAATCAATGGCAGAAACTAAAACCATTTCCCTTAAGAATAGGAACAAGACAAGGATGCCCCCTCTCACCACTCCAATTCAACATAGTACTGGAAGTACTAGCCATTGTGATCAGAAAAGAAAAAGAAATAAAAAGGCATCCAAATTGGAAAAGAAGAAGTAAAACTGTTCCTATTTGCAGATGACATGATACTGTACATAGAAAACCCTAAAGACTCCATCAAAAAATTATTAGACTTAATAAATGAATTTGGCAATGTAGCAGGATGCTAAATTAATGCCAAGAAACCTAAGGCATTTCTTTACACCAATAGTGAACTTACAGAAAGGGAGACTAGAAAGCAATCCCATGTACCATCGCACCAGAAAAATTAAGATACCTAGGAATAAATTCAACTAAGGAGATAAAAGACTTATATGGGAAAAACTAGAGGACACTGAAAAAAGAAATAGAGGAAGACATAAGCAGACGGAAGAACATACTGTGTTCATGGAATGGTAGAGTCAACATCATCAAAATGGCCATACTACCCAAAGCAATCTATAGATTCAATGCAATCCCCATTAAATTACCAATGGCATATTTCACAGATCTAAAATGAACATTTCAAAAATTCATCTGAAATAAAAAAAGACCTCGAATAGCTGCAGTAATCCTGAGAAAGAAGAAAAAAGTAGGTGGGATCTCAATACCAGATATCAAGCTGTATTACAAAGCCACTGTTCTTAAAACAGCTTGGTACTGGCTGTTTTAAGACATATAGATCAGTGGAATAGAACAGAGAACCCAGAAATCGACCCAAACCACTATGCCCAATTAATATTTGACAAAGGAGGCTAGAGCATACAATAGAGTCAAGACAATGTCTTCAATAA
>NW_006296622.1:56879-87668 GCF_000327345.1 Myotis davidii | reverse complement strand
AGAGATATATGAACCCTTATATTCATAGCAGTACAATTTACAATAGCTAAGATTTGGAAAGAGCCTAAATGCCCATCAGCAGATAAGTGGATTAGAAAACTGTGGTACATCTACACGATGGAATACTATGCTGCTATAAAAAAGAAGGAATTTTACCATTTGCAACAGCATGGATGGAACTGAAGAGCATTATGCTATGCAAAATAAGGTAGTCAGAGAAAGATAAATATCACATGATCTCACTCATATGTGGGATATGATGATCAACATAAACTGATAAACAAAAATACATCCAGAGACAAATGGCAGGGGAGGTGGGGAGTTTAGAGATCAACCAAAGGACTTGTGTTCATGCATATTAGCATAACCAATGGATACAGACCCTGGGGTGGTGGGGGCTTGCCCTCAAAGGTGGGAATTGCGGGAAGAGTCAATGGGGGGGGAGAGGAGACATATGTAATACTTTAAACAATAATTAAAAAGCATGTATATATATATTCTGTAGCTTTGGAGTGGAATGTTCTAAAGGTGTCAACTAGTTCCATCTGATCTAGTAAGTCATTTACTATTCCTATTTCTTTGCTGATTTTTTTTAGAGGATTTTTCCAGTGGTGTCAATGGGGTATTAAAGTCCCCTACTATGATTGTATTGCTATCAGTCTTTCCCTCAATATCTTCCAGAGGTTTTTTTTTATGTATTTGGTGTTCCTGTATTGGGTGCATATATGTTTACCAGAGTTATATCCTATTATTGAATTGCTCCCTTTAGTATTATGAAGTGGCCCTCCATACCTCTTGTTATGGACTTCCCTTTGAGGTCTATTTTGTCAGATATAAATATTGCTACCCCAGCTTCTTTTTTCATTTCCATTTGCCTGAAAATTTTTTTCCATACCTTAACTATCAGTCTGTGTGAATCTTTTGTTCTGAGGCGGGTCTCTTGTAGACAGCAAATATAAGGGTCATGTTTTTTATCCTTTCAGCTACCCTATGTCTTTGATTGGAGCATTTAATCCATTTACATTTTAGGTTATTGATAGGTACTTGTTTGTTGCTATTTTTATTATTTATGCCTGTGTTCCTTCTTCTCTTTCCATTTGTTCTTTTTACAGTGATCTCTTTAGTATTTCTTACATTGCTGGCTTGGTTGTAATAAACTCGCTTAGCCTTTTTTTGTCTGTCAAGGTCCTGATTTCACCTTCAAGTTTGAATGATAGCCTTGCTGGGTACAGTATTATTGGATTCAGTCCATTGCTTTCCATCACTCTGTATATGTCATTCCATTCCTTTCCGGCCTGATGTGTTTCTGTTGAGAAATCAGTTGATAGTCTAAAGCAGCATTCGCCAACCAATGATCCACAGACCACCGGTGGTCCATGAGGTGTGTAAGTTTGGAGACAGCTGGTCTAAAGGGAAATCCCTGTAGATAACTTTTTTTTTCTCTGGCAGCCTTTAAGATTCTTACTTTGTCATTGATGTTTGCCAATTTATTGATGATGTGTCTTGGTGCCGATCTCTTTGGGTTCATCTTGTTTGGGACTCTGTGTGCTTCTTGGACTTGTGCGTCTTTTTTCTTCCCCAAATCAGGGAAGTTTTCTGTCATTATTTTTTCAAACAGGTTTTCTATTCCTTTTTCAGCTTCTTCTCCTTCCGGCACCCTTATTATGCAGATGTTGTTTCATTTTGTTTTGTCCCAAAGCTCCTTTAGGCTCTCCTGCTTTTCAATTTTTTTCCTGAAGAGCCAGTCTCTCCAAGCAGCCTCAAGACCAGGGGTCCTCAAACTTTTTAAACAGGGGCCAGTTCACTGTCCCTCAGACCATTGGAGGGCTGGACTATAGTTTAAAAAAAAAACTATGAACACTGCACATATCTTATTTTGAAGTAAGAAAACAAAATGGTAACAAATACAATATTTGTATTTGCATGTGGCCCGCGGGCTGTAGTTTGAGGACCCCTGCTCAAGACAGCTAATACAGTCACACCCAGCCTACACCTTGAGCTGTACAAAGGACACAAAGACTCTGAAGCACCCTCAGGGACTGGGTTAAAAAGGGGCCGTTCAGTTCCAGAAAGCAATATAGCACCACCTCCACCTAAAGCCCTGTCAGAAACTGATGCTTGAGTGATTAGGATTGACAGCAGGCAGACAGGCAAAGGGGACAGACTGGTCCTAACTGCTCGCAGCCAAGGCTGTGGAGATAGACACAAACAGAGAAGTGGTGGATCCCTTGGTACTTCAACAGGGTGCTGACTGCCTAACAGGAAACTGAGAAGTGGCAGACAGAACAGAAGAGTGGGGTCTTAAACTAGCCCTTATGGGGCATTAAAACAGCTGAAGTGAACAACACTTCACTTTTTTATTTCTTATCTTTAATTTAATTTTTTTTCTTTATTTTTTAATTTTTAGTATTATTTTTTAATTCAAATCCTAGCTCTGCCACTTGCTATCTGTATAACCTTAACCAAGTCAGTTACAGAAACTGTTTATGCTTCAGTTCTTTATGTATAAAATCAAAGAGAAAGTAGCATCTATCTCATCAAGTTATTGTAAAAAATAAAAATTAAGTTAAAAAATTAACGCAATCAATAAAGTTAACAAAAATTAATATCATTACTAGATGAAAGGGACTGAAATAAGGGGGGGGGCAGCAGGAGAAAAAGTCCCCTTTGAGTTTACACCAATCTATAATTTAAAATAATTTTATTTTTTGTCCAGCTGGCGTAGCTCAATGGTTGAGTGTTGACCTATGAACCAGAAGCTCACGATTTGATTCTCAGATGGGTTACTGAAACTTTTACAGTCATTTGTCTTTCTGTCTTCCCTGTTTCGGTAGCATCATCAACCATAGTCACCCAAACTGAAAATCTTTCATGAAACCTTGCCTCCTCCCTTTCTCTCCCTTGCCTTCTCTCTTCAAACTGTTTGTCAAATGCCATTGATTTAATACACTTAATCTATTTAGCATTCAAATCCTCTCCATTCCCACTAGAAGACTCTGGACTAGATTAATTCAAAAGCCCACAAGACTCCATGTTAACCATGCCCTTTCCACTTCTAATAAGGACTGACACCTCTCCGGAAAACCATTCTGTGACTGTCTCAGACTAGATCAGTGGTTCCCAATGGTCTCTGTTGCAAGGATTCAACTCTGTTGTTATGGTACAAAAGCAGCCAGGAAATATGTAAACAAATGGGCATAGCTGTGTTCTCATAAAACTATTTACAAAAGCAGGCAGTGGGCCAGACAACAGTTTCCCACCCTGGCCTATGGAATAGTCTAAATGAATCAACCTCATTTTAATAACTTTCCATTAAATAACCTGTTATAAAGACAAACTAAATTATTTGATCTCTCATCCATGTCTTTACTCATGGTGTTTCCTTTGCTTAGCATGTCTTTTCCCAAACAGGTCCAAACCATTCAACCTCAAGGCCCATTTCAAATGTCACCTCCTCTTCAAACCTATACTTCATCAGCCTAAATGGAAAAGATCATTTCCTTCCTCTTAACTTCCACACCTCTCCCCTTTCAAAGAACATTTTTTCGTTTTGTGCCAGGACCAGACTGCATGGTTTTCTTTCGTATGTCATATCTAAATCTTTATTTATCTGTGTATTCCTCTAACCTTGGATTTTGAAGATAGTCAATAAGTATTTGTTGAGCAAGTAAATGAATAAATTAATCCCAAGTTTCAACAAGAAGCTAGGTATTTAGAAAAAAAGCAATGAAGTGTTCTCTATTTCTTTATTTGTTCCTCCCCAATTCAACACTTCATTATCACTTAACCCAAAAGTTATAATCATCCAAACTAGTAGTGGCTAGTGTTTAAAAGCTTAAAGTTGATGAAAGTGAAGCATACAAGTAGCAACACACCTGGTAATGCTGCCTTTAATCATGTCTATAGATAATTAGTACCACAAACCAATATTATGAAACCACCCTCACACCCCTGAAAAAGCTGATAATGTCCTCCCAGTTGAACCTGCAGAATAAATTACAATAAAATCACAGTGGAAGTAATTAAATTAAATTTCAGAAGTGGGAATGATTAAATTATTCTAGACATTTTGGAGGAAATGGAAGGAATCAACTTGTATAAAGTAGGTCTTTTTTTAAACTTTTCTTTTTGTCGAGAGAAAGGAAGGGAGAGGGAGAGAAACAATGATCAGTTGCTTCCCACAGGCATCCTGAGAGGGGATCAAACCCACAACTTAGGTATGTGCCATAAATTGAACCAGCAACCTTTTGGTGCACAGGACAACACTCCAACTAACTGAGCCACATCAGCCAGGGAAAAGTAGGTACCATTTTTTAAATGAAATATTACTGTGAGGATTTTCTTCAAAATGGAATATAATTGTTTTGACAGGGTTTGGCTGGATTGTCATTTTCTCTAGATTAATTTGGGGGAGTGGCCTAGTGCTGGAATAACACCTAGCGGAGAGGCAGCTAAGGAGATAATGGTGGGAAGACAACAAACTGCTCCAGCTGCTGGCTATTTGTAGCACCATAGTCACCAGCATTTGTGGCTGGGTCAGCCTCTTTATTTTTTAAATAAATTTTAATATATGGTTAATTAATGAAAATCTCCCTTTAGTTTTAAAATGATAGTTAAATATAATCTCTGCAACATGAGTACTTAGAATCTGACACATATTTATGCTGGGGTCCAGCCCCAGCAGGTCCAGGGGTCCCCAAAGGTGTGGACGGAGTCGGCGAAGAAGGAATGACATAGAGACAGCGTTCAGTTGATCAGCAGCCTAGCCAGGATCTCTAGCCAAGTTCTGGTCAGGATCTCCAGCCAGGTTCTGTAGCCATGTTCCCTCGCTAGGTTCTCCAGCCAGGTTCAGTCACCAGGTTCTAGACAGGTTCTCTTGCCATGTTCTATCCAGGTTCTGTAGCCAGGTTCTATCTCTAGGATCTTCAGCCAGGTTCTCTCGCTAGGTTCTGTCTCTAGGTTCTATTGCCAGTTTCTGTCCAGGATCTTTTGCCATGTTCTGTCTCTAGGTTCTGTCTCTAGGTTCCTCCTCTAAATTCTGTGTCCTGTTGTCTTGTTACATCTGTATTTATACCAGTTGATTCCAATCCTATCAATCTCTATTCCAAAGGTTAAGGCGTTTCTTATCTCCATTCCAGGGAGTAAAGATTATGTAGCTTAAGCATGATTGTTTGTAGTTAAAGTGATTAATTACCCGCCTGGCACTTAATTAAGAGGTTTTATTATCTCCCTAACTTAAGGGGAAAATCCCTACCTGGGGAAACAACCTTTCTCGGAGAGGTGACCTTGGTTAAAACACAGCGCCAAGAAGGTGAGCAAACATATTAAGAACAGTGTGCCATATGTGCCAGTTCCCTTGAAACAGCAAGGATGGACTGGCTCCCGGCATATTTAGTGCACACTATGTATTCATCCAGGCAAGAAATAAAGAAACCTTTTTTTAATTCCCAGAATATATTATGTAGCTAGAACATGACAGATATAGAGAACTATGAATATAAAAATGTATGCAGAGGAGAAGGTTTCTGTCCAAGTAAGCCCCCCATTTTTTCTACTTAACATATGCTTAATACATGTTTACTCAAAAAAACAAAATTCCCAGAGTAAACAATCAGTTGTGTGTTTTTTTTGGGGGGGTGGGAGAATATATATATACACATGCACACACACATAAATATACATACACACGTACATATGTATGTATACACACACATATGCCTACACATAAACAAATTACTGTCATACGGGAGTACCATATATCAATCTAAATATACATCAACATCCAATGCTTCTTTTGCATGCAATCTGCTCCTTCCTCCTTCCAACATACCCACTAACACAGTAAATATTAATAAGAACATCTGAACTATTTGAAAAAATAATTCATGAATTTCCTATGTAATTTCTAGAAGTACTTCACTATTCTGGATGAGCCAGAAGGCAGTGCAATACATTTAAGTAACAGCTAATGACTCAATCTTTCCTTCAAAAAGAAGGGGGGGAATCAGTATAAAGACAGACAACTTTGATGTGTTTTGGCTTTCCTTTATCATAATATAACTAGAGGCCAATGCACAAAATTCGTGCAAGGGGCTCGGACCTCACAGCCCCAGATTCATCCCGAAGGTCATCTGGACAGTCGTCTGAAAGGTCATCTGGACAGTTGTTCTGCTGTCCAGTCTAATTAGCATATTATCTCTTTATTATATTGGACTAGTAGCCCGGTGCACAAAAATTTGTGCACTGGGGGGGAGGGGGGAAACCCCTCAGTTATTAAACATTTAACAGCCCAACCCCGGCCACATTGGTGGTGGTGGTGGTGGTCTTGTTAGAATGTGTTTGTTTAAGTACCAACCTTACTGGCTTAAAAATGTAAGCTTTTAACACTGCTCTCTCTGTTCCGTATCCTTCCGATGAAAAATGGAGTTGGGTTGCAGCACAGGAGAGAAATTCAGAAGGGGAATATTGAAGTAATGACTGAAGTAGGAGAAGAGGGAACCTATTTCCCTGGCCATAGGTGCTGGCGGCCTGGACCACAGGGCTGACAGCTTATCCGGGTGGCTGCACCCTGGGACCTCGGGCGGGTGGCTTGTCAGTCTTCTGGGCTGCAGCCAGCCGCAGGCGCTGGGGCCTGGACCAAAGGTGGGCGGCTTCTTCTTCTCTGCTTCCAGGGGGGGCAGTCAGTTATGTGTATATGTGTGTGCATGCAAATATAGGCGTGTACACGTGTGTATGTGGAAATCTGCTGGGCAAGTCAAAACCATAGAAGAGTTGCCCCCTATCTCTTGAATTTTCCAGAGATATCCCCCACTTTTTTATTATAACACTATTGGAGAGTCAGTATTTGCAGCCAGCCAGTCAATAACTCTCTCAGTGTCTATTTCTAACTTCTTTCCCTGTCTATCTTCCAACCCCTAATCATATTTCCACCTCGATACATCATATTTACTCCCAATATACTGTATAGAGAAGGAGTCAGGATGCTGTCTTCCCATAAATAGTACTCAGTAACAAACCAATTGCATTTTAGTTGGGCAATGCCCCTACCCACCCTTCAAATCCCTTCCACCATGCATTTCTGTTTCCTTTTTTGTTTGTTGGATTGTTCTGCTGCTCCTTCTCCTCACCCCACCACCCTTAGATTGCAATGTAAAATTCTTTTACCATGGCAAGAAATTATTAAAAATACAGGTACTTTAAAAAAAAATACAGGTACTTCTCCGATCACCAGCGGGATGCGGGGGGAAGGGGAGGGCAGGGAAGAAGCAGCTGCTGGCTGCCCAAGATCTATGTGGCAGCATGTAGAGGCCAGGACCTGGTCTCATGGGTTTTACCTACGCAGTTTGAAAGGTGCTTGCGATCTACGTGGTGGCCAGGACCCGGTCTCAGAGAGTTTGCAGTTTGAAAGGTGCTTGAAATCTATGTGGCTTCCAGGACCCAGTCTCAGGGGGTTTGGAGTTTGAAAGGTGCTCGCAATCTACGCGGCAGCCAGGACCCAGTCTCAGCGGGTTTTATCCACACAGTTTGAAAGGTGCTTGTGGCTCGTATCGGTCAGGGCCCAGTCTCAGGGGATTTTACCTGTGCAGTTTGAAAGGTGCTTGCGATCTACATGGCAGTCAGGACCCGGTCTCAAGGGGTTTTACCCGCGCATTTTGAAAGGTGCTCAAGATCTATGTAGGGGTGAGGGCCACCTATTCCCTGCCCCGCACGGCTTCTCTGATCACCGGCTGGTGGGCGGGGCAAAAGCAGCCTGGTTCTCTGATCACCGCTAGAGAGCAGGGCAATGGCGGCCCGGTTCTCTGATCGAGCATAAGGAGGGTCTGGGAAGATCAGTAAACCTTTCAAATTACCAAAAAAGCAGCCTGGTTCTCTGATCACCGCTAGAGAGCAGGGCAATGGCGGCCCGGTTCTCTGATCACGGCTGAGGAGGGGCAAAGGTGCCTAGGTTCTCTGATCATGGCTAGGGGCGGGGCAATGGAGGCCCAGTTCTCCAATCACGGCTGGGGGCAGGGCAAAAGCACCCTGGTTCTCTGATCATGGCTGGGTGGCCCCCAGGGCCACCTTTGCCCTGCCCCCCGGATCTTGCCTGCTGCCTGGGTTTCTGATTACTGCCAGCTGCAGGTGGTTTCTTCCATCCTTCCCCTTTCGCCTCCCAGCATTGCGCATACATATGCAAATTAACCGCCATCTTTGTTGGTGGTTAACGGCCATCTTTGTTGGCAGTTAATTTGCATATTGCCCTGATTAGCCAATAGGAAGCATAGCAAAGGTATGGTCAATTACCATGTTTGTCTATTATTAGATAGGATAAACTGTTGTCCATCACTAATGACAAGATTCTTTATGTCTGAAAACTGTCATCATTGTAGGAATAGAGAAGTCTATCAAATAAATCTGGCATAGTTTGTTAAAAGTATAACCATCATACTTGAAAAGCTCTGCTTTCAGAAAATTTTTACTCCGTCTTTTGTATAAAGTATCTAATCTAATAAAAGAGAAACATGGTAATTAGCCGTACCTCCGCTCCCCTTCCCATTGGTTAATCAGGGCAATATGCAAATTAACTGCCAGCCAAGATGGCTGCCAGCAGCCAGGCAGCTTGAAGCGAACATGAGGCCTGCTTGCTTCAGTGATGGAGGAAGCCAACGTTCCCCGCCTGCCGCTGCCGACCTCTGAGCTTGCAGTTTGAAACATTGTTACAAATACAGAAGCTAAACAAAACTCCAGAAACCTGCTTCAGCCAGCCGGGATCTCAGAGCTGGAATTTTAACAGTGTTTCAGTTATAGAACCCAAACAAACCAGATACGTGCTTTGAGCAGCCAAGGCCTCAGAGCTGGAGCCAAGCCTCAGAGCTAAAGCTGGCCCAGAATAAAACAAACAAAAAAAAAGAAAAAAAGCAGTTGGGAGCTTCAGTCACCCGCCAGCCTGAAAACGGCCCTCAGCCTCTCACCCAGACTGGCCAGGCACCCCAGTGGAGACCCCCACCCTGAAGGGGGTGTGATCAGCTGCAAACAGCCATTAGCCCCTCACCCAGGCTGGACAGGCACCCCAGCAGGACCCCCACCCTGATCCAGGACACCCTTCAGGGAAAACCAGCCGGCCCCCACCTGTGCACCAGGCCTCTATCCTATATAGTAAAAGGGGAATATGCCTCCCAGCACTGGGATCAGCGGAGCTGCGAGGCCTCCTGGCACCGGGATCAGCGTGACAGGGGGCAGCACCCTAACCCCCTGATTGCCCTGCGGCTCTGTGTGTGACAGGGGGCGGGGCCACAACCTCCCTATCCACCCTGCTCTGTTCGTGACAGGGGAAGGTGCCCCAACCCCCTGATCAGCCCTGCAGCTCTGTGTGTGACAGGATGCAGCGCCCCAACCCCCTGATCGGCCTTACTCTGTGACAGGGGGAGTTTCTCAAACCCCTGATCAGCCCTGCTCTGTGCATGACAGGGGGGAGCTCCCCAACCCCCTGATCGACCCTGCTCTGTGCATGACAGGGTACGGAGCCCCAACCCTCCTGATCGACCCTGCTCTGTGAGTGACAGGGGGCAGCACCCCAACCCCCTGATCCGCCCTGCTCTGTGCATGATAGGGGGCGGCACCGCCACCTCCCATCAACCCTGCCTTCAGTGTGACAGGGCGCAGTGCCCCAACCCCCCAATTGGCCCTACCCTGAGCGTGACTGAGGGTGGTATCGCAACCTCCAGATCTGCCCTGCTCTGTGCATGACAAGGGGCAGCACCCCAACTCCCCAATCAGCCCTGCTCTGAGCCCGACCAGGGGCTGCACCTAGGGATTGGGCCTGCCCTCTGCCCCCCGGGAGCAGGCCTAAGCCAGCAGGTCGTTATCTCCCGAGGGGTCCCAGACTGCGAGAGGGCACAGGCTGGGCTGAGGGACCCCCCCTCCCACCCGAGTGCACAAATTTTTGTGCACCGGGCCTCTAGTCTACACTAATAAAAGAGAAAGATGCAAATAAACCATCACTCCATCACCCTTCCACTCCAGTACACCCACAATATACGCCCACCAGCCAATTAGAAGCGAGTATGCAAATTAACCCAACTAAGATGGCAGCGGCCACGGAGCTGGAGTGAGCAGGAGGCTTGGGTTGCCCCAATGATGGAGGAATCCAGGCTTCCCACCAGCCCTCGGCTCCACTCAAGGCTACAAAATTTCAAATATAGAAGATAAATAACTCCCAGGAAAAAAAGGAGAGGCTGGGAGTTTGGGTCACTGGGGGGCATGGCCAGCCTGAAAATGGCCATCAACCCCTCACCCAGGCTGGCCAGGCACTCCAGCGGGACCCCCGACCACCACCACCACCATGAAGGGGATGTGGGCAGCCTGAAAAAGGTCCTCAGCCCCTCACCTAGACTGGCCACAACCCCATGGGGTGAGGGTCCCCACTGGGGAGTTTGGCTAGCCTGAAAACAGCCCTCAGCCCCTCACCCAGGCTGGTCAGGTGCCCCAGCAGGACCCCCACCCTGATCTGGGACAACCTTCAGGGCAAACCAGCCGGCCCCCACCCGTGCACCAGGCTTCCATCCTATATAATAAAAGGGTAATATGCACATTGACCCTAACAGCAGAACGACTAATGACTGGTCACTATGGCACACACTGACCACCAGGGGCCAGACGCTCAATAGAAGAGCTGCCCCCTGGTGGTCAGTGTGCTCCCACAGGGGGAGCTCTCCTCAGCCACAAGCCAGGCTGCCAGCTGCCAACACAGCAGTGGTGTCGGGAGCCTCTCCTGCCTCCTCAGCAGCACTAAGGATGTCTGACTGCAGCTCATGTCTGCTCCCCGCTGGCAAGCGGACATCTCCCGATGGCTCCTGGGCTGCCAGAGGGATGTCTGACTGCCAGCTTAGGCCCAATCCCCCGGGGAGTGGGCCTAAGCCAGCAGGTGGACATCCCCTGAGGGGTCCCATACTGCAAGAGGGCACAGGCCGGGCTAAGGGACCCCATCACCCCCACCCGAGTGCATAAATTTTTGTGCACCGGGCCTCTAGTGTAAGACAATATAAAATGTACACATACTGGATATGTAACCTGAATTATGAGAGTCATAAAATATTTATTTTGTACAATAAAATAAGATAGAAATTTGAAGAGCTGAAGAATAATACATATAAATTATACTCATGACAATAAGAAAATCATAAACATATTTTCAAAATTAGCAAAATAATTTAATAAAGTCAACTTTCACAATTTTCTAAAAGTAGGTGATTCTAAGGAAATTATGCTAAAATTCCGAACAATTTTAAAGCCTACATTTTTTGTCTGGTCGGCATGGCTCAGTTTTAAGCATTGACCTAGGAACAAGGAGGTTGCAGTCTGATTCCTGGTCAAGGCGCATGCGTGGATTTTGGGCTTGGTTGCCAGTAGGGGGCATGCAGGAGGCAGCCAATCAATGATTCTCTCTCATCATTGATATTTCTATCTCTCTCTCCCTCTCCCTTCCTTTCTGAAATCAATAAAAACATATCGGGAAGGCTGGGGAGGGTTGGGGGGTTGGAGGAGGGGTATGAAACCTAAGGACTTGTATGCATGCATAGAAGCATAACCAATGGACATAAGACACTGGGGGTAGGGGAGGCTGGGGGAATGTCAAGGGTTGGGGGGGAGTAAGGAGACATATCTAATACTGTTTGTAATACTTTAAGCAATAAAACAAAATAAAATAAAAATAAAAATAAATAAATAAAACCTACATTTTTCTTCCAAATTAGGTTTGCTCAGTTTTGTTTGCAGAATAGTTATAATATGAGAATTCCTTGAGGGTGGAAACTGTGCTTATCTCTTTTTCTGTAGTGATAAGTTCAATGCCTGGATCACAGTTTGTGCTCACTGATCCCACTTTTTAAGCAAAATATGACTTAATTACCAGCCAAAAGAAATGAATACTCGCTGATATGAAAGAGCATTATTTTCATAGTTTATAATCTAAATTCACTTTTTAAATAATTTCAATCTCTGAGATTTAGAAAATTTTAATGTTTTTCTGCTTTTGTAAGTCATTTATTTCTCTAAACAAATGAAGAACAATCTTTAAATTTTGTTTCAAAGCATTCACTTTATTTCTCCCTCTTTTACTGCAATTTACCTAATACTTACCGATTCCTTGCTTTTACCCTGACAACATGCAAATCAGATACAGACCCCAGCTTCACTATCTGACACATACAAACAATTACAATTCAATTTGATAAGTGAATAAAGCTAGCAATATAGAATCAAAGTGATGAGGTACACACCCTAACAGCAAATATTTGTGTGACCAAGATTTTCAGCCTGGATCAATCTTCCAAAACTACAATAATGGATTTTATATTCATTTTAATTCTACATTAACTTTTGTATTGTAACATTGACTACCATTCTAGTTTAAGTGACATTCTAGTAGTCTTCTTTACTGCTATTGTTAGTTAGCAATAGCCTATAAATTACAATGTTAATTTAATCATCTTTAAACAAATATCTAAATGAACTATGAGTTTCATACACCAAAATGCCTGAGTAGATGTTTCATTAAAAAAAAAAAATACTCTTTTTGGTGAGGCAAATAACCATCACTGAAAGGTCTTTCAAATATTTTATAAATTGGGAGTCTTTCAAATCGAGCATATTTGTATTCTGATTAATGGTGCAATACTTAGTGCTGCCAAAAATATATAAATGTCTGCTCAGTATAAGTTCATATTCAAATAATTGCACCAACTTTATTTCAATTACTTTTCTGCTAAAGAATTTTCATAAGTCTAAAATAAGACTAAAACAAATAACCAAAATTTTTGTTAGACATTTATCTGAAACCCAAAAGGATTCTTCCACATACTTAATTTAGGATCTACTATGCTGGTTTATATTTATTTTACTGTACTCATCCTATATAATAAAAGGCTAATATTTAAATAGACTGTACAGTGGAACAACCAAATAACAGAACAACCCGGTCGCTATGATGTGCAGAACATGGCGGGTGTCAGCAGCAGGTGGCAGAGCGTGGAACATGGCAGTGTCGGCCATGGCGGGATGGTGGAGCAGGTCAGCGGGGGCACCAGACCAATGCGTGGCACTGGTTGCTGTCATTGGGGTGAGCCTCTGGTAGTTACTGAAAATCCTTTGCTCACGCATGCAGTGGTCCCACCCAGCACTCACACCTGTTGCCGGCAATGGCCCTGGTCACACTCCTTACTGGTGCCAGAGCCACCTCTCACACCCACTGCTGGTGCCAGCACTGCTCAAACCCGCAGCTGGTGCCAGAGCCACCACTCACACCCACTGCCAGTGCCTGGCGCCCGGTGCTGGTCCCAATCACTTGATGCTGTCAGTGGGTGCCAGCGGCGGCTGCTGGCCCCGATACCCCCTGAGGGCTTCTCCACCTCCCCCTGTTCCTGGGGGGTGATCGGGGCAGCAACCGCCACTCCACCCACTGCTGGCGCCAGCCTCAATCACTCTGTGGCATCAGCAGGTGCAAGCAGGGCCGGCGCTGGCAGGAACAAGGCTGCCAGCTGACAGGGGACCAGGAGCCATGGTGGGAGGGGCCAGAAAGGGGCATGGAGGATGGGCCGAGACCTGCTCCTGTGCCCACCGCAGCCTCACGGCCCACAGTTCCTTTCAAGGTGCATGAATTCATGCACTGGGCCCCTAGTCACAGAATAAGTTTGCAGGAATATTTAGTGTGTATCAAATTTATTCACAACTACTCAAACTCTTCTTTTTACATACTAGGCTACCTATAATTCTTTTTAAAAACCTGGTCATGCCCAGCTGCTGTTACTCAGTGGTTGAGCATCCACCCATGAACCAAGAGGTCGCCAGTTAGATTTCTGGTAAGAGCACATGCCTGGGTTGCTGGCTCAATCACCAGTAGGGGGCATGCAGGAGGCAGTGATCCATGTGTCTCTCTCATCAGTGTTCCTCTCTACCCCTCTCCCTTCCTTTCTATAAAATCAATAAAGACATATTAAAAAGAAATAAGGAAGCCCAGCCTGCATAACTCAGTGGTTGAGCATCGACCTATGAACATGGAAGTCATGGTTCGATTCCTGGTCATGGCACATGCCCAGGTTTTGGGCTTGATCTCCAGTGTGGGGTGTACAGGAGCCAGCCAATCAATGATTCTCTCTCATCATTGATGTTTCTATCTGTCTCTCTCTCCCTCTACCCGCCTCTCTGAAATCAATAAAAATACATGTAAAAATAACAAAAATAAAATTTAAAAACCTGGTCACTATATAATAATTAGGTCATTCGGTCATCAATGTGACTAGCAGAAAAGAATATAAGCTTTTGAAAATAATTCTAAAAGTACCTTGTTATACAACTCAAAATGCCCAGGCCCTTGTTTAAAGCAGTTTAAACAAATATGAGTTTTAACAAATAAAATTGTGCTCAAATTAATTCAAAAAAGCCTATCTAAATGAGATTCAAGAAATCATCTGGAGTTTAGAAATGTTCTAAAATTGAGTACTGATGATAATTGCACAACTATGTAAATTTACCGAAATTAATATATTTAACACTTAAAATTAGTGTGTGTCATGTATATAAATTATACTTTAAAAATTATTGTTTTAAATGGGAGTTCCATTATTAATTTTTTGAGAAAACTCCATGCTGTTTTCTATAGTGGTTGCACCAGTCTGCATTCCCATTAGCAGTGCAAGAGGGTTCCTTTTTTTCCCACATCCTCACCAGCACTTGTCATTTGTTGATTTGTTGATGATAGCCATTCTGACAGGTGTGAGATGGTATCTCATTGTCATTTTGATTTGCATCTCTCAGATGATTAGTGACTTTAAGCATGTTTTCATATGTCTCTTGGCCTTCTGTATGCCTTCTTGAAAAGTATCTATTTAGGTCCTTTGCCCATCTTTTGACTGGATTGTTTATCTTCCTTTTGTTAAGTAGTATGAGTTCCCTGTAAATGTTGGAGATTAAACCCTTATCAGTGATAGCATTGGCAAATATGTTCTCCCATGCAGTGGGCTTTCTTGTAGTATTGTTTATGGTTTCTTATCCTATATAATAAAAGGCAAATATGCAAATAGACCGAACAGCAGAACAACTGAACAACCAAACAACCTGTCTCTATGATGTGTGCAGACCACCTGGGGCATGCGTGGAATATGGCAGGTGTTGGCAGCAGGTGGCAAAGCATGGAACATGGCAGGCATCGGCCATGGCAAGATGGTGGAGCAGATGAGTGGGGGCACCAGACCAAGGTGGGTCACTGGTCACTGTCATCAGGGGGAGCCTCTGGTGGTTACTGAAAATTCTTTGTTCCCGCTGGCTGCGGTCCCGCCCAGTGCTCACACCTTCTGCCAGTGCTGGCCCCGCTCACACAGCTGGTGGCGGAGCCACCACTCTCACCCACTGCCAATGCCTGGCACCGGTCCCAATCACTCGGTATAGTCAGCGGGTGCAAGTGATGGCTGCTGGCTCCGATCACCCCTGAGGGCTTCTTCAACTACCCCTGCTCCTGTGGGGCAACTGGGCAGCAGCTGCCACTCACAGTCACATACGGCGCTGGCCCCACTCATACCCGCTGCTGGTGCTGTCTGTGGGTGCAAGTGGGCCAGGCGCTGTCAGCGCATGGGAGTGCCATTGGTGGGAGTGGGGCTGGAGGCAGACAGAGGACCAGGGGTTGCAGAAAGAGGGGCCGAGTGGGGGCACGGAGGATGGGCTGAGACCCGCCCGTGTATCCACTGCAGCCTTGCGGCCCAAGTTCCTTTCAAGGTGCATGAATTCAAGGTGCATGATTTGTTGATGATAGCCATTCTGACAGGTGTGAGATGGTATCTCATTGTAGGACTAGAGGCTAGTGCAGGGGTGGGCAAACTTTTTGACTCGAGGGCCACAATGGGTTCTTAAACTGGACCGGAGGGCCGGAACAAAAGCATGGATGGAGTGTTTGTGTGAACTAATATAAATTCAAAATAAACATCATTACATAAAAGGGTATGGTCTTTTTTTTTTTTTTTAGTTTTATTTATTTCAAATGGGCCGGATCCGGCCCGCGGGCCATAGTTTGCCCACGGCTGGGTTAGTCCTACATAATCCTATCTAACAATAGACAAACATGATAATTAACCATACCTCCGCTATGTTTCCCATTGGCTAATCAGGGTGATATGCAAATTAACTGCCAACCAAGATGGCGGCCGGCAGCCAGACAGCTGAAGCGAACATGAGGCTTGGTTGCCCCGGCGATGGAGGAAGCCAAGGTTCCCCACCTGCCGCAGCCCATCTCTGAGCTCCGGATGCAACAATGTTGCAATTATAGAAGCTAAAAAAAATCCAGGTACCTGCTTTCAGCCAGCCAGCCTCAGAGCTGGAGCCACAACAAAGTTTCAATTGATAAATTGATAAATCCCAGAATAAAGAAAAAAAGAAAAAGGAGAGACTGGGAGCTTCAGTTGCAGGCTTAGCCTGCCTGAAAACAGCCCTCAGCCCCTCATCCAGGCTGGCCAGGCACCCCAGTGGGGACCTCCACCCTGAAGGGGGTGCGGGCAGCCTGAAAACAGCCATCAGCCCCTCATGCATGCTGGCCAGGCACCCCAGCGGGGACCCCCACCCTGAAGTGGGTGCAGGCAGCCTGAAAACAGCTAAGGGGTGCGGGCAGCCTGAAAACAGCCATCAGCCCCTCATCCAGACTGGCCAGGCACCCCAGTGGGGACGGCCACCCAGAAGAGTGTGCAGGCAGCCTGAAAACAGCCATCAGCCCCTCATTCAGGCTGGCCAGGCACCCTAGTGGGAACCTCCACCCTGAAGGGGGTGCGGGCAGCCTTAAAACAGCCATCAGCCTCTCACCCAGGCTGGACAGGCACCCAAGCGGGACCCCCCACCCTGATCCGAGACACCCTTCAGGGCAAACCAGCGGTCCCCACCCGTGCACCTATATAGTAAAAGGGTAATATGCAAACTGACCCTAACAGCAGAAAGACTGGGAATGACTGGTCACTATGACACACACTGACCACCAGGGGGCAGATGCTCAATGCAGGGGAGCTCTGCTCAGCCACAAGCCAGGCTGATGGCTGCCAGTACAGCAGTGGTGGTGGGAGCCTCTCCTGCCTCCTCAGCAGCGCTAAGGGTGTCCCATTGTAATATGCTAATGATATGCTAAAGCCACTCAACCGGTCACTATGACGTGCACTGACCACCAGGGGAAAGATGCTCCGACCAGTAGGTTAGCTTGCTTCTGGGGTCCGGCCAATTGGGGCTGAGTAAGATAGTCCAGACATGCCCTGGAGCCCTCCCATGGTCCCTCCCTGGTTGGCCAACCTCCCGCATCACTCCCCAGCCCCGATTGTGCACTGGTGGGGTCACTCGGCCTGGCCTGCACCCTCTCACAATCCAAGAACCCCTCAAAGGATGTTGGAGATCCAATTTCAGCCCAATCCCACAGGCCAGGCTGAGGGACCCCACTGGAGCATAAATTTGTGCACTGGGCCTCTAGTTGTTTAAAGGAGCCTATCTAGACCATTAAGTACATAAATATTTGTATTTGTTCATATAGTAGTTACCCCTGCTTTCATAAAACTATCACAGTTGAATGGTACAAAATAAATCATGGTAAGAAATAGGAATTTGTTTGATTTATTAAAATTAATGTGTTCTTAATTCTAAACTCAACCAGATGTAAGCTTGATTAGATTAGCAATTATATTAAATCGAATGGGTATCTTATATTAAACAACCTAATTCATTTCTCACTCATTCATAATAATTTTCAATTGTATTAATCATTCTGAACATATTTTTTAAAAAGGGTGTTATTTTTAAAAAAAATAGAGTAAAAAGAGCTCTAAAGTGGCACCAACTATCCACCCCTTTCTTCCTTGATTACTTGCTCTTCATTGCTAGATTTTTCCAAAACATAAATGGGTGATAAAGAAAATGTTAATGATTCTTCTTAGATAATGGCTTGGCTGGGGTGAGGCTGCATGTTTTCAGTTAGCTGGCTATTCTCACAGAAAAAGGTGTCAGAAATATTGTCTATTTGGTTCACTAATATAGTTTAAACACTAATAATGCCTGGTACACAGTGACCTTCTATTAAAATTTTGTTGCAGTCTTTTTTATCAAGTGGGGTCTTAAAGTATCATCTAAATAAACAAATGTAACTTCAAGGAGTATTCAGGTATTTCTTTGTCCCTTCCCTCATTAGAAACAAATTGGCCCCTTATTAAACCAGTTTATTTCAAGTCTAGATCTTAGATAACGGGACAGGGTATGGGATAGGAGGGTAAAGACAGAGCAAAAGTTCTTTCTAAAAGCATCACTAATATGTGATAGGTAAATTTTACAAGGAGACTCTACCTCAAGGTCAAAATCGAAATCTACATGTGGCAAGTTCAAGCTTACCAAAATGGTTGTTTGAAATCCACAGTAATTTTAAACCAAAACATACTCAATATATAACCTAAGCACATTATAAGCTTCCTACTCTTTTGTCAAGGGTAAAACTATATTTAATAATAGAAAAATTCCCAATACACAAGCTAACATCAGCTATGCTACATCTCATACTGCAAGAATAGGTAACTATAAGCGGGACTTATTTTTTTGTGTTTGTACTAGTTATTAGGAAAATTTTAGAGATGCAAGTATATAGACCCTTTCAAAACTTTTAAGTGTTGATGGCACTAGGAGTTCACTGCATACATTTTCCTTTCAAAATTTATGCCTTTTCTATTTACATATTTGCATGTATACTAAGTAAGCATTAGTCTTACTTTCATCTGCAATAATTTGTGGTTTTAGATGTTGTAGAGATATAATAAACTTTCCTAAGTTAGAGGAGAAAGTGCAAGAGGGTTTCAAATGAGCAATCAATGACCAAAACATAAAAATTTAAAAAAGGTACAGAAAGTGGAAAAAGGTGGCAACCACTAGTGCCTCATGACATTATTAAAAACATGTAGGAAGGTAAAGAAAGACAGTAGACACTCAAAATTAAATAGAAGCAAAGTAGAGTCACATATAAAAAGATATTTACACATTGGAAAGGCTTTTCTTTTTCAATAAACACAGCTTTTCTTATTTCTCACTTACAACTTTAAATGAACTACTTCCTCCTGGTTGACCAGAATCCCTTGAGTTACTCTCAATAGAAAAGTTCAGCATGATCTTTACTCTTTCTCTAAATCAAGATTAAAACACAAATTTCCAAAAGTGTGAGCTCCTGCCATGTTTTCTCATTGGTATTTATGGTAACTCATCAGATTTGATCATATTACATAACTATGTCAGACCGTGGTTTTATAATTATGAGTAAAACCTACTTCTTAAAACAATGATTCCTTGTGAATAAAATTATTTAATATGTAATCTACACATATGAATTTCAACCCTTTTTAAAAATAATTTAATGTAGACTTAAAAATCAGGTTATTTTTCTTACCATTCAGTAAACAAGACAACCATATCCTCATGACTGGCATAATGTTCCATAACTTCTTTCATTAATCTCACTTTTTGGCCTCCTCCAATGCTATTAATTCCATCACCACCTCTCCACTCTTCTCCTTGACCAAGGACCTATAAATAAAATCAGCATTTCATCCCTGAGCAAAATTTCAAATGATAGTACCATAAAAACTGTAAGTCATCAGTAACTTGCATAGTATTACACAGTAACCACTTTTTAAACATTTCACTAAGTCATGAAACTAGAAAGCAAACAACGTGATACCTAGTCAGATCATAATTCTTTAATGTCTTCCACCCCATAAAAATACTATTCCCAATTTTATCATTTTGAAGTAGACTCTAATCTGGGAGAGAGGTGGGAAGTGGGGTGTCACAGAAATTATTTCTCATATTTTATTTCTATGTGTCCAAATTTTAAAAAAAATGAAGAGAGTTTCCATAACACTTTTCAATAGGGCAGGAAATCAGTATGAGAAACACTGAAAGCCCTTGAAGCTCAGTGACTCCTGATAGGGCCATAGACAGTTTTCCTACTGAACCAGAATAGGTTTATGAGGAAAACATAAGGGGTGGGGGCATCAATCAAGCATTCCCTTCTTTATACATTACCCTCAAAAGCTTAACAGTAATTCACCTATGCAAGAAATTGCCTAAGCACAATTTATCAGAACTAAACTTGGAGCTGTTCTCAATAAGTAGATCCCTCCTGAATTAAAAGGTGACACAAACATAAACCTTGTATCTCTGTTTCATCTGAAGACTGAAATTCCCAAAATAATAATATTCTTGGAGATTTTTGAAATTAAGGAGGAATGAAATAAAAAAAAATACAAAACAAAAGGATAAAGTACATTTAGAAAATAAATAGTATTAGTTTCAATTTTACTTAACATTGAACCAAATATAAATCTGGCTGGCAAAGCCCATGGACTCTCAACCTTATTTCTCTAGTTATCATTTCATGAAGGTTGGAGGAAAAAGGCTAACCAAGAAAACAAACTGATGTGAATCTAGATTCATACTGAGGCTAGTCTAATAGATATTTTAGTTTTGGCCCTAAAATGTGGCCTCCTGCCAGGCCTCTGTGGTTCAGTGGTTGAGCACTGACCCATGAACCAAGAGGTCACTGGTTCAATTCTCAGTCAGGGCACATGCCCGGGTTGTGAGCTCCATCCCCAGTAGGGGGCATGCAGGAGGCAGCCAATCAATGTTGTTTCCCTCTCATCGATGTTTCTTATCTCTCTCTCTTCCTCCCCCTTTCTCTAAAATCAATGAAAACATATTTTTTAAAAAAGTGGGCTCCTTCCCTGGCTGGTGTGCTCAGTGGTTAGCGTGATAGCCTGTGGATGGAAGGATTTCAAGTCCAGTTCCCAGTCAAGAGTATGTACCCGGGTTGCCGTTTAGATCCCCTGTTGGGGCATATGCAGGAGACAACCAATCGGTGTGTCTCTCTCACATCAATGTTTCTCTCCCTCCCTCCCACTTTCCTTCAGTCCCTCCATTCTATCCTTCCACTCTCTAAAAATCAATGGAAAATATAACATCTGGTATGGATTACCAACAACAACAAAAAGTGGCTGCCTCTGGCCTGAAGATTTATTAGTATTACACTTTCATTCTACAGCCCTCTTGGACTTCTCCAATACCTCAGTAATACCGTGCCCAGGCCTATCTGAGAGAGTCTCTGTACACTGCACTATAGTAGCCTCAATTCTGCTCAATTTTCTCCTTTCATTCCACTAAATCAGTGTTTCAAACTAGACCCTGCATGTGAATCACATGGAGGGCTTGTTAAAACACAGACTTACACATCCTGCTCCCAGAGTTCCTGATTTGGCAGGTCTGGAGTGGCATCTGAAAATCATTATTTCTATTTCCCAGATGATGCTGATGAACTCTGAGAACCATCCTATCCTAATATATAAAAACACAAGATCCGTAACGACCGACCAAAGGCTTGACCGAATACTGGAAGTCAGTCCTGCAGTCAATGCTGGGTTGCTGTGGTGACCTAGCACTGACTGCCACTGCTGAGGGCATGGTGACCCAGCACTGATTGCTGAGGGGGCTGTGGATCAGGCCCGGAGAGAGGCAGGGTCTGATCCACAGCCTCTGTGGCAGCTGTTGATCAGCTGTTGCCTCTCTCTTTCTCTCAGGACTTTGCCAGCAGCTGTAGCTCTCTTTCTCTCCAGGCCTCCATGGGGGCTGCTCATCAGCCCTGCCTCTCTGATCAGGCCCAGAGATAGGCCTGGAGATGCTGAATGGCATAGAAACTGACCAATCAAAACCAAATATGGGTGAACTGCGAGGAGCCAATGGCTGCCTAGGAGGTGGAACTTCTGACGCTGACTGGCATAGTAACCAACCAATCAGAACCTAATCTGGGTGAACTTCGAAGGCAGAATCTAAGATGGGGGCTGAGGAGGGTTTTAAGAACCGCGGATCAACCAGCCATCTTCCAGATGTCTGACTTCCTTCCGGACAAAGCCATGGTGGTGGGGGCCAAGGCAGAGGCAGTTAGAGGCTATCAGGCCAGCAGGTGAGGGTAGCTTGGGGTGAGATCAGGCCAGCAGGGGAGGGCAGTTAGAAGTGCTCAGGCAGGCAGAGGCAGTTAGGGGTGATCAGGCTGGCAGGGGAGAGCTGTTGGGGATGAGATCAGGCCAGCAGGGGAGGGCGATTAGGAGTGATCAGGCAGGAGGCAGGTGAGCGGTTAGGAGCCAGTGGTCTCAGATTGCGAGAGGGATGTCCAACTGCCAGTTTAGGCCCAATCCCACAGGAATTGGGCCTAAACCAGCAGTCAGACATCCCCCAAGGTTTCTTTGATTGGAGAGGGTGCAGGCTGGACTGAGGGAGCCCCCCCCTCTGTGCACGAATTTCATGCACCAGGACACTAGTATAAACATATTTTCTGCTATTTTATAAACATGTTTATACAAAGCATTAGCAAGTATTATTGTCTGAGTAGCAGAGTATTAATAAGGCCAAAATTTATCTTTAAAACAATCAAGTATATATAAAATTTAATAGCAACTATGTAACCAAATTTCACCTTCCTCCTTTGGATTACACTTCCCGTTGTTACTATTGTTATAAAAATGTACTTTAGGCACATATTTTAATGTCTCCATTAATTAAAGTTATACCATACCTTCACAGTATAATTGAAGTATTTGGCTGACTGCATAAACCGATGAAATCCATCATTTTCTTTTGTTGCTATAGTTATGACTAATAATTTATCTGGAAAGATAGAAGGAAATATCATAAGATGGTTTACCAAGAAAGAAGTTAAATACTCCCACTTTACAATCACTTGCACCCATGGGAATGCTCTAGTTTATTAATATACATAAGGATAAACAAAGAGCTGTTGAATAAATAGGCACCTCAAGCTGGTTTATACTACTGCCAATGATGAACCACAGGAAAGAAAGTGCAATGGTGTTTACTGGTAAGAAAGTGCAATGATGTTTTTGGAAAAGCACACTCTTGACAAGATTTTCAACCCTAAAAAAAAAGTCACTTCCATAAAATACACAAAATTTTTATCTGTAAAGATAGACTCTCTTAGGTATTATCTAATCAACCAGCTTCACTGTCACCTATAAATCATCACTGATTTATTACACACATCAATGAGGTCTGGAATCACATGCTATTACTCAAAAACACTAGCATGTACAAAAATAAAAGATCCAATCATGAGACTGGTCTTAATTTTAAAAAAATAAGTTATGATAAATTGGGAGCATATACTTAGAAACAGAATCTTACTTTTTTCTTCCTATTAATGAACTTTTTATATGATAAGTCTACAAAACCAACATTTACATCACACTCAACACTTTGTGTTTTTTTCTTAAAGAATAAAAGAAACATCTTTACTTATACAGATCCTAGAGCAATGGAAACTAAGGAGAAAATAAACAAATGGGACTACATCAAAATAAAAAGCTACTGCACAGCAAAAGAAACCATCAACAGAATAACAAGAAAGCCCACTGCATGGGAGAACATATTTGCGTGATGGCTTCTTTTCTGCAGGAAGATGATGACCCCAGCAAAGGTGATCAGAGTCGGTCAGTGGACCCTGGTGAAGATAACGTAACCGAGCAGACCAATCACATCATCATTCCGAGCTACGCATCCTGGTTTGATTATAACTGGTGAGGAGGCCCTACCTCTGTGGACATGGGACTGAGGAGTGGGAAAACGTTCCTTGAAATCTATGAGGAAAGTATCCTCGGGTGAGGATTATCAACAACAACAAAAAGCTGTGGCACATTTACACGAACTTTTACCATTTGCAATAGCATGGGTGGGCCTGGAGAGCATTATGCTAAGCGAAATAAGCCAGTCAGATAAAGATATAAGTATCACATGATCTCACTCATTTGTGGAATATAATGAACAACATAAACTGATGAACAAAAATAGACCCAGAGACAGAGAAACACCAAACAGACCATCAAACCTCAGACGGAAGGCTGGGGAGGATGGCGGCAGGTGGGTAAGAGTTCAACCAAAAGACTTGAATACATGCATGTTAGTATAACCAATGGACACAGACACTGGGATGGTGGGGGCTTGTCCTGGGGGTGGGAGTGGCCAAGAAGGAGTCAATGGGGGAAAAAGGAGACATATGTAATACTTTAAACAATAAAAAATAAAATAAAAGGAACCAGAGTCAGCACTTCCCTGATAAATACAAAGCTTTCAATCCCCATTTTATATTGGATTATTTTCAGTCTAACAAAACACTCCCTCTTAGTAGAGCAGTAGATAGATTTAAGGAGTCATTTCAAAATACTTATAGAAGCTATTAAAGAAAATGCTTATTAGGAAAAGACATGTCTTAAAATACATAAAAGAAACAACTGCATCAGCAAGTGCCAAGTGTGCTAGGACTTTTTTTTTTTTTTTAACAGGATGACCAGTGGACTAAGAAAGCAAAACTAACATCTTTTTGACATTCAGGGCACTGACAACAGAGCTATATGATTTGATTCTCATTTGCCTGTTATGAATAAGAAAAAAAAAATTCAGACTGTCTTAAATGTCCCCTAACCAGTATACAATCATTGACAACAGCACTTAATGCCAATAAAGTAGCATTAAAGAAATCAATTAAAAACAATTGCATATGACCCAAGGTAATCATCAAAATTTGAAAATAATTTAAACCACAGAGCATAAATAAGTGCAATATATATAAAGAATACAGTCAAACATTCATTAATCAACCCAAAAAGAAAAATAGTTCCATGAAAATAAATATCAGCATTCTCAGATGATTTTTTTTCTGTAAGATATTTCTCACCATTCTGATAAATAAATACTCAAGGAAAAATAAGTCATTTTCATAAAGAAGTCAGGCCCCAAGTAAATAAATACTAAGAGTACTTTTTCAATTTACTATTCTTTTTTTATTTTTAAAAAATGATTTGTAATGTTTCAAACAGTACCTGATTAAGAAAATCTGACATATTACCATTCAGAAGAAAATGTGAAATAGTGAACACTAAGTTTTATTTTATAAAAGTAAAGAACATGCCTTTTAAAGTTTCTTTTCTCTGTAATATGACTATTTAAATGTAGCTTTCTTTCTTATCTTTTTCGATATAAATCAGAAAAATTAGCTATAAGTTTAGATTTTGACTGAATAGATTTTATGCTCACCATTTCCCATATAAAATTAAGAGCAAGGATTTCTTTCAGTATTCTTAACAGGAAAAGTAATGTTGGCCAGACCCTTGAGCAGAGAGATGTTACCTAAGGCAATGGCTCAGAAGGCAAAACTAAAAATGTGTAGGCTGGCAATCTTATGCTAAATGAAGACTCCTGCTGTTCCAATACTGTTGCTAATTACAAAAAAAAAATACTAGTAAATAATTTTGTTAAATGAAGGTATGTTGAATAACATTATACATAAACACCTGTTTCCTCTCACCTGATAATCAGTATCGTTACTGTGATGAGAAATAAATCTTACTCAATTGGGGGAAATAGAAGAAGAAAGTGCTGACATGTACCACCCCCAAGCTCTCCAACCAACTCAAAAGTCTAACTTGTTCGACATTTATGAAGTGTTCTTGTCAAAAAAATTAACCTACATTTGATATACATACTTTAGGTTTCACTAAAATTCACACTATAAATTTATCTAAAATGAAAAGACAAGACAATTGACCTAGAGCAGGGGTGGGCAACCTTTTTGTGAGTGCGTGCCAAAACCAGAAAAATCTCTGACTCAAAATTCTTCTGTGTGCCAACCCTAATTTTTTGAGAACATGTTATGCCTACTTGATATCTGTTAAGGTGTATGTATGTGAAGAACCTTGAAGAAATAATAAAATTCACTTGAGCGACAAAAACACAGTATATAATGATGAAAAATACATTTATTTTTTAATGTATACATGTACAATGATAGTCCGACAGAAAACTTTATGACTCCGTTTGACATTATCAGTGGGACTTTTGCTGCTGCATCACTGTTGACAGAGATTTTACATCAGGTTTCTATTTCGTGACCTTCAGAGATATGCTCGAGCTACTACTTTCATCCGTCAGGCTACTCCTATTACGAGACTTAACAAAATGCATCACTTAGAACAAAGATTCACAAGCGTACGTGGATGAAAACATGGAGAGTAACGCTGTTGCAAAGTTTTATAAACAAAAAATTTAGAAAAAAATTGTAAATGGAAGATTATAAGAGGATTTCGCGTGCCAGCAAAAGTTACTGGCGTGCCATGTTTGGCACACGTGCCAGGGGTTGCCCACCCCTGACCTAGAGAATCAATGACAAATGTGAAAAAAAAGGAAGGGAAACTGTTACATATATTAACAGAATTAAGAGATAATTCAACCAAAGGTAAATCATGGACTTCTGTTGGGTTGTAATTTGAAAAACTAAATGCAAAAGGTATATATGAGAAGATTAAGGAAATCTGAACACTAATTGGATATTTGTTGATATTCAGATATTACTAAATTTTTAACATGCTAATGATATTGATTATTTTTAAAGTCCGTATAATTTAGAGACAGGTACAAAAGTATTTACACAATTAAAGGATACAGTGTTTTCAATTGTTTCAACAGTATTTGGGGTTGGATGGAAGGCAATGGAGAAGGAGAATAAAGATGAAACAAGACTGGCCATATGTGATGACTGTTAAAATTAGATTCCTGTTGTGTACGTTTGGAAATTCCTATACCGTATTTGCCGGCGTATAAGACGATTTTTTGGCCCTGAAAAATAAGCCTCCAAGTGGGGGGTCGTCTTATACGCCAGGTACACTTCAGATAGACTGCCCATAGTGCTTGCCCCGTGCCATAGTGGCCTCCCGATACCCGCCCACTTCATTCCACATACCGTTCAGGCATCAGCAGCGCTGCTGGGTGTATGCTCGGCTGTTATGCGATTTTGCTGTTATGCGATTTTACCACACTCGCAAAATCGCACACAGCCGACCATACACCCAGTATGATAGCGCAAAATCGCGAATCGCGATACCATACTGGGTGTATGGTTGGCTGTGTGCGATTTTGCGAGTGTGGTAAATTCGGGTTACCGTATATTTCTTTACATATGCATTGAAGATTCGCGATTTTGCGCTATCATGGTGCCTGTTAGAATGTTGAAGAGCTCGCACTTGCGCACTAGTGAGGTCCCAGGGAGATGCTGATGCAAGGGTGGACCAGTTGCTAGGGACTTGCCCGGCACTTGCTCTCTACCTCTATTTGTTATCTTTCTTCTATCATTGACAGTCCCTCTAGGTTGTGGGCTGCTTGCCTGTGTTCCTGAGAAGTATCTACGGTACCAGTCTATAGAGTGTGTTTTCTTTAGTGAATTACCGGTATGTTTACCGGTAATAAACTTGCACTGTTTTATGTATATGTTTGATTACATACAGCCTTGTGACAGTTTTCCTGCATGTCATAAGCATTTGAATATAAATTAAAATGTTAAAATCAAATCTGATATTGTTTTACCTTTTATTTGGTGTGTGGAAGGTGTGCGGAAGAGGGGGTAGTCTTATACGGCGAGTATATAACAAACTCTGTATTTTGAGTGGAAATGTTAGGGGGTCGTCTTATACGCCAGCAAATACGGTAATTAAAAACAAGAGTTCAACCTTATGCACTGTCCCTAATCTCCCAACCAGAAAAATGACAAAAATATTCAAAATAAAAATTTTTAACAGTCTAAGTCACCTAAGTAAAAGGAAAAATGAAATAGAGAGAAGGCAGAACTTTTCTAACCAAACAAAATTATAATTTAAACAACTATAATTAGTACCTTATCCAATCTATCCACAATAACTGAAATGATAAAGTGAGATGATAGGGGGAATTGGCTTGAAAAACAAACACCCATCAAACACTACCAAAACTAATCTATATCAAAGAAATGCAATGGAAACTCAAGTGTGGCCAAATGTAACCTCCATAGCCATTGTGTTAGACTATTAATAGATTACAGATTACAGATTAGAAAACAAATTAAGCCAAAACCTGTTTGGCTCAGTGGATGGAGCCCTGGCCTGCAGACTGAAGGGTCCCAGGTTCGATTCCGGTCAAGGACATGTGCCTGGGTTGCGGGCACATCCCCAGTGGGAGATGTGCAGGAGGCAGCTGATCAATGTTTCTTTCTCATCGATGTTTCTAACTCTCTCTCTCCCTTCCGCTCTGTTAAAAATCAATAAAATATATTTTTTTTAAAAAAAGAAAAAGAAAACAGATTAATACAGTTTGCATGAACACAAAACATGCAATGCATCTATAGTGTGGTAGATTAGAACAACCATTTATCAATGAAAATCACATCAGAAAAACTTCTGTAATCATCTTTACAATATCCTGTAAACTGCCTATCATTTAGTATAGGATTTAATAAATATTGAAGTAGCTAACTCTTAAACTCTCTACAAAAATTCAGAAGAATATCAGAATTTCTCCAAAAATCAAGAAGTCAATTTATTTAGAAAGTTCAAAACATGCCATGTCTCTGTTATGAATGCACTCAACAGTTCTGCCAGGGAAATGCATTATTTAAGAGTCCATTTTTTTATCCAAATAGTTGATATGAGAGCAGAATTTATTAGTATTTAGTGCTGATCTAATTTTTCTTTCAAATACAAACCATGGATTTAAAACAGAAATATGTTTTGCTTATATATCCTATCTCTGAATGCTAAATTGGCACATAAACATCTGAAAACCCAGCTGCCTTTGATCCCACCACTGAAGGATAAATCTCCTATCTTCCCAAGCAACTTTCTCTACAAAGAGTCAAATCAGTCCCTAATTATAAATTTGCAAATATCAAGAATTCTACCACAGGAATTCTGAATTCACTGTTCTCATTCTGCAACTCGCTGACTCTATGTTCTCCTTCTGTAAAGATCAGTAGCTCTCAAATTTTACTAAAGGAATATGTTTTCTTACAAGGGTTAGCAGAGCACAGGAGCAGCAAACTTTTGCTGTATAAGAATGAACTGTAGGAGTTTCAATATGGCAACCAGAGTAGATTGATCTTTCTCACATTTCTCTGAAAACCAAAATGGAAATAAAACCATATTGGGGCCCTTGCCAGTTTGGCTCAATTGGTTGAGTGTTGTCAAATGCGTGGGGTGGTTTGGTTCCTGGTCAAGTCATATGCCAAGGTTTTGGGCTCAATCCCTAGTAGGGGCATAATGGAAGCAGTTGATGTTTCTCTTTCTCAACAATGTTTCTCTCTCATTCCCTCTCCATTCCTCTCTCTAAAACAAATAAAAACATATTTAAAAAAACACTAAATTGAGGAACAGTCACCCTGAATTACCAATTGAAGACTACCTGAAGGAGAGACTTTTAAACCAAGAAGGGCAGAAAGCACCTGGAGACTGGTAGGAAAGGCCAGGTTGGGAGATGGGCTGGTCCAACTCTTACTGGGGGCAGGCTGAGGTTTCAGAGAGATATCTCTGCTCCAGGTGGGATCCCCCTGAGAAGAGTGAGGCCTGGACTCCAGGCTGGGCTGGAGCCTAGAATTGGGAATAGCTACCCACATAACATCCAGCAATGAAAACAGGGTATCTATACACCAGGGAGAGATGCAGCCTGCCAGAGACAAAGCCACTTTTGTTCCTAAGGGCCAGGGAACAGGATTTTCATTTACAGCCACTCACTCTGCGCTTTGGCAGAGTGAGGGTGTTGCAGACTGTAGTCGCCTGAGGAGAGTCAGGGATGGGAGACATTGGAAGGAGACATGAGAGATCAGCTGCCAGGATCCTTGTGCTCAGTCATCTCCCGCCCCCAATATCTCAGCAGCCATTTTCCATGAGAGGCACAAGCCCCTCCCAGCAGCAGTCTGGAGAAAGGCAATTACACTGCCCTTGAGGATACAGCTCGCCCTACCTTGATTCTCAATCTCTGCTGAGGAGGCAGCAGCAGAGGCTGGACTCACAGGTCTGGGCAAGCTAAAGGGCTGTCAGTGATGAGCTTTGGAGTGGAGCCATTACACCTACTTTCTCAGGAACCTGACTAGCACTTCCCCCTCAAGGGAGAGCTGACAGGAACTCCTGGTTTCTAACAGACCCCACCAGCGGCATACAAGGGGACCTGCCCAGCCAAGGTCAGAAAAATATGCTGAGACAGACTCAGACATGTAATTCTGGGATAGGGGAACACACACACCATCTTCCCTAAAATCTGAACAGCACTTCACCATCATGGTAGACCCAGAGATCCCATTCTCCTGATTCTGCCAAAAGCATTTTCATAAATGGCCTTTAAGTGACTGTGTCTGACAGCCAACCAACAGGCAGAGGTGGGCAGAGGCGGATCCCAAAGTGCCTTGGGATGTTTTCTAACATGCCCCTGGGCCTGCTCTAAAGCCAGTCTTGGAGTGCAGGTTGGCCCCTACCATGCACAGCCAAGGCCAGTGGAGAAAGCAGCCATGAACTGTGGATCACTTAAAGGTTGAACAGGTTATTGAGAGCCAAATGTGGACAGTTTCTAACATTGGCTTTCACCAAAGAACCTCCTTGGATGCCCAGAATTGGCACAGAAAACAGTAAGCTTCAGAGAACATAAGAGCAGGTTCCCAAGAGAGATCCCAGCAAGCCCTAAATTCGGCCAAGAAAAACTACTCTATTTTTTGTTTCGTTTTTTTCATTATTTTCTTTATTGTTGCTTAGTTATTTTCTCTTTTCTTTCAAATCTTATTTTTCCCTTTTCTTTTCTTACTCTCTTTTTCCTCTTTTTTGCCCTTTTCTTAATTAATATTATTCTTTCTCTTCTTCTTTCCTTTTAATCTTTTTCTTTTCTTTTTTACTATTTTTCTTTTGCTAATCATTA
>NW_006296622.1:55582-56867 GCF_000327345.1 Myotis davidii | reverse complement strand
TATGTGTCCTTATCCCCACGTTACCCTCTCCCCTCCTCCCCCCACTCATGCCCTCACCGCCCTGTTGTCCGTGTTCATTGGTTAGGCCTATATGCTTGCATATAAGTCCTTTGGTTGATCTCTCCCCCTTACCCCCACCCTCCCCTACCTTCCCTCCAAGGCCCGACAGTCCAATCAATGCCTTTCCATCTCTGAAAGAGATTGAAAGGGAGGGAGAGAATGGGAAAGAGAGAGAGAAAAATCAATGTGAAAGAGATAACATCAATTGGTTGCTCTTGCATGAGCCCCAACCAGAGCCAGACATAGAACCTACAACCCAAGTATGTACCCTTGACAAGGAATCGAACCTGCAACCCTTCATTTCAGGGGCTGGCACTCTAATCACTGAACCGCACCAGCCAGGCCTCGCTATTCTTTCTTCTTCTTTTTCTCTCCCTTCTTTCCTTTCATATTCATTTTTCTTCCCCTTTTTCCTTCTCATATTATTTTTTTTTTCAAAAACTTTTTATTATTCTTGTTCTCTATTTTTTCTTTTGTGGTTATTTTTGTAATTATTGTTGTGTGCATTTGTATGTTTTTATTTTTGTTTTCCTTTGTTCTATAAAACAGCTTGCATGATGTGGTCAGAGTCAGCCTGGTGACTCTGAGGAGAGATCCCACCCATGAATGGGATAAAAACAATCAAGACCAAATTACAACAGGAGAGCCCAAATAACCCATATGAGGTACAGTGATACAGAATCCAGCTCAGGTGATCAAAAGGACTACATCGGACCGCGCCATTTTTGGGCGATTGTTGCCGGCATCCAGAGACCAGCTACTAACCTGGAAACAAGGGATCTCAAGCAGCGTGACTGCGTCAACTCAGACAAGCACTGCTTCTTCTCACGGAAAGGTTAGACATTCCCTAGGGGCGCGGTTTGCAATTCGGGTTGGAAAGAGGACCGAGCTCGCGCATGTGCGCGGGGTGAAATCTGCGCCCCACAGAGTCCGCAGCCGTTGAGACCAGCGTGACCCGCCAGTGGGGAAGGGGCCCCACAGGGCTGCTGGCAGAAGGGAACGCTAAAAATAAGCCCATAGCTGATGTGGATGTAAACAAGCAGCCTCGGACTTTGCCATTCTGCCGGCTACTTGGTGCCGGGAGCGAGTGGGCGCGCGAAGATTGCGCGCAGAGGCTGTGCGCGGAGGCTGTGCGCGGACCTGGAAGCTCCGGTTACAGTGCCCCTTCGATCCGTGCATTTGATTATTAAACCCAGTGCATGGGATTCCCCAGTTGGGGTCATTC
>NW_006296622.1:42450-49294 GCF_000327345.1 Myotis davidii | reverse complement strand
AAGCTCTGAAAGCAACAAATTTTCAATTATAGAAGCTAAACAAACCCCAGATACCTGCTTTCAGCTGGCCGTGGCCTCAGAGCTGGGAGCACCAGTGAAGGCAACAGAGTTTCAATTATAGAAGATAAATAAACCCCAGAATAAAAAAAAAAAAAAAAAAAAGGACTACATCATTGGGTCCCACTGGACAGACACTACATAAAGTCACCATATGAAGACTGTGAGTCATAGCAGTGATATCTAATACATAGAACCAAATACAAAGAGACAGCTAAAATGAGGAGACAAAGAAACAACCACCAAATAAAAGAAAAGGAAGAATCTTCAGAAAAACAGCTAAATGAAATGGAGGCAAGCAATTTATCACAGAGTTCAAATTAATGGTTATAAGGATGCTCAAGGAACTTAATGATAACTACAAGAAACCTAATGGAAACTGCAAGGAATTATATCAGCTTGAAAAAGGACATGGAAACCACAAATAAGAACCAGTCAGAAATGAAGAATACCATATCTGACATCAAGAATACACTGGAAGAAACCAGTACTACATGAAATGTTGAAGGGTATTCTTTAAGAAGAGGAAGAAGAGGAAGAAAAAAATTAAAAATATGACCAATAAAGTGGCAATAAATACATATCTATCAACAATTGAATCTAAAAATCAAAATAAAAAACAAGAAATCTAATGAACAAAATAATCTGATGAATAAAATAGAAACAGAGGAAGAGAAACATGGAACAGACTGACATGAGGGATGAGGAATGAGAGGGTAGAAAGATATTAACCAAAGATCTTATATGCAGTACCTATGGACATAGACAGTAGGGTGGTAAGGCCTGGCACAGGGTGGGAACTAGGTGGAGGAAGGCAATGGGGAGGAAAAAGAGGGACATCTGTAATACTCTCAACAATAATTTTTTTTTAAAAAAAGAATACACTGGAAAGAATTAAAAGTAGACTGTATGAAGCAGAGGATTGAATCAGCAGTTTGAAAGACAAAATAGAAAAAAACCAAAAAACAATCAGACCAACAAAGAGAATGAAGAATTTTTAAAAATGAGGATAGTTTAAGGAAATTTTGGGACAACATGAACCATAACAATACCCATATCATAAGGTACCAGAAGGAGAAGAAAATGAGCAAGAGATAGAAAAGCTGTTTGGACAAAGAATGACAAATTATCTTCCTTAACTTGGTGAAGGGAAAAAGGAAAACAAGTTTAAGAAGCCCCAAGAGTCTCAATAAAGATGAACCCAAAAAGACACAAAACAAGACATATCATAATTAAAATGGCAAAGGTTAAAGACACAGAGATAATCTTAGAGGCAGCAAGGAAGAAACACTTAGTTACCTATAAGGATAATGCAGTCAACTTAGTTTTCAAGAGGAACACGTTAGGCCAGAAGGAATTGGCATGAAGTATTCTAAGTAATGAAAAGCAAGGACCTAAAATCAAGACTACTCTATCCAGGAAGACTATCATTTAAAACTGAAGGCAAGAATGATCTAAAGATGGCAGCTGGCAGGATGGAGGTTAGGGAGAGGGTGTGAGTGAGGGAGGGATGAAAGGGGCATGAATGGACATGTGTGGTGTGTGTATGTGAGTGAGGGACAGTTAGATCCTGCAAGAGTATCAGGGGCTGGCAGACCAGGCTCTCCTGGACAGGAAGCCCCTGACACCACTGCAGGCACTCCCCAGTTGCAGGGCTCTGGCACAGAGCCCATGCCATCTTGAAGGGGAGAGTGGCCACCCAGACTCACTGCCACCCAGACTGGCTTTGGACACTGCCTGGTACCCTGCAGCCACCCCAGCCAAAGTCATGCTGCCTTGCCCAAAGACCTGCAGACCCCAGGAGGTCTACCTCCAGGGCACATGGCTCCCTCATCAGATACTGGGACTTTTCCCTCCCTGGCTGCTGGCCTCTGGACACCATGGTCGCACTGCTCCAGCACGGGGGGCTCTCTGAGCCCACTGCCCTAGCAGGCAGCTCCTGGGTGCCTCTGTGAGCTGCTGCTAGATACACATGTATCCAATCATGGGTGCATGGCTCTCGCAGCAGAAACTGGGACTTTCTTCTCCCTGCTGCTGGTCTCCAAACACTGTGGTCGTGCCACTCCAGTGTGGGCGCCCTGAGCCCACCATCCCAGCAGGCAGTTCCTGAGGATCTCTTTGAGGTGCTGCTGGGTGCATGCATACCCAACCAAGGGTGCATGGCTTCCACAGCAGAAACTGAAACTTCCACCTCCCTAGAAGCTGGCCTCTGAAAACTGTTGCACCGCTCCAGCATGTGGGCCCCCTGAGCCCACTGCCCCAACAGGCAGCTCCTGGATGCCTCTGTAAGCTGCCACTGGGCATGCATGTATCCAACCAAGGGCACATGGCTCCTGCAGCAGAAAGTGGAACTTCCCCCTCCCCAGCTGGTGGCCTCCTGGCACCATGGTCATGCCGCTCCAGCATGTGAGCCCACAACTCTGGCAAACAGCTCCTGGGCACCTATGTGCGCCACCACTGGGCATGCGCCTCTCCAACCAAGAATGCACAGCTCCCTCAGAAAGATCCATGAGTTCCCCCTCCCAAAATGCTTCTGGATAACTTGGTGAGTTACTGAAGCCTCACCTCCCCAAACAAGATGGTGTTGTTTCAGCCACAGACTCCGAGATTCCCACATCCTGGAAATTACCTGGGCCAGGGTCCCACTGCCTCAAGCACAGACTATGGGACAGCTGCATCCCACCAACATGGGCTCCGAGACCCTCATAGTGAGTTGAAGAGTGATGCTACCCATCAAGAGTCACACAACACTGGCCTAAGTCACACTGAGCCTCAGGCCCCGAAACCCCTTCCTCCCAGGCTGTGTTCTCTGGGGTCTCACAGTGAGCACATACCAGTGAGACCTCAGGGAACCCTTTCTACAAGAGCCGGAACCATGAACACATCCACAACAGCTTGCACAATGAGGCTGGGTTGGGGGGGGTCACATTGCCAGACAACCCATGATGAGACTATATCCACTAATGAGAAACTAACATTCAAGACCCAACTATATCAGGATAACACAAATAACTCAAGAAGGGGGCTCCATTAGAACACCAAGCTCAGGATATCTGAGAGACTGCACCATTGGATCACAAAAATAACCAACCTCATAGGACCACCCCCAAAAGAACCTGGGTAGCAAAGCATTTGTATCTAAGACATAAAAACTATTAAAATGTTATAGCAAAAATGGGGAGATAAAGAAACAATCCCCAAAGGAAAGATAAGAGGAATCACCAGAAAAGGAATTAAATGAAATGGAGGCAAGTAACTTGTCAGAGAAATAATTCAGAGTAGTGGTTATAAGGATGCTCAAATGTCTGGATAAGAAATACACACAACTCAATGAGAATTATAAGGAGCTGAATGATAATGTCAATGTAAAAAAGGAATCTAGGAGAAATGAAGAATGACATTACTTCAATAAAGAACACAATAGAAGGATTCAACAGTAGACTAGAAGAAGCTAAGGATAGCACCAGTGAGTTAGAAGACACGATAGAAAACAACCAAACAGAGCAGCAACTGGGGAAAAAAAGACTTAAAAAACAGGGTAGCCTAAGGGAGCTTTGGGACAACACAAAACAAACCAACATCCACATAATAGCCCACAAGTATTCTTGAAAAGCAAGGACCTCAAACCAAGACTACTCTATCCAGGAAGACTATCATTTAAAACAGAGGAGAGGAAAGCTGAGCAAGGGATAGAAAGCCTGTTTGAAGAAATAATGACAGAAAACTTCCCTGATGTTGGGAAGAAAAAAGCCACATAGTCCAAGAAGCACACAGAGTTCCCAGCAAGATTAACTGAAAAGACTGACACTAAGACACATCGTAATTAAATTGGGAAATATAAACAACAAAGTAAGAAACTTAAAGGCTTCCAGAGAGAGACAGAAAGTTACCTACAAGGGACCTCCCATTAGACTATCAACTGATTTTGCAAAAGAAACACATCAAGCCTGAAGGGAATGGATTGAAATATTCAAAGTGATGAAAAATAAGTCCAAGAATACTCTACCCAGCAAGGCTATCATACAAAATTGAAGGTGAGGTTAGGAGCTTCACAAACAAAAAAAGAGTAAGAAAGTTTCTTACCACCAAGCCAGCAATGCAAGAAATGCTAAAGAGACTACTGTAAAAAGAAGAAATAGAAAGGGAAGAAGGAACATAAAGAATAAAAATGGCTACAAATAAGTACCTACCTACATATATGAAAGCCTAAACGATCAAACAACCAAACGACCAAATGACCATATAACCAGTTGCTATGATGTGCACTGAACACCAGGGGGCAGACGCTCAATGCAGGAGCAGCCCCTTGGTGGTCAGTGCACTCCCAGAGTGGGAGTGCTGATCAGCTGACTGACAGGAGCCAGACACTGGGCTCATGGCTGGGCATTGCAGCTGCAGTGGCAGGAGCCTCTGAGCCTCCACTGCAGCAAGATACCAATCGGTGGTGGCAGGTGCAGCAGGGCAGGGATGAATGGGAGCAGCACAGCACCCAGCCCAGGCTCGGGCTCCTCCCCAGCCACCTGCCACTTCACTGTGCACTACTACATCCCTCAGGGGATGTCGAACTGCAAGAGAGCACAGGCCAGGCAGAGGACCCCAACGGTGCATGAGTCTGTGCATCAGGCCTCTAGTCAATAATAACCTTAATGTAAATAGACTAAACGTTCCAATCAAAAGACATAGGATAGCTGAATAGATTAAAAAAAATATGACCCATATATTTGCTGTCTGCAAGAGACCCACCATGAACAAAGGACTCACACAAACTGATAGTTAACGGATGGAAAAACTTTTCAGGCAAATAGAAATGTAAAGGAAAAAAAAAGCTGGGGTAGCAATACTTATATCTAACAAATAGACCTCAAAATGAAGGCAATAACAAGAGATTAAAGAGGGACACTTAATAATACTAAAGGGGGCAATTCAACAAAAGAATATAACTCGCCGAAACCGGTTTGGCTCAGTGGATAGAGCGTCGGCCTGCGGACTGAAGGGTCCCAGGTTCGATTCCAGTCAAGGGCATGTACATGGGTTGCAGGCACATCCCCAGTGGGGGATGTGCAGAAGGCGGCTGATCGAAGTTTCTCTCTCATCGTTGTTTCTGACTCTCTATCTCTCTCCCTTCCTCTCTGTAAAAAATCAATAAAATATATTTTAAAAAAAAGAATATAACTCTGGTAAACATATATACACCCAATACAGGAGCACCCAAATACATAAAAAACATCTAGAAGATACCAAGAGAGATTTACAGCAATGCGATCATAGTAGGGGACTTTAATACCCCATTGATGCCACTGGATAACTCCTCTAAACAAACAGCAAAGAAACAGCAATGCTAAATGACTCACTACATGACATGGAATTAATTGACATCTTCAGAAGATTTCATCCCAAAGCAACAGATTACACATTATTCTCAAGTGCACATAGGACATTTTCAAAGATAGATCACATATTGGGACACAGGCTAAGTCTCTTCAAATTCAAGAAGACAGAAATCAAACCAAGCATTTTCTCAGATCACAATGGCAGAAAACTAGAAATCAACTACAATAAAAACAATGGGGGGAAAAAACACTCGGAGGCTAAATAGCATGAGAATTAACAATGATTGGGTTCCCAAAGAGATCAAAGAAGAAATAAAAAGCATCCTGGTAACAAATGACAATGAAAACACAACAATCTAAAATCTATGGGACACAGTGAAAGCAGTGTTGAGAGGGAAGTTCATAGCTATACAGACCTACCTCAAAAAATAAGAAAAAAAGTAATAAATTATCTAACCCTACAACTTAAAGAATTAGAAAGAGAGCAACAAAAAACCCAGAGTAAGTAGAAGGAAGGAAATCATAAAGATTAGAGGAGAAATAAATGGCATAGAGACCAAAAAAAAACACAATACAAATGACCAATAAAACCAAGAGCTGGTCCTTTGAAAGGATAAACAAGATTGATGAACCTCTAGCCAGGCTCACCGATAAACAGAGAGAGGATCCAAGTAAACAAAATCAGAAATGAAAGAGGAGAAGTAACAACCAACCCCACAGACATACAAAGGGTTGTAAAAAAAAAAATACTATGAACAAATCTACTCCAACAAATTGGACAATCTTGATGAAATGGACATACTCCTAGAAAAATATGACCTTCCAAAACTCAATCAGGAAACATAAAAAACCTGAATAGGCTGGTAACTATTGATGAAATTGAAGCAATAATAATAATAATAATAATAATAATAAACTTTCATGAAAAAAAAAGCCTCGGTCTGGACAGCTTCACATGGGACTTTGAGCAATCATTCAAAGGAGAACTAAAACCTATCCTCCTCAGACTATTCCAAAAAATCCAAGAGGAAGGAAAACTTCCAGGCTCTTTCTACGAACTCAGAATTTCCCTAATCCCAAAACGAGGTAAGGACACTACAGAGAAAGAGAATTATAGGTCAATATCCTTGATGAACATAGATGCTCAATAAAATTTTAGCAATCAGATCTAGCATTACAATAGAAAGATCATACACCATGACCAAGTGGGATTTATTCTGGGGATGCAAGACTAGGACAATCTCCACAATACAATAAACATGATATATCATGCTGGGAGCCGGTCTATCCTTGCTGTTTCAAGGGAACTGGCATATATGGCATACTGTTCTTAACATGTTTGCTCACCTTTTGGCACTATGTGTTTTAACCAAGGTCACCTCTCTGAGAAAGGTTGTTTCCCCAGGTAGGGATTTTCCCCTGAAGTTAGGGAGGGAATAAAACCCCTTAACTAAGTG
>NW_006296622.1:37275-42111 GCF_000327345.1 Myotis davidii | reverse complement strand
TAAGCAAAGTGGGAATAGAGGGATCATACCTCAACATAATAAAAGCCTTTCATGACAAACATACAGCCAACATCATACTCAATGGGCAAAAACTAAAATCATTTCCCCTAAATAGAGGAACAAGACAGGGATGCCCACTCTCACCACTCCTGTTGGACATAGTACTAGATGTGCTAGCCATAGGACTGGTGGGACTGCAGACTGCTGCAGCCACTGTGGAACATTAAAAATGGAACTTCCATTTGAACCAGTTATCCCACTTCTAGAATATTGCCCAATAAAAGGCATTCAAATTGGAAAAGAAGAAGTAAAATTGTCCTTATTCAGAGATGATATAATATTGTACATATAAAACCCAAAAGACTCCATCATAAAACTATTAGACTTAACAAATGAATTTGAAAATGTAGCAGGACATAACATTAACACTCAGAAATCTATGACTTTTTTATATACCAACTATGAACTCAAAGAAAGAGAAACTAAAAACATAATCCCATTTACTATTGTAACCAAAAAATTAAGATACCTACAAATAAAGCGCCAGTCGGAGAAAGATAAATATCACATGATCTCACTCATTTGTGGAATATAATGAATAACATAACTGATGTACTAAAATAGCTCCAGAGATATAGAAGCATAGAACAGACTATCTAACCCCATGCTCATGGATTGGTAGAATCAACATCATTAAAATGTCCATACTACCAAAGCAAATCTATATATTCCATGTAATCCTCATTAAAATACCAATGGTATATTTCACAGATCTAGAAAAAACTTTCCAAAAATTCATCTGGAATAAAAAAGGATGCCGAATAGCCACAGCAATCCTGAGAAAGAAGAATAAAGTTGGAGAAATCACAATACCAGATATTAAGCTATATTACAAGCCACTATTCTCAAAACTGCCTGGTACTGGCACAAAAATAGACATATAGACCAATGGAACAAAACAGAGAACACAGAAATCTACCCAAGCCTTATATGCTCAATTAATATTTGACAAAGAAGGCAAGAGTATACAAAGGAGTCAAGACAGTTTCTTTAATAAATGATGCTGGAAAAATTGGTCAGATATATGCAAAAAAATAAAACTAAACCATCAACTTACACCATTCACAAAAATAAACTGAAAATGGATAAAGGACTTCAATGTAAGATGGGAAACTAAAAATCTTAGAGGAAGACATAGGCGGCAAAATATCAGACATAAGTCATAGCAATGTTTTTACCAATACAACTCCTAGGACAATGAAACTAAGGAGAAAATACACAAATGGGACTACATCAAAATAAAAAGCTTCTGCACAGCAAATGAAACTATCAACAAATCAACAAGAAAGCCCACTGTATGGGAGAACATATTTGCCAATGTCATATCCGATAAGGGTTTATTCTCCAAAATGTATAGAGAACTCATACAACTTAACAAAAGGAAGATAAACAATCCAATCAAAAAACGGACAAAGGACCTAAATAGACCCCTTACAAAAGAGACATCCAGAAGGCCAAGAGACATATGAAAACATCGTCAAAGTCACTAATCATCAGAGGAATGTAAATCAAAACAACCATGACATACCATCTCATCCCAGTCAGAATGGCTATCATCAACAAATCAACAAACTACAAGTGCTTTTGAGGTTGGACACAGTCAGTAAGGGGGGTGAGGGCATGTGCTGGGGGGGGTAAGAATGAGCAGGGAGTGGTAAATGGGGGAAAAACAATTCATATCTAATACTTTAAACAATAAATAATTTTTTTAAAAAAAACTAAAGGTGAAATAAAGAGCTTCCCAGACCAAAAAAAAAAAAAAAAGAAAAAGAAGTTAGAGGAGTTCTTTACCACCAAACCTACAATGCAAAAAATGTTAAGGGACTGCTTTATGAAGAAAGAGAGGGAAGAACATACGTATAAAGAAAAAATGGCAATAAATAAGTCCCTATGAATAATAACCTTAAATGTTAATGAATTACAAGCTCCAATAAAAAGACATAAGGTAGCTGAATGGATAAGGAAACATGACCAAACTTAGCCAGTGTGGCTCAACAGTTGAGTGTTGACCCATGAACCAAGAGGTCACTGGTTCAATTCCCGGTCGGGGCACATACCCTTGTATGGGCTTGATCCCCAGTATGGGGCATACAGGAGGCATCTATATATCTCTCTCATCAATCTTTCTACCTCTCTCTCTCTCCCTTCCACTCTCTCTAAAAATAAATAAAAATATTATTTAAAAAAAGAAAACGAGATATATATATATGCTGTTCACAAGCAACCCACCTCAAAACAAAAGATTTACACAGACTGAAAGTGAAAGGATAGAAAAAAATTCCATGCAAATAAAAACAAAAAAGCTGAGGTAGCAATACTCATATCTAACAAAATAGACTAAAACAAAGGCAATAATGAGAGACAAAAAAGTCATTAGATAATACTAAAGCAATCAATCCAACAATAGAACATAACCTTTAAAAACAGATATGCACCCAGTATAAAAGCACCTAAATATATATGTAAAAAAGGCCTCTTGGTTGACTTTAAGGGAGAGACAGGCAGCAACACAGTCATTGTAGGGAATTTTAACACCCCAATATCATCATTGGATAGATCTTCCAAACAAAAAAGTCAACAAGGAAACAGCAATCTTACACAACACACACTGGATCCGATGGACTGAATTGATATTTACAAAACACTTCATCCCAAAACAACAGAATATATATTCTTCTCAAATGCACATAGGTCATTCTCAAAGACAGATCATATGTTAGGACACAAAATAAGTGATAATAAATTCAAGAAGATTAAAATCATACCGAGCATCTTCTAGGATCACAATGGTATGAAATGAGAAATCAACTACAATAAAAAACTCTAGCCCTAGCTGATCTGGCTCAGTGGATACAGTGCCGGCCTGCAGGCTGAAGGGTCCCAGGTTCGATTCTGGTCAAGGGCACATGCTTGGGTTGTGGGCTCGATCCCCAGTAGGGGGCGTGCAGGAGGCAGCCAATCAGTGATTCTCGCTCATCATTGATGTTTTTTTCTCTCTCCCTCTTCCTTCCTCTCTGAAATCAATAAAAAAATATATTAAAAAAAAACCCTTCTAAGACCCTCTAACACATGGAGGCTAAATAGCATGTTATTAAACAATGAACTGGTTACTAAGGAGATCAAGGGGGAGGGGGCGGAGGGGAAACTTACCTGGAATAAATGAAAATGAATATACAACAATCCTAACCCCATGGGACACTGTGAAAGCAGTCTCGAGATGAAGTTCATAGCATTACAGGCCTACCTCAAGAAATACAAAAATCTCAAGAAACAGAAAAGGAACAACAAGCAAAGCCCAGAGTGAGCAGAAGAAAGGAAATGATAAATGTCAGAACAGAAATAAACAAAATAGAGTATAAAAAATACAAAAGTTCAATGAAACCAAGAGTTGGTTCGTTGAAAAGATAAACAAGATTGACAAACCTTTAGCCACTCATCAAGAAACAAAAAGAGAGGACCCAAATAAATAAAATCAGAAATGAAAGAGAAGTAACAACTGACATCAGAGAAATACAAAGGACTGTAACAAAAATACTATGAACAACTATATGCCAACAAACTGGACAACTTTGGCAAAATGGACAAATTCCTAGAAACATACAATCTTCCAAAACAGAATCAGGAAGTATCAGAAAACCTCAATAGACCAATAACAACTAATGAAATTGAAGCAGAAAAAACAAACAAACAAAAACCTCCCAGAAAACAAAGTTTCTGGACCAAATGGCTTCACAGGTGAATTTCACTAAGCATTCAAGGAATAACTAACACCTATCTTCCTCAAACTATTCCAAAAAATTCAAGAGGAGGAAAGACTTCCATATTCTTTCTATGAAGCCACAATTATCGTAATTCTAAAACCAGATAGAGACACTACAAAGAAAGAAAATTACATGCCAATACCCCAGATGAACATAGATGCTAGAATCCTCAACAAATTATTAGCAAACCAAATTCAGGAATATATTAAAAAGACCATACACCATGACCAAGTAGTATATATGCCAGGGATGCAAGGCTAGCACAATATTCACAAATTAATTAATGTGACATCACATACACAAAATGGAAGATAAAAATCACAAGATCATATCAATAGACACAGAAAAGCATTCAATAAAGTGCAGCACCCATTAATGATAAAAACTCTGAAAAGTGGAAATAGAGTGATCAGACCTTAACATAATAAAGGCCATATCTGAAAATCCTACAGCCAATATTATACTCAATGGGCAAAAAGTAAAAATCATTTCCCTGAAGATCAATAACAAATAGGGATGTCTGCTTTCACCACGTATATTCAAAATAGTGCTGGGAGTCTTAACCACAGTGATCAGACAAGAAAAAAAAAAATAAGGGCATCCAAATTGGAAAAGAAGAAGTAACACTGTCATTAATAGCAGATGACATGATATTGTACATACTAGTAGAATGCCATAAAGGCCCCACCAAAAACCGACCAGATCTAATAAATGATTCTGGCAAAGTAGCAGTATACAAGATTAATATCCAGAAATCAGTACCATTTTATACACCAAGAATACACTCTCAGAAAGAGAAACTAACAAAAACAATTCCATTTACTATTGCAACAATAACAACAGAAGACCCCAAGAACTTGGAGAACCGAAGATGGCGGCATAGGTTAACGCCGGAGATTGCTGCCTTGAACAACCAATTCAAATTACGCCTGAAACAGGGAACGGACAACATCCAGAACCACAGGAGGGCTGGCTGAGTGGAAATTCTACAACTAGGAGTAAAGAGAATATCATA
>NW_006296622.1:26979-36179 GCF_000327345.1 Myotis davidii | reverse complement strand
GTGAAAAGAAGTAAAATTGTCATTATTCGCAGATGACATGATACTGTACTTAGGAAACTCTAAAGACTCCATCAAAAAATTATTAGACATAATAAATTTGGCAATGTAGCACAATACAAAATTAACGCCAAGAAATCTATGGCATTTTTATATGCCAACAGTGAACTTACAGAAAGAGTAATTAACAAAACAATTCCAAACACAATAACAACAACAAAAATTAGATAACTAGGAATAAACTTAACCAAGGAGGTAAAAGACTTGAACTTGAGAAATAATAATAGCATATTTCACAAATCTAGAACAAATATTCCCAAAATTTACATGGAATCAAAGAGACCCAATCAATAAAAAATATATTAAAAAAACAATAACAACAACAAAAATTAGATAACTAGGAATAAACTTAACCAAGGAGGTAAAAGACTTGAACTTGAGAAATAATAATAGCATATTTCACAAATCTAGAACAAATATTCCCAAAATTTACATGGAATCAAAAAGAGACCCAGAATAGTCTGAGCAATCTTGAGAAAGAAGAACAAAGTTAGAGGGATCACAATACTGAATATGAAACTACACCACAAAGCCACTATATTCAAAACAGCCTGGTACTGGTACAACAGACATACAGATCAATGGAACAGAACAGAGATCCCAGAAATTGATCCAAGCCATTATACTCAATTAAAGAGAAAGGAGGCAAAAGAATATAAGGGAGCAAAAACTGTCTCTTCAATAAAATAGTGTTAGAAAAATTGGACAGAAACATGCAAAATAATGCAATTAGACAACTAACTTACACCATACACAATAAACTCAAAATGGAAAAATAAATTTAAATGTAAGTCACAATACCATAAAAATTGTAGAAGAAAATATAGGCAGTAAAATCTCAGACATCTTTTAGAACAATATTATTGCCAATATGTATTAAATGGCAAGGAAAAGACAGGAATAAATAAGTAAATGGGACTATATCAAACAAAAAAAAAACTTTTGCACAGCAAAAGAAACATCAGCAAGATAAAAAAAGGAATCCACTGTATTGGAGAACATATTTGCCAATGACTCATCTGATAAGGGGTTAATCTCCAAAATACATAAAGAATTTATACAACTCAATGCCAAGAAATCAAATAATGCAATTAAAAACTGGGCAAATGAGTGTCCATCAGTAGATGAGTGAATAAAAAATATGTGGTACAATTACTATGCAGCTATAAAAAAAAAAAAAGGATCTCTTACTCTTTGAGATAGCAAGGAGAGACCTAAAGAGTATTATGCTAAGCAAAATATGCCAGTCAGAGAAAGACAAGTATCACATGATCTCACTAATATGTGAAACGTAATGAACAAAATAAATTAACAAACAAAATAGAACCAGAGGCATGTTTACATGGAAGTGATAAATGTCAGAGTGGATGGGGTTTGGGGGTAACTGGATAAAGGAAGGTGAAGGGATTAGCTGTAGAACATATATACATAGCCCATGGACACAGACAATAGTGTGGTGAGGCTCAAGCAAGGCGGGGTGGGGATTGGATGGAGGTGGACAAGGTGGGGGGGGGGCAAGTGGAGGACATCGGCAATAGTTTCAACAATAAAAATTTAAATTAAAAAAATGAATTGTAAATATATGAGGCCTTGTGGGCCACATATAATCTTTGTCACAATACTCTTTTTTTTCTTCTTTATCATCTTTTAAATAACCTTCAAAACTGTCTACTTTATTATTTTATTTTTTTTACTTTTCTGGCTCTTTGTACAAAAACAGCCATGGGCCAGATTTTTCTTAGTGTCATATTTTGCCACTGTGGTTGACTGTATGAATCTGAAGACAAACTACTTGGGTTCAAATCCCAGCTCTATATGTTAGAAATTGGTCTGTTAAACTTTGTGTCTCAGCTTTAATATGTGTGTAATAATAGCAACTGCCTGACAGGTTGGTTGTGAGGGTTAAATTAGTTAATATATGCAAAGTGGCTAATGCACGGTAAGTTTGATGTATTTTCTTGTATCTTTCTCTTTTTTGTCTTACATTTTTATTTTTTAAATTTAAATTCTTTATTGTTTAAAGTATTACAGAAGTCTCCTTTTCCCCCAATTGACCTCTCCCGGACCGCCCCCACCCCTACCCAACACAGGCCCTCACCCCCCATGTCTGTGTACACTGGTTATGCATGCATACAAGTCCTTTGGTTGATATCTTACTCCCTCACCCCCCGCCTTCCCTCATAGGTTGGACAGTCTGTTCTATGCTTCGATGACTCTGGTTCTATTTTTGTTCATCAGTTTATGTTGTTCATATATTCCACAAGTGAGTGAGATCATGTGATATTTATCTTTCTCCAACTGGCTTATTTTGCTGAGCATAAGGCTCTCCAGGTCTATCCATACTGCTGCAAATGGTAAGAGGTCTTTCCTTTTTGCAGCAGCATAGTATTCCATTGTATAGATGTACTACTGTTTATATTCCATAAATGAGTGAGGTCATCTGGTATTTATCTTTCTCTTACTGGCTTATTTCACTTAGCATAATGCTCTCCAGTTCCATCCATGCTATTGCAAATCGTAAGAATTCCTTCTTTTTCACAGGAGCATAGTATTCCATTGTGTAGTAGATGTACCACTGTTTTCTAATCCACTCATCTGCTGATGGGCACTTAGACGGTTTCCAGATCTTAGCTATTATAAATTGTGCTGCTATGAACATAGGGGTGCATATATCCTTTCTGATTGGTGTTTCTGCTTTCTTGTGATATATTCCTAGAAGTGGGATTACTGGGTCAAAAGGAAATTCCATTACATTTTTTGAGGAAATAACATAAGGTTCTCTACAGTGGCTGCACCAGTCTGCATTCCCACCAACAGTACACAAGGGTTCCCTTATTTCCGCATCCTCTCCAGCACTTGTCGTTTGTTGATTTGTTGATGATAGCCAGTCTGACAGGTGTGGGATGGTACCTCATTGTCATTTTGATTTGCATCTCTCAGATGATTTGTGACGTTGAGCATGGCTTCATATACCTCCTGGCCTTCTGTATGTTCTCTTTTGAAAAGTGTCTATTTAGGTCCTTTGCTCATGTTTTGATTGGATTGTTTATCTTCCTTTTGTTAAGTTGTATGAGTTCCCTATAAATTTTGGAGATTAAACCCTTATCAGAGATAACATTGACAAATATATTCTCCCATGCAGCAGTTTTTCTTGTTGTTTTGTGGATGGTTTCTTTTGCTGTGCAGAAGCTTTTTATTTTGATGTAGCCCCATTTGTTTATTTTCTCCTTAGTTTCCATTGCCCCAAGAGCTGTATCGGTAAAGATAGTGCTACAACAAATGTCTGCTATTTTGCTACCTATGGTTTCTTCTAAGATTTTTTATGGTTTCCCATCTTATATTGAAGTCCTTTACCCATTTTGAGTTCATTTTTGTGTATGGTGTAAGTTAGTGGCCTAGTTTCATTTTTTTGCATGTATCTGACCAATTTTCCCAACACCATTTATTGAAGAGACTGTCTTGATTTTATTGTTATGCTATTACCATCTTTGTCAAATATTAACTGAGCATAATGGCTTGAGTTGATTTCTATGTTATCTGTTCTGTTCCATTGTTCTGTATGTCTGTTCTTGTGCCCGTACCAGGCAGTTTTGAGAACCATGGCTTTGTAGTATAGCTTGATATCTGGCATTGTGATCCCTCCAACTTTGTTGTTCTTTCTCAGGAATGCTATGGCTATTTGGGGTCCTTTTTGTTCTAAATGAATTTTTGGAGAGTTTGTTCTAAGTCTGTGAAATATTCTCATGGTATTTTAATGGGGATTGCATTGATTTTATAGACGGGATAATATGGACATTTTAATAATGTTGATTCTACCAATCTATGAACATAGTATGTTTTTCCATTTGTTTATGTTGGTTGTGAGGATTAAATTAGTTAATATATGCAAAGTGGCTAATGCCACTGTGTGCCCATCAGTAGTGGGCAGCTGTAAATTACCCTTTGAGACAGCAAGGAGAGACCTAAAGAGTATTATGCTAAGCAAAATATACCAGTCAGAGAAAGACAAGTATCACATGATCTCACTAATATGTGGAACGTAATGAACAAAATAAACTAACAAACAAAATAGAACCAGAGGCATGTTTACAGTTTTCAATGTCTAGTAGTTTTTCAGTACAAGTCTTTTACCGCCTTAGTTAAGTTTATCCCTAGGTATCTTAATTTTTTTGGTGCAATGATAAATGGGATTGTTTTTCAGTTTCTCTTTCTGTGTGTACATTATTGGTATATTAAAAAGCCATAGATTTCTGGGTGTTAATTTTGTATCCTGCTATATTGCCAAATTCATGTATTAATTCTAGTAGTTTTTTTATGGAGTCTGTAGGGTTTTCTATGTACAATAACATGTCATCTACTAATACTGACAATTTTACTTTTTTTCCAATTTGGATGCCTTTTATTTCTTCTTGTTGTCTGATCGTTATGGCTAGCATTTCCAGTACTATGTCAAAAAGGAGTGGTTAAAGTGGGCATCCCTGTCTTGCTCCTGTGCTTGGAGGAAATGGTTTTAGTTTTTGTCCATTGAGTATGATGTTGGCTGTAGGCTTGTCATATAAGGCTTTTATTATGTTGAGGTAGATCCTTCTATTCCTACTTTGGTAAGAGTTTTTATCAGGAAAGGGTGTTGGATTTTGTCAAATGTTTTTTCTGCATCAATTGATATGATTATGTTATTTTTGTCTCTCAATTTGGTTATGTGATATATCACATTTATTGATTGGTGGGTTATTATACCATCCTTGCATCCCTGGATTAAATCCCACTTGATCAGGGGTATGATCTTTCTAATGTAATGCTGGATCCGATTTGCTAAAATTTTGTTGAGGATTTTAGCATCTATATCCTTCAGGGATATTGGCCTGTAATTCTCTTTCCTTGTAGTGTCCTTATCCGGTTTTGAGATTAGAGTAATGCTGGATTCATAGAAAGAGCTTTGAAGTGTGCCTTCCTCTTGAAATTTTTGGAATAGTCTGAGGAGGATAGGCTTGGAATAGTCTGAGGAGTATAGGGTTTAGTTCTTCTTTGAATGTTTGGTAAAACTCCCCTGTGAAGCCATCTAGTCCAGGGCTTTTGTTTGCTGAAAGTTTTTTGATGACTGCTTCAATTTTCTCCTTAGTTATTTGCCTGTTGAAATTTTTTGATTTTTCTTGAGTTTTGAAGGTCATATTTTTCTAGGAATATGTCCATTTCCTCTAGGTTGTTTAGAGTTGTTCACAGTGTTGTTTTTTTGGTGTTTTTTTTTTTGTTTTGTTTTTTAGAATCTTCTGTATTTCTGTGAGGTCTGTTGTTATTTTGCCTCTTTCATTTCTGTTTTTGTCTATTTGGATCCTCTCTCTGCTTCTTGGTGAGCCTGGATAGATGTTTTTAAATCTTGTTTATCCTTTCAAAGAACCACCTCCTGGTTTCATTGAACTTTTGTATTGCTGGGGTTTTTGTCTCTATGTCATTTATTTCTGCTCTGATCTTTATTATTGCCTTCCTTCTGGCTCACTCTGGGATTTTCTTGTTGCACTCTTTCTAATTCTTGAAGTTGTAGGGTTAGACAATTTATTACCATTTTTTCTTGGGTTTTTTGTTTTTGTTTTTGTTTGTTTGTTTTTGAGGTAGTCCTGTAGAGTTATGAACTTCCCTCTCAGAACTGCTTTCACTTTGTCCCTTATGTTTTGGATTGTTGTGTTTTCATTGTCATTTGTTTCCAGAATGCTTTTAATTTCTTCTTTGATCTCTTTGGTAATCCAATCATTGTTTAATAGCATGCTATTCAGCCTCCACTTGTTTGAATTTTTGAAATTGTTTGTATTGTAGATGATTTCTAATATTATGCCATTGTGGTCTGAGGAGATCTTGATATGATTTCAATCTTCTTGAATTTGGAGAGACTTTGCCTGTGTCCTAATATGTGGTCTATCTTTGAAAATGTCCCATGTGCACTTGCAAAGAATGTATATTCTGTAGCTTTGGGGTGCAATGTTCTGAAGATGTCAATTAAGTCCATCTGATCTAATGAGTCATTTAGGATTGCTATTTCTTGGCTAATTTTTTGTTTAAAAAATTTAGACAGTGATGTCAATGGAGTATTAAAGTACCTTACTATGATCGTATTGCTGTCGATCTCTCTCTTAATATCTTTTTAAGGCCTCCACTTTGACAGATATTTTTCCATCCCTTCACTTTCAATGTGTGTGTCTCTTATTCTGACGTGGGTCTCTTATAGACAGCATGTATATGGGACATGTTTTCTTATCCATTCAGTCACTCAATATCTTTTGATTTGATAATTTATCCCACTTACATTAAAAGTTATTATTGATAGGTACTTGTTTGTAGCCATTTTTATTGTTTGTCCCTGTGTTCCTTCTTCCTTTTTTTGTTCCTTCTTTTTACAACAGTCCCTTTAGCATTTCTTACCTTGCTGGCTTGGTATTGATAAATTCCTTTAGGTGTTTTTGTTTTGTTTGTTTGTTTGTTTTGTCTGTGCAGCTCCTTATTTCCCCTTCAATTTTGAATGCTAACCTTGCTGGATAGAGTATTCTTGGATTCAGTCCCTTGCTTTGCATTAGTGCGTATACTTCATTCCATTCCCTTCTAGCCTGATGTGTTTCTGTTGAGAAATCATTTGATAATCTAATGGGAGATCCTTTGTAAGTAACTCTCTGTCTTTCCCTTGCAGCCCTTATGATTCTCTGTCATTAACATTTGCCATTGTAATTATGATGCATCTTGGTGTGGGTCTTTTGGGGTTCATTTTATTTGGCAATCTCTGAGCTTGTGTGACTTTTTTCTTTCCCATGTCTGGGAAGTTTTCTGCCATTATTTCTTCAAACAGTTTCTCCAAACCTTGCTTCAATTCTTGTCCTTTTGGCACCCCTCTTATATGTATGTTACTTCATTTCATGCTGTGCCAAAGCTCCATTAGGCTTTCCTCCTGTTTTCTCATTTTTTTCCCCAGTTGCTGTTCAGATTGGGCTTGTTTCTCTACCGTATTTTCTACCTCACTAATTCGGTCCTCTGCTTCTCTTAGTCTACTGTTGAAACCTTCCATCGTTTGTTTTATTGTAGCCATATCACTTTGGATTTCTTCTTGATTCTCACATAGGTTGTTGATTTTCTCGTCCATCTCGTTTATGAACTGTATGACCATGACTTCTTTTTCTGACATAGTGCATTCCTCAATTTTATTTAGTTCTTTTTTGGGGGACGAGGGGTAATTCCTCCTTTTCTTTTCTTTGGGGGTTGATTTCTTTGTCTCCCCATTTTTGTTGTCATTGAATGGCCCATTTGCCAACTTGCATGGGACCTGAGCTGCGACGGTGGGCTTGGTGGGAGTGTAGCACACCCCGACAGTCAAGAGTGGGCTTGGGGTATTGGGAGGTTCAGCCGCTGCAGGCTGGTGGGAGCCCTATGCACACCAAGAGTCAGGGGCCAGCTTGTGTTCCTGGGATATGTGTGGACACCACAGTCTGGTGGGAGCTGCATGCGTCAATAGTCAGGGGCCAGCTCAGGTGCCGGGGAGATGAGCAGCTGCCACAGTCTGGCAGGGGCTGTGTACCAACAGTCAGGGGCCATCTGGGGTATCCAGGAGGTGCGGCCGGCGGGGGGCCAGTACACTGACAGGGCCAGCTCGGCTGCCCGGGAGGTGCGGCTGGCGGAAGCTGTGCACATTGACTGTCAGAGGTGGCTTGAGATGCATGGAACCTATGCTGCCACAGCAGGTAGTGGGGAGAGGAACACCCTTCAGGATTCACAAGTGCTTGAGGCTGGGGTGGCTTGAGTCTCAGAGTCTGTGGGTCTGCAGCTGTGATTGCAGGTCTTTTTCCAGAGTGGCTTTAGGATCTCAGTTTTTGTCTAAGGCCAGTCTGGGAAGTGGTGAGGCTGGGCTCCTAGTCACAGCAGCTCTGCCCTTCAAAATAGCATGATTTCTGTGCCAGCACCACCACTAGGGAGTGCTTGCAGTGGTAGTGGGGGCTCCCCATCTATGAAAGCCTGGTCCACCAGGCCCGGAATGTCTTGTATTTTAGTTAATTATCTTTTAATGAAAGTGTCACTCATATTCACATCTGTAATATTGGGAAGAGATAATTAGATTTTCAAATGAGAATCAGCCACCTTAAATTTTGCACCAGAAATCTCTTCCTCACTGCCATCCTGCCAGCTCCCATTTACCCCTCTTCTTGTATCTTTCTTATTATTTCTACTCAATAGATGCATGGATACGGTAGGTTGTAGATGTGCAAATTTCAGCAGATTATAACTTCATCTCTTTCTTTACAAGAATTATACACTCAAGATTCTGATATTTCCCTAGCCAGTTTGGCTCAGTGGATAGAGTGTTGGCCTGTGAACCAAAGGGTCCAGGGTTCAATTCTTGTCAAGGGCATGCACCTCAGTTGCAGGCTCTTCCCTGGCCTGGATCCTCGCCTGGGTGCATGCAGGAGGCAACTAACCAATGCGTTTCTCTCACATCGATATTTCTCTCTGTCTTTCCCTCTCTCTAAAAATCAATGGGAAAATATCCTTGAAGATTTTTTTTTTAAAAAAAGAATCTGATATCTCTTCCAACTCTCAATATTTTATACTAGTAAAGGTAAAAAAATTATGTAAAAACTGTTCAACTTTAAGATATTGATTCAAATAATTCAGCAACTGTAGATACACCTCCTCAAATATTTACATTTCTCTTCAGCTCTAAGCAAGCTATTTATTTTTTTTCCTTTTTTTTATTGCTTAAAGTATTACAAAGGATATTACATATGTGAAAGCTATTTAGCACTAACTCAAATTACAATTATCATTAGCCCAAGCTTTTGCAATAGACCCCTGAACCATTTTATCTATTCCAATATCTCTACAAAGCAATCAGGGTGATCTTTTTAAAACATTAGATATTTGAACATGTCACCCACTGCTAAATACCCTTAAATGGCTTTCCATTGCTCTTAGGATGGTGGCTGAGCTCCATTACCTCAAAGTAGTCCTTAACTACCTCTATCCTCTCCAATCTCATCCACCACCTTTGTTGTCTCTGTGCCAACCACACTGGCCTTTTTTGATTTTTCCAACCCTGCCTGCTCCCTCCCACCAGAAGAAAAGAGCCTATGCAAGACCATTATCTAATATTCATCCTTATTTTTTAAAGTATA
>NW_006296622.1:26184-26895 GCF_000327345.1 Myotis davidii | reverse complement strand
ATGAGAGAGAATCATTGAGTGGCTGCCTCTTGCTGGGTATTGAGTCCCCCAACCCAGGCATATGCCCTGACTGGGAATTGAACTCCTAGTTCATAGGTCAGTGCTCAACCACTGAGCCACACTGGTTGGGCTCTCCTGATTTCTTAATGTAGCTACTGCAGATTCCAATTTGAGATTGTTACATATATGCCATTTCCTCAGGGAGACCATTCCTGACCTACTAATACAGGTCAGTTACCACCTTATATATCTACCTCTTTCTATTCACTTACCACAGACTATAATTGTTCTAATAGTATACTAATTTGCATGGTTATTATTTAAGATTAAAGTCTCCCTACTAAACTATAAATTGTATAAAGGCAAGGATGCCTTTTGCTCAGCACTACACCTCCTGGGCCCATCACAATGTTTATCACATAGTATGTTCTAGATAAAAATTTGTTGAATAAGTGGATTCAGGGACAAGTGATGATGTGTTTCAGATATATAAAATAATTTATTCTTTTTTTGTTTTGTTTTTTTATTAAATCTTTATTGTTCAGATTATTACATTTGTTCCTCTTTTTCCCCTCGTAACTCCCCTCCTCCCAGTTCCCGCCCGACCCTCCGCCCTCACTCCCCACCCACTGTCCTCCCATAGATGCGCATGATTTTTGTCCAGTCTCTTCCCGAATCTCCCACACCCCCCTCCCCAAGAATAGTCAGTCC
>NW_006296622.1:20843-25325 GCF_000327345.1 Myotis davidii | reverse complement strand
CTGAGGCTATCTGGCAAATGGCTCTGTGCAGGCCTTGGGCGAGGCGGGTGGGTCGCACGGGATCAACAGGGTGGGCCGGAGAGAGCAGTTATGGCAGCTCTCAGTTCCGTCCCTAGGGGCTCTGCCTCACAGAGTCCCAGCAACCGCTGCAAACCTCGGAGAGAAAGCTGCCTTCGAGTTCCGACTGAAGCCAGACAGTCCCGCTTCTCCCATTTGAGTCTGGGTCCCTAGAGACTCACCCGGCTCTCGAGCTCAGAGTCTGAAGCTCCCTCCCGATTGAAAACTCCAACCGCGCCCTCCGCCCCCAGCCCGCTTCGTGTGCACTCCGTACCTGAGTGACTTCAGCACTGCGCCTCCTCTGAGTCTGGGTATGATATTCTCTTTCCTCCTAGTTGTAGAATTTCCACTCAGCCAGCCTTCTTGTGGTTCTGGATGATGTCTGTTCTGTCTTTTAGGTGTAATCTGAATTGGTTGTTCGTGGCAGCAATCTCCAGCGTTAACCTATGTCGCCATCTTGTTTTTTTTTTTTTTCAAAATAATTTATTCTTAATAAAATCCCTATGTAGTTAGCTTTATTATCTCCAATTCATAGATGAAGGTCAGGTTTGTACAGGTAAAGCAACTTAGCCAAAGTCACCCAGTTACTAGCAGAGCCAGGAGACCTGCAACTATTCCTCAAAGTCTAATTTCCCAGGTATCATGTGGCTTTACTTGGGGTGAGAAGTCAACAGGCCAAGGGCAAACACTTAGTTTTATTACATGTGCAGAAAAGATATACTGTAGCAAACCCTGAGACTCCTATCCTTACAAACACCTGCTTGCAGCATTGCGCCTTGGCTGGCATCTAGAAAGTTAATTTTGAGGAGGGTTTCCCCCATTCCCAGATAAGAATGGTTCACTGGTCTAAACTGTACAAATAATATATGTATACTGAACACATTTTGGGAATTTTGGAGCAGAGGTTGCCTTTTTGACCAGCCCCCAATAAAAACCTTCGGTACTGAGTCTCTTAATAAGCTTTCCTGATAAATAACATTTCACATGTGTTTTCACAACTAGTTACTGAGGGAAATCAACCAAATCCTGTGTGACTACTGGAGAAGGACTGTCAGAAGCTGTGTCTCATTTCCCTAGGCTTGACCCATGTGTCTCTTCCCTTGGATGATTTTGCTAGGTATCCTTCCACTATACTAAATGATACCATGAATATGACTGTAAGTTGAATCTTCTGAGTCCGCCTGGTGAAAGGTTAAACTGGGGATGGTCTTGGAAATGCCCTTCCCATTATACTTGTAGCTACAGGCAGCAAGTTTTCATCTGGGACTAATTGGTGATGTGTCTAATAGAGGGTTGGATATTGGGTTCTGGGCTCAGAGGTCAGGCTACAGAGAGATTAGAAAAACCTCTCAACAACTCCAGAAAAGAACTGTTACATAAGGCAATGATACCCTGCTTCCCACTGACAGTAATTTTGTTTCAGCATAAACTGACCTCATGAACAATCTAGCAAAGCCTACCTCTTTTATACAGGAGTGATCCAAGATCTAAAGGGAAAACTAGACATGTCCAAGATCCTGCAGCAAGCTGGTGGCCAATCTAACTGAACCCAGGGTTCCCAATTACTAAAAATATGGCTTCCCAAAGGCTTATTGTACAATTGTGTTACTTTATTAAGTACTAAGTCACCCAAACAATATGACAAACTGGAGCCATAGATCCTAGGCAGCAAGAAAACAAATTTTATTCTGTGGAATTGTTGAAAGAAATTCAAGACAGAAAATCCTCAAGAGCAATTCACACTGCAATTTCAAGTAGGGAAAAACCTAAAAAGGAGTGTCAAAGAGAAATCCGAGGATACTTTAGCATTTTTTTAGGAAAGGGCGTGAAAAAACAAATACTTCAGAAAAATAACTTTCAACCACTAGTGCTACATAGGGAACATGTTTACACATTAGCATTCAGATGGAAGCCTGAGCTTCCACATTCCACTGTGGACAATGCAAAGACATGCAGCAAATTATATGTGCTGTACGGTTGTGGTGGAGACAGTATATAAAGTGACCAACCATCCTAGTCTTCCCAGAACTAATGAGACTGCCAAAACACAGAGCCCTTAGCTCTAAACACAGAAAGTTCTGGGCAAACCAGGGTAAGTTGGTCACTCTAGCAGTATGTGAATAAGACCAGACAGGGTATCACCAGATACATATAAAAGACTGGATGAGAAATTATCTTGGAGACAAATAGTAGAAGAGCAGTAAATGAAGGATAAATTCCTCTAGACCAGAATGTCAACCAATCAAGTGAAACAGGACCAAAGGAACCTAGCAGGTCAAAGTGGACTGAGATCAACTCTGTCCCTCATAAATACTCAAATCATAATATATGTCTTTAAACATTTTTTCCAAACAAAAAAATGTTGTACACATATTAAAATTAAAAGCTTTTTTTTAGGTTTTCTGATTTTATTCTTCGATACCCATGTTTTCTGAATGTGTGTGTGTGTGTGTGTGTGTGTGCACACACACATGCCACGCATGCGCGTGTGCATAAGTTTGTATATATATATATGACAGAGTCAAAGGGGCTATTACTATGCTCAAGAATTCCTAGAAGCTAGGAATAGTTGAGGGATTAAAATGTTTTCTATCAGAAAAAAAGAGAGGTTTACCACCTCCCCATCTCCTCATATTTGAAGAGAAAAAAAATAGCTTTCCTTCATCTTATTTTACAGGAACTAGTTATCTCCTGGCTGGGGAAGAATTCATGGAGAGGACATAGATTTTGTATTGATACTGTGTTAATCCATTCAAAATGCTATAACAAAATACCATAGACCAGGTAGCTTATAAAAAAACACACAGAAATTTCTCACAGTTCTGGAGGCTGGCACCAGCATGTTTGGGTGAGAGCATTCTCCCTGGCCACAGCCGGTGCCTTCGCTGTGTCCTCCGTGGTAGAAGGGCTGCAGTCTCTTTGGAACGAACCTCTTTAATAAGACCACTAACCCAATTTGTGAGGACTCTATCCTCATGACTTAAGCAAAGGTCCCACATTTAATACTAACACCCATAAGGATTAGGATTTCAAATACTAGTATGAATTTGTGGAACGGAGAAGAAAATATTCGGACCATAGCAAATACGAAGTACAAGTAAAACAATGTAGAATGAATGAACTTGTCTTGGAGAAGCAGTTTACTATCTTTACAAATATTAATACAAAGAACATAGGACCATTTTCCAGGATTTATGAACTGGAGAGCACACTTAATCCCTTCAAAAGTTATGAAATCTGTATCTCCAATGTAGTTTTAATGTCAAAGGAAAAGGGATCTGCCCCTTTCAAACAGAGCAGAGTTACTGTTTTTAAAATATATATATATTTTTTGTATTGATTTCAGAGAGGAAGGGAGAGGGAGAGATAGAAACATCAATGATGAGAATGAGAATCACTGATCGGCTGCTTCCTGTATGCACCCTACTAGGGACCTAGGGTGCAACCCCGGCATATGTCCTGACCAGGAATCAAACCATGACCTCCTGGTTCATAGGTTGACACTCAACCACTGAGCAACACCAGCTGGGTGAGCAGACTTTAATTTGTTGAATTCCAAGGGTTCAAAGATTGCAGCAACCTCCAACATAGAAAGATGTTCCAATAATGAGAACATCCTTTTAGTGGGACTATGTAATTCATTTGCTGGCCAAATGATTTAGCAGAGACTATGAATTTCCTGCCAGAAATCTGGTAGTTTATTCAACTTTGATCTCTTCCTGTTTATTCCATGTTTTACATCGGCACTAAAAATATTTCCCACACTCATAAGCAAAGAGGTTCATTAGTAAATTTAACAACCAGAACAAACCAGCAGGGGCTGAGATAACATGTCACTGCTCGTTTGTCTACAAATGAAGAATTGCCCTAGGGCATAGGACACCTTGAGATGAACTTGTAGTTAGCTTTAAGAGAAAGTTGTAAGGGTAAGGTGCCTAACAAGATGGCTTTTCCTTCTCCATAATGGAAAAAGAAAAATATTTTTATTTGTTTTATTTTTTTAATATATCTTTATTGATTTCAGAGAGGAAGGGAGAGGGAGAGAGAGATAGAAATATCAATGATGAGAGAGAAGAGAATCATTGATTGGCTGCCTCCTGCACATTCCCCACTGGGGATAAAGCCCACAACCCAGGCATGTGTCCTTGACCAGAATCGAACCTGGGACCCTTAAGTCCACAGGCTGACTGATGCTCCATCCACTGAGCCAAATCAGTTAGGGCAAGAAAAATATTTTTAAAGAAGGCTTCCTAATCAAATGAAATGAAAATAAATGAATTTGAAATATAGTGTTAAAAGTGGCATAGTCAATCAGAAAATAAAAGGAAATGTATTCATTATAAAAATAATGTGTTCTGGTGGTACAATAAATAGATAGAGCAATTTGCTGTAACTTAGGAGGTTGTAGTGTTAAAGTGTGTTGAA
>NW_006296622.1:18843-20658 GCF_000327345.1 Myotis davidii | reverse complement strand
CTGGCCTGTGCCCTCTTGCAATCTGGGACCCCACCAGTGATCAGGGCCAGGGAGGGACTGAGGGAGGCTTCCAGGGCGTGTCCGGCCATTCTCGCCCAATCCCAATTGGCCGGACCCCAGCAGCAAGCTAACCTATCGGTTGGAGCATCTGCCCCCTGGTGCTCAGTGTGCATCATAGCTACCGGTCGAATGGCTGAACAGTTGCTTAGGCTTTTATATATATACTGGAGGCTCGGTGCACAATAATTTGTGCACTCAGGAGGGAGGGGGGGATCCCTCAGTCCGGCCTGTGTCCTCTAGCAGTCTGGGACCCCTCGGGAGATAAGACCTGCTGGCTTAGGCCTGCTCCCTGGTGACAGAGGGCAGCCCAATCCCTAGGTGCAGCCCCTGGTTGGGCTCAGAGCGGGGCCGATTGGGGAGTTGGGGCACCGCCCCCTGTCATGCACAGAGCAGGGCGGATTGGGAGGTTGCGATGCCACCCTCAGTCACGCTCAGGGTAGGGCCGATTGGGGGGCTGGGGCACCGGCCCCTGTCACACTCAAGGCAAGGTCAATGGGGAGGGTGCGGCGCCACCCCATGTCACACACAGAGCAGGGCCAATCAGGGGGTTGGGGCGCTGCCCCATGTCATGCACAGATCAGGGTCCATCAGGGGGGTTGGGGCTCTGAACCGTCATGCACAGAGCATGGCCCATCAGGGGGTTGGGGAGCTCCCCCCAGTCACTCACAGAGTAGGGCCGATAGAGGAGTTGGGGTGCCTCCCCCTGTCACACACAGAGCAGGGCGGATCAGGGGGTTGGGGCGCCACCACTGTCACACTCAGGGCAGGGCCAATGGGCGGGTATGGCTCTACCCCATCACACACAGGGCAGGGCCGATCAGGTGGTTGGGGCGCCGCCCTCTATCACCCACAGAGCAGGGCCAATAGGGAGGGTGTGGCCCTGCCGCTGGCTTCTGGCTGAGTGGAGCTCCTCCTGTGGGAGCACACTGACCTCCAGGGGGCAACTCCTATGTTGAGTGTCTGCCCCCTGGTGGTCAGTGTGCATCACAGTGACTGGTCGTTATGCCATAACCGTCGCTTTTATTAGTGTAGATAGACTAGAGGCCCAGTGCATAAAATTCATGTGGTGCCGTCCCTAGGTCTGGCTGGCAATCAAAGTGCAAGTGTCTGGCATGCAAGGGCAGGTGCCAGCTGACCTCTGGGCCCTGAGCAGCACCTGGGTCTCTGGGCCCCTACATGCCCCCCTCTACCTGAGTCATGGTACCCGAGTCCCCCCGTGGAAATGCAGTGAGGACAGCCAGATGCTGCAGGCCAGGGAGCAGCATGGGCCTCTGGGCCATCCAGCCGCACTGCACAGAAGCCAGGTGGGCAGTGTGCTCTCTCCTGGCCAGCCTCGCAGACCAGTTCCTGAGTGAATCCATGGGGGGCCTGACCGGCCCCTGTGGTCCCAGCGGCTGTGGCCTGGATCACCCAGAAGAGGCTGTGCTGGTGCGGGCAGGCTCCTTGCTGGTGCCCAGCACCTGAGCTCAGGGGCTTCCCCAGCATGTACGCCCTGGTGTCCTGGGGGAGGGTAGCAGGGGGAGTGAGAGCGAGCTTGGCAGACACCCCACATTCTCACTGCACCTCCATTCTGTCACCCCCACCCCCAGGTAGCCAGCAAGAGGTTGCAGCCCCCGGCCCAGGTTCCGCAGGAGGTTGGTCACTGCCACCCACCCCCACGTCCCCATTCCAGACCAGGGCCCAGACGTGATCGGGCAATCAGGGCCTGCCAGCTGCTGGTCACCATCTGTGGGGTGATCAATCAGGTCTGGGCCC
>NW_006296622.1:10706-18779 GCF_000327345.1 Myotis davidii | reverse complement strand
TCATCCCACCTGTGGTGCGATTGATCAGGGCTGGCACTCCCCCTCCCCCCACCGCCCTGCCTTCTCAGTGCCTGGGAGCTGGGTGGCGGCCCTGCCCCCCGCCACCACTGCTAGCTGATGTCTGCAGGGCGATTTGCAAGGCGATCAGGCCCCTAGCTCACACTTGTGTTGGCCTGGCGCTGTCTGCTTACCTGCTCCACCATCCCGCTATGGCCCGCTGCCTCCACTGCTGCCCACTGCCAGCACCACATCGCCAATGCCCACCATGTTCCGCACCACCCCGATGGTCAGCATACGTCAGAGAGCGATCTAACTCCCAGTTGAACAATTTGCACAATAGGTCTTTTGATATAGGATAGTTTAAATGGGCACTTAATTGATGTGCATAATTTCAAAGTTCATAATTTAGTATCCTAATTAAATGTAATGTTATATAGTTACCTCCCCCCCACAAAAAAACAACAACAACAACCGAAAGCAGTCCTGATAAAGTATGATACAGCTGAAATGGAAATAAGAAAGGAGAAAGTCATAACTTTCATTCATCATCATTCAGCCGTGGCCGGTGTGGCTCAGATGGTTGAAGCATCATCCCATACACCAAAAGTTTACAGGTTTGATTCCCAGGCAGGGCATATACAAAAGTTGCAGGTTCCATCCCCAGTTAGGGCACTTATTGGGGGGAAACTGAGTGATCAGTTTCTCTCTCACATCAATGTTTCCTTTCTTCCTCTTGCCCTATCTTCTCTCCCCTCCTCTCTCTCTAAAATCAGGAAAAACATCCTCTGATGAGGATTTTTTTAAAGGACATTTTCTGTTCTATGCACCTTGTATAGAATTAGCACGTTTAATCTGAACAGTAGCCTCTCCTCACTGTCTTGAAATTTTTATGGCATCTACCTTGGCAACTCAGAATCCTCCCCCAAACTTGCTAGTTCTTCACATTGTTCAACAAGCTGAAGTTTCAATATAAGAGATTACTTGAAAAGTAAATTAGTATATTAGGTATTTTAGGAACATATCTACAATTAAAGATATCTCCTATAGAATTACAAGACTCCAAAAACTGGAGGTTTATTATTTGTTTTAGAATGTAAACATCCTAGTATTATTTGTTTTGGATTGTAAACATTCTAGTATTTATTGTGCCAAACCAGAGATTTTAAAATATCTATATATATAAAAGGCTAATATGCTAAGTGTCTTACTGTTCATTCCACCAGTCGCTATGACGCACACTGACCACCAGGGGGAAGATGCTCCGACCAGTAGGTTAGCTTGCTGCTTGGGTGCGGCCGATCAGGACTGGGCAAAATGGGCCAGACATGCCCTGGAGCCTTCCCACTGTCCCTCCCAGGCTGGCCAACCTCCTGCAGTGCCTACCTGATCGGGATGGGGTAAGACGATCCTGATTGGCCACAATCAGGACTGAGCGAGATAGGCCACACATGCCCTGGAGCCCTCCCTCTGTCCCTCCTCAGCACTGATCGTGCACTGGTGGGGTCCCTCAGCCTGGCCTTCGCCCTCTCACAATCTGGGACACCTTGGAGGATGTCAGAGAGCCAGTTTCAGAGAGCTGATTTCGGCATCCCCTGAGGGGTCCCGGATTGTGAGAGGGCACAGGCCAGGCCAAGGGACCCCACTAGTGCAGGGATCCATGCCCCTGGCCAGTTTCGGCCCAATCCCTGCAGGCCAGGCCGAGGGACCCCACCAGTGCACAATTTCGTGCACCAGGCCTCTAGTATCTACACTAATAAAAGAGAAACATGGTAATTGGCGTACGACCGCTACCCTTCCCATTGGCTAATCAGCGAGATATGCAAATTAACTGGCAGCCAAGATGGCGGGCGGCAGCCAGGCAGCTGATGCGAACAGGGAGGCTTGCTTGTTTCAGTGACGGAGGACTCCAATGTCCGCTGCCTGACTTGCCGGCCTCTCAGCTGCAACTCTAAGTAACTATGTTGCAAATATAGAGCTAAAAAAACCCCAGAAACCTGCTTTACTCAGCAAGGCTTCAGCCAGCCGGACCGCAACATTGTATCAAATACAGACAGTAAACAAAGGCCAGAAACCTGTTTTCAGCAGCCGAGGCCTCAGAGCTAAAGCAGGCTCAGAATAAAAAAAAATTTAAAAAAAGGAGCAGTTGGGAGCTTCAGTCCCAGCCTGAAAACAGCCCTCAGCCCCTCACCCAGACTGGCCAGGCACCAAAGTGGGGACACCCACCCTGAAGGGTGTGTGACCAGCTGCAAACAGCCTCATCCCCTCATCCAGGCTGGCCAGGCACCCCAGTGGGGACCCCCGCCCTGATCCAGGACACCCTTCAGGGAAAACTAGCCAGCCCCACCCATGCACCAGGCCTCTACCCTATATAGTAAAAGGGTAATATGCCTCCCAGCACCGGGATCAGCAGAGCCGCAAGTCCTCCCGGCAACGGGATCAGCGTGACAGGGGGCAGCACCCAAACCCCCTGATCGCCCTGCAGCTCTGTGTGTGACAGGGGGCAGGGCCCCAACCCTCCCCCCTGCCCCCCACGGGCCCTGCTCTGTGGGTGATAGAGGGCAGCGCCCCAACCCCCTGCGTGTGACAGGGGGCAGTGCCCCAACTCCTCTATCGGCGCTACTCTGTGAGTGACAGAGGGGAGCTCCTCAACACCCTAATGGGCCCTGATCTGTGTGTGACAGGGTATGGAGCCCCAACCCCCCTGATGGGCCCTGCTCTGTGCGTGACAGGGGGTGGCACCACAACCTCCCCATCGACCCTGCCTTGAGTGTGACAGGGGGCCGTGCCCCAACCCCTCAATTGGCCCTACCCTGAGCATGACTGAGGGCGGCATCGCAACCTCCCAATCTGCCCTGCTCTGTGCATGACAGGGGGCGGCGCCCCAACTCCCCAATCAGCCCTGCTCTGAGCCCGACCAGGGGCTGCACCTAGGGATTGGGCCTGCCCTCTGCCACCTGGGAGCAGGCCTAAGCCAGCAGGTCGTTATCTCCCTGCGAGAGGGCACAGGCCGGGCTGAGGGACTCCCCCTCCCCACAAGTGCACAAATTTTTGTGCACCGGGCCTCTAGTATTTATATATACTAGTACAAAGGACTGATTTTTTCTTTGCCAGCCACTTTTTTGTAACTCAATTTGTTGGATAAGGAGATGATATATAAAGTGATACTTTTTCCCAGCACTTTCTCCCAGACATCTAGCTGACTTTCCTTCAGGATATAACAATGACATTGCTCTTACAATGCTTCAAGACACATAATACATATACAAGCAAATACCTTATATTCTATATCCATTTTGCATCTTTTTAAAAATTTACATATCTTTGAGATATTTTCAAATGAAATCTGGCTGTAGAGTATTCCATCATATGAATGAACCATAACTTAACTAACCACTGTGCTAATGACAGACATTTACATTGTTTCTAATCCAATGTTGTACTTTAAAAAAAAATGGCCTTAGCCAGTTTGGCTCAGTGGATAGAGTGTCAGTCTGAGGGACAAAGGGTCCCAATTTCAATTCTGGTCAAGGGCACATATCTCAATTGCAGCATCCTCCCCAGCTGGGGCCCTGGTCAGGGCGCATGCCATGAGGCAACTAATTGATGTGTTTCTCTCACATCGATATTTCTCTCTGTCTTTCCCTCTCTCTTCCACTCTCTCTAAGAAATCAATGGGAAAATATCCTTGGGTGAGGATAAATAAATAAATTGCAACTGATAATGATGTATAAGTAATTTCTTACATGTAAGACTGTGTAGAATAACTTCCAAGTAGAAGTTCTGGGTCAAACATTTTCCTCCATTTACAATTCATCTATTGACTCTGTTTTGACTAGGATTTTTGCCAGGCAGAATTCCTTTTCTGTTGACATTGTTCTAATAGCCTTGTGTTTCTCAGTCATTTTCTAGGTTTTGTGTTATACTTTAGAAAGGTCTTCTACATGAAGAAGTCAATGGGGGGAAAAGGAGATCCTATGTAATACTTCCAACAATAAAGATTTTAAAAAAAGAACTATATCCTAGGTATTCCAGTGAATATACACACTTAGGCATCTCTGATTCTAGACAACAGCCCAGTGAAGAGGTTAAACAATAAAAGATGAAATCATGAGAAATGGGCATTGGTCAGTGTTTCTCAGTGGTTATAGCATTGGCCCATGGAATGAAGGGTCGAGGGTTCGATTGCAATCAAGGGCACTTACCTAGGTGTGGGAGGCAACCAATCGATGTGTATATCTCTTTCTCTATCCTTCTCCTCCCTCCCTTCCATTCTCTCTAAAAATCAATGGAAGAAATATTTTTGGGTAAGGATTAATAACAAAAAAGTGTAGATGGGATAGTGCCAGAGAAAGCAAAGTTTAGATGGGCCTCAAAGATGGGCTAAGATTTAGCTAGTCAGAAATAAGTGAAATAATAGTGTCACCAGTAACCAGAATGATAGGAAATAGTTAATTGCAAACCATCATTTAGAAGTGAGAGAGCACAGATGGAAGCTGAGATGGGACAGACGATGGAGGCCAAGGCTAAGAGCACTGGGCTCTGTAAGGAGGAACTCTGTAAGTACAGTTTGTGGCAAAAGTAGATTTACAGTTTTGAGCATGTGAAACACAGACTTTATTCTTGTATTGTTATTTATTGTATTCTTTTCTGTACAAACAAAACAAAATAATGGTATTATTTTCCATGTAAACCTATTTTTGCCCCACCCTGTATTTGCACAGCAGTTATGAGCACAAACTCTGGAGACAGGCTGTCTGGGTTCAACTCTAGGCCCTGACATTTATAGTCTATTTAATTTTGGACAACATAACATAATAAGTGTAAAATTGGAATAGCTGTAGTACTTGGATTAAATAAATTAATTGTATCTATGTAGGGGAACTCAGAGATGCAATATGGCTCCAGTAGCAAAGGCATCTTGAGAAATGTTGGACTCAACTCTCTGTAGCCTCAGGTTTGGCTGACTACCCAGAAAACTAGAATGCCACCCAAAGATAAACATCATGCCCCTATGAAGGGGTTTAATAAATGTGTCAAGTATGATAGCTACTGATGTTATCTGTTAGCTTAGGAATACATTATTCTTTCTAGTGGCCTATGTGACTACCCACCATATAGTTTTACTATTAACCCCCTATTAAAAGGAGACCCTGTCCTGGAAAAGGGTGGATTTCTTCCTGGCTGGCCACCAGTGGGAACAGTTGCTTTTTCCATATGTAAGTTTCTCCTATTAAAGCCAGAATTTGAGTAAGACTACCTGCCAGTTTTTTGGAATTGTTGCTGAATTTAGACTTTTGGGACATCCCCCCAACAATCTACATAGTAGACACTTATTATTACTACTGATAATAGTATTTTAACACTATTATGTTATCCTTTACTCAAAATTTTCTAATAGCTTCATACTATTTTTGGAGTAAATGCCAAAATATTTACAGTGGCCTGCTAGGCTCTTCACAATCTACTACCTCTGACTTGTGAACTCGCCTCATTTTCTGTCTTGCTTGGTCTCTTCTGGCCATTCTGGGGCCTGTAGTGTCCCTCTTCTCTCCCTCACCACATGTGAAGCGGACTCAGGAAGATTTCTCTATTTATCACTAGAGGCCCAGTGCACAAAATTCATGCATGGGGGTGGGGTGTCCCCTCAGCCCAGCCTGCACACTCTCCCATCCGGGGCCCCTCACAGGATGTCCGACTGCTGGTTTAGGGCCGATCTGGGCTTAAACTGGCAGTCAGACATCCCTCTCACAATCCTGGACTGCTGGCTCCTAATCGCTGACCTTTCTGCCTGCCTGGTTGCCCTTAACTGCCTCCCCTTACCGGCCTGATTGCCCCTCACTGCCTCTGCATGCCAGCCTGATCACCCCTAACTGCCCTCCCCTGCCAGCCTGGTCGCCCCCAACTGCCCCCCCCCACGGCATAGTTGCCCCGCACTGCCCCTGCTGGCAGCCTAATCACCCCCAACTGCACACCCCCACTGGCCTGGTCACCCCTAACTGCCTCTCACCCCGCCAGCCTGGTCGTCTCTTACTTCCCGCCCTGCTGGACTGGTCGCCCCCAACTGCTCCCCTCTGCCAGTCTGGTCGCCCCTAACTGCCCCCTCCCCCTGCCAGCCTGGTCACCTCACACAAACTGCTACTCAGTCGTTTGGTAGTCCCTCACTAACCCCCCTGCCGACTTGGTCATAGGAAGCCATTTTGTGAGGGCGTGAGGGTTTTCATATTACTTCTTTATTATATAGGGTTTCCTCTTACTGGAAAGATTTCCCTCAAATATCTGCATAGCTAGTTCACTTCCTATGCTTCATGGACCCTCCCAGTGAAACTTGGTTATGATATCCCAAACTGCAACACATTCAAGATGCCCTGTGCCCCTCCCCCTTTCTCTTTAGCCATATAGATTCAGCCATATATATTTTGTTTGGTTTTGTCTACCTATATTACAATGTAATGAAGGTGGTGGGTTAGATTCTTAGGCACATATCTAGGCTATAGATTTGATCCCTGGTCCAGGTGCATATGGGTATGGAAGCAAACCATTAGTAATGTTTCTTTCTTTCTCTCTCTCTCTCTCTCTCTCTCTCTCTCTCTCTCTCTTTCTCTCTCTCTCCTTCTCTCTTCCTCCCTCCCTCTTTTTTAAAAAAATCAATGAAAACATATCCTTGGGTGAGAATTTTTTTTAAAAAAAGTGTTACTATGACCTTCTAAATGGTAAGAAATCTAAATGCCATATTCTCTATCTTGTAAGAATGTAGTCCCTATAACTATCTAACCCAATTTTAGTTTTGGTTTGTTTTGGTTTGTGTGGTGGTTTATTGCTGTTGTTGTTAACCCTCACCCAAGGAGATTTTTTCCATTGCTTTTCAGAGAGAGTGGAAAGGAGAGAGGAAGGGGAGAGAGACAGAGGAGAGAGAGAAACATAAATGTGAAAGAGACACATTGATTGGTTGCCTCCCACATGCACCCCCCACTTGGGTCTTGGGATCGAACCTGCAACCCAGGTACGTGCTTTTGACTATGAATTGAACCTGACTTTGAGAGCCAATGCTCTATCCACTGGGCAACACCAGCCAGGGCCCTAAATGTAGTTTAAGTATCCTATCTAATAAAAGAGAAACATGGTAATTGGCATACGACCACTACCCTTGCCATTGGCTAATCAGGGAGATATGCAAATTAACTGTCAGCCAAGATGGCGGGCAGCAGCCAGGCAGCTTGAAACTAACATGAGGCTTCCTTGCTTCAGTGACGGAGGAAACCAACCTTCCCCACCTGCCTTGCAGGCCTCTAAGCCTGCAGTTTCAAACATTTTAACAAATATAGAAGTTAAACAAAACCCCAGAAACCTGCTTTCAACGAGCCCGGGATCTCAGAGCTGGAGTTGATACAGAGTTTCGATTAAAGAACCGAAACAAACCAGATACCTGCTTTCAGGAGGGGAAGCCTAAGAGCTGGAGCCTCAGAGCTAAAGCTGGCCCACAATAAAAAAAAAAAAAAAAGAAAGAAAAAAAGGAGCAGTTGGGAGCTTCTGTCCCAGCCCGAAAACAGCCCTCAGCCCCTCACCCAGACTGGCCAGGCACCCCGGTGGAGACCCCCACCCTGAAGGGTGTGTGACCAGCTGCAAACAGCCATCATCCCCTCATCCAGGCTGGCCAGGCACTCCAGTGGGGACCCCCACCCTGATCCAGGGCCCCCTTCAGGGCAAACCAGCCAGCCCCCACCCATGCACCAGGCCTCTACCCTATATAGTAAAAGGGTAATATGCCTCCCAGCACCAGGATCAGCAGAGCCGCGAGGCCTCCTGGCACCGGGATCAGCGTGACAGGGGGCAGCGCCCCAACCCCCTGATTGGCCCTGTTCTGTAGGTGATAGAGGGCAGGGCCCCAACCCCCTGATCTGCCCTGCTCTGTGCATGACAGGGGGGAGCTCCACAAACCCATGATGGACCCTGCTCTGTGTGTGACAGTGGGGAGCTCCCCAACCCCCTGATTGACCCTGCTCTGTGAGTGACAGGGGGCAGCGCCCCAACCCCCTGATTGGCCCTGCTCTGTGCATCACACGGGGTGGCGCCACT
>NW_006296622.1:10218-10459 GCF_000327345.1 Myotis davidii | reverse complement strand
GGCTTAAACTGGCAGTTGCACATCCCCTGAGGGGTCCCAGATTGGAGAGGCTGAAGGCTGCGCTGAGGGACACACTCCCCATGCATGAATTTTGTGCACCGGGCCTCTAGTTTTATCATAATACCTAAAACAGGATAGTGACTAAACTCATCCTAAAATATAAAGCTTTGCTGTACTTTATAATACTTCACTTAGATTTTCACTGGTTTTAGCAGAAATCAATATGCAGGGTTCTTTAATT
>NW_006296622.1:1665-10143 GCF_000327345.1 Myotis davidii | reverse complement strand
TCCTGCATAAATGCCATCACGTTAAGCATTAGTCAGAAATGTGTAACTAGGATTGAAATGTGTACATTGAAAAGCAACTGGGGGGAAAAAATCAGCAGTTAGCAATGAATACTGTCAGAGGAAGGTCATTGTGAAAAAACTGACCCTTCCTCTCACTTTCTGTCTCTCATAATATTATATTCAATTAATACCAGCTGCAACATACTAAAAAAGAATGATTCTGTAGAAAGAACAAAAATATAGCAAGTCATCATAAACAAGATACATATTTAAAGAAGGTATTTATAAACTAGCTCTTTTGAAGGCAATCAAATCTCAGCATTTTAAATTCACACAGGGCAGCAAGCTCCAATGTACTGGGTCAAGTTGTATTTGGACATGTCAGCAGCTCATTCAGGAAACCTGTGTAACAAGGACCAGATATCATGGCTGGAAAGCTCTTCCAGCTTCACAAGGATCCAGATCCTGCAAGGAAGCCTCAAAAGTCCAAGCTCTCAAGAAGTCTCTGCACTCGAGTCAAAAGAGGAGACATCTCCCCTGTGGAACGGGGTCCTAGCATTACTCATCACAGAACTGCTCCCCAGGGAGGTCTGACTTCATTGACCTGAAAAGAGGGGTAAGCATTCAGGATTTTCTTAGCATGGATAACTTCTCCAACACTCTTCACCCACTCTAAATTGCAGAATTTCTCCAAGTAAAAGAAAATTTACAATAATGTCATAAAGCCATATACTGTTAAAAATGTGTGTACCTCAAATAATTGAGATTAAACTACACTATTTGTGTAATTTTTCAGAAATATACAATATGACCTAATATAAAAATAAAAAAGATGTCTTAAATTCACAAAGTATTTTCTTCTAGACATTGAGCATTCCAGTTAGTTAAGCCATGGAGCTTCTGATCTTTCTCTAAGCACTTCCTATATAATAAAGAGGTAATATGCAAATTGACCATCATGCCCTCACATAAGATGGCCGCCCCCATGTGGGCACAAGATGGCTGCCACAAGATGGTCGGCAGGGGAGTGCAGTCGGGGGGAACCAGGCTGGCAGGGGAGGGCAGTTAGGGGTGACTGGGCTGTCAGAAATGTTTCTGTGTAAAAGACAAACATGCAAATTTACCGTACCTTTGCTATGCCTTAAGCCACCCCCACCAGCCAATCAGAGTGACTATATGCAAATTAACCCAACCAAGATGGTGGCCGGCAGCCATAGAGCTGGAGCAAGCAGGAGGCTTGGTTGCCTCGGCGATGGAGGAAGCTAAGCTTCCCACCTGCCTTTTGCAAAAGGCAACAAAGTTTCAATTATAGAAGCTAAATAAATCCCAGATACCTGCTTCCAGCCAGCCTCCACTGGGAGCTTGGGTGGCCTGGGGCTGTGGCCAGCCTGCAAACAGCCATCAGCTCCTCACCCAGGATGGCAACACCCTCATGGGGTGAATGTCCTTGCTTGGGGTCTTGGCCAGCCTGAAAACAGCCATCAACCCCTCACCAAGGCTGGCCAGGCACCCCAGCAGGACCCTCACCTGAAGAGGCTGTGGCCAGCCTGAAAACAGCCATCAGCCCCTCATCCAGGCTGGCCAGGCATCCCAGCAGGGACCCCTACTCTCAAGGGGCTGTGGCTAGCCTTCAAACAGCCAGCAGCCCCTCACCCAGGCTGGCCAGTCACCCCAGCAGGGACCCCAACCCTGAAGGGCCTGTGGCCAGCCTGCAAACAGCCATCAGCCCCTCACCCAGGCTGGCCACACCCTCATGGGGTAAGGGTCCCCACTGGGGGGCTAGGACAACCTGCAAACAGCCATCAGCCCCTCACCCAGGCTGGCCACACCCTCATGGGGTAAGGGTCCCCACTGGGGGGCTAGGACAACCTGCAAACAGCCATCAGCCCCTCACCCAGGATGGCCAGGCACCCCAGTGTGGACCCCCACTCTGAAGGGGGTGTGGCCAGTCTGAAAATGGCCCTCAGCCCCTCACCCAGGCTGGCCAGGCATCCCAGCAGGACCCCCAGCCTGATCTGGGACAACCGTCAGGGCAAACCAGCTGGCCCCCTCCCATGCACCAGGCCTCCATCCTATATAATAAAAGGGTAATATGCAAATTGATCCTAACCGCGGAGCGACTGGGAATGACTGGTCACTATGACACACACTGACCACCAGTGGGCAGACGCTCAATGCAGGAGCTGCCCCCTGGTGGTCAGTGTGCTCCCACAGGGGGAGCTCTTCTCAGCCACAAGCCAGGCTGATTGCTGCCAGTACAGTGGTGGTGGTGGGAGCCTCTCCCGCCTTCTCAGCAGCACTAAGGATGTCCGACTGGAGCTAGGCCTGCTCCCCGCTGGCAAGTGGACATCTCCTGAGGGCTCCTGGGCTGCCAGAGGGATGTCTGACTGCCAGCTTAGGCCCAGTCCCTCAGGGAGCGGGCCTAAGCCAGCATGTGGTCATTCCCCGAGGGGTCCCAGTCTGCGTGAGGGCACAGGCCGGGCTGAGGGACCCTCCAAAGTGTACACATTTTTGTGCATTGGGCCTCTAGTTTTAATATAAAAGGCTATAATTAAGCAAAACATACCAAATATAACCAATTCCTGATGTTTTATGATTTTTTACTGTACTTTCCTGAGATACAGTAATTCTCCAAAACACACCTTATTCTACAGACCTATTAATCCCCATAATAACTATCCAATAAAGAATGCGGCTTCTGACCTATTTCCCTGGTCTCCACTTGGTGTCTGAGAGTAAGCATGCCTGCCTATGTCAATGGCACAGCATGCTTCTCCAATTTTGCCTCCTAGAATTTTTATATTGTGTACTGAGAGGGAAAAAACTCATTTGTTCATATTGTGTATTAAATAAAGTAAGTAAATGATTTTCTTATCTTTAACCATAAGCAATATAAAGAAATACTTGGATGTTTAGATTAATTATGGGCAAAAGAGTACAAATATAACTATTAAAAGGGGTATATTTCATAAATTCAACAATAATAAAATAATCACTACTACATGAAGTAGTTAGAAATTTATCTTGCATCTTAAATGGTAAACACTCCCCAGATACAGTTTACAAAATAAGATATAACATTAGGAAGGTTCTAGTTTTTATTGAAAGAAAAGTCAGACTGATGCAGTGAAAATTACTTCAGGCTTTCACAGTGTTTGGTGAAAAATCATGTTGCTCTAATAATTATTAGAATGGCATGGAAAAAATTTTAAAGTCCTGGGGAATAAATACACATACATACATGCACACACCCTATCTATATATTCTTCTGCCAAAATAAAACAGTAGTATTTGAAGAGGAAAGAACCCTTTAGAAATAAACTCCATACTCTTCTTTTGCTAGGATAGTAATTTTGGACTCTGTATGATACCTAAAGAGCTTTTAAAAATACTGATGTCCAGGACCAACCTCAGTCACACCAATTAATCACTCAAAATTGCTGGGTTTTCGCATTTCCAGTTTCACAGAGGCAGAGAACTCCTGTGCACCACAAGTGTACCACGGAGGCAGATATACTTGGAAACTTCAGTTTGGGAAAGAGAAAAGGAGTCCCAGCCTTGGAAGAAGTTTATTCCCACACTATAGATTTAAATCCTGACTCCACTTCCCCTTGGGACCCTGCATAAAATCCTCCATGGTTTTGATTTTCGTTTTGTCAATAAATAGTTACTGACCTCTGTGAAACAGGTACTATGAGAAATGTTAGAGTTAATGGTAAAATTGTAGGACAGTGTAAATGCCAGGAGCTAACGCACCCCCAATTCAAAGTTGACACATAGTAAGTATTCAGTAAATATTTTAGGAAAATTAAAAATGGTAGCAGAGTAAGTGAGGTTACACTGACACTCTCCCAGGACCAAAATGGAAATACAACTAAAATACAGAAAAACCACCTTGAAAAATCAACTGAAGGCTAGCTGGAGAGAACCCTGATAACCAAGGATAGAAAGTGGAGACTGCATGGAAACTAGTAGGAACTATGGAGGCATGAAAAGGCTGAGCAGGCTCCCACAGTCAGCAGCTGAGAGTCTGGAGGGATATCTCAGTAGCAGGGGGTCCCCACTGAGAACTATGGGTTTTAAACCCCAAAGTGAGTTCCCAAGCCTAGGGCACCAGAACTCACAAGGGTTGCCACATTACACCTGGCTGTGAAAAGCATCAGGGTTGCTGTTTACTACCCAGGGATGGCTAGAAATGCAGGTAGCCTCTTAAAGAGCCAAAGTATAAAATTGTATATGTAGCCACTCGCCTTGGGTTCTGGCAGAGAGAGGGCAGTGTGAACTGGAGCTGTGTGAGGAGAATCCTGGGTTGGAGGCTCTGGGGTTGGAGTTCAGAGGGCAGACACCTTGGTTTCCTATGCTGAGTCATCCCTTCAAGTTGCCAAGGACATCGTTCTCCAGCAGACCTTTGCTATCCAGGCAGTTTTTGAATGAGGGAAGGCAATAGCTACACCCTGTTGGAAGACCTTTCTCCCATTCTGTGGTCCATAGCCTGAGCGAAATAAAAACTGAGTGTCAATGGGACTGCAGGCAGATCCTTGGTCTGTGGAGGTTTTGAGCCTTTGCCTGATCTAATCTGGGGCCTGGAGCAAGAAAAAGAAGACCATGGAGCATATCTTGGTCCTTTCCGAAAGCATCCAACCCTAACAGAGGGAACCACAAACTGTTGATTGAAGAAAGCACCAAAGAGGGCATTCAGGGTCACAAATATCATCTGACATTGTCCTGCACTAGAGATTGGGAGTCCTAGGAGACCTACCTAATACACAAAAAGAAACTCAAACAGGCAAACAAAATGGAGAGACAAAAAAACAATGTCCAAGTGAAAGAACAAGAGAATTCTCCAGAAGAAGAGATAAAAGAAATGGATATACAAAAATTATCTGATAAAGAGTTCAGAATAATGATGGCAAGGATACTCAGCAGCATGAAAAAAGATAAAGTAATTATAAAAAAAGATCAGTCAGAAAGAAAGAATGACACAGCACTAGTAAAGAACACATTGGAAGGAATACACAGCAAATTAAAGGTAGTTTAGGATTGTATTAGTGACTTAGAAGATATGGTAGAAAAAAATCACTCAACCAGAAATCAAAAAGAAAAAAAACAATTAAAAAGCAGGAGGACAGCTTAAGGGAGCTGTGGGACAACATAAAACATAATATTTGCATAATTATAGTGCCAGAAAGAGAAGAAAGTGAGCAAGGGATAGAGAATATGTTGGAAGAAATAATGGCAGAAAAGTTTCCCTAATCTGGTGAAGGACACAATCACACAAGTCAGAAGGCACAGAGAGTCCCAAACAAGAAGAACCCAAACAGGCTAACACCCAGACACATCATAAGTAAAATGCCAAATATTAAAGACAATGACTCTTAAAGGCAGCAAGAGAAAAGCAATTTGTTACCTACAAAGGAGCTCCTGTAGATTGTCACTGATTTTTCATCAGCAACTAAACAGGCAAGAAGGGAATGTGATGAAGTACTTAAGGTGAGGATCTGAAACCAAGACTACTATATCTAGCAAGGCTATCACTCAAAACAGATGGTAAAATAAAGAGCTTCCCAGACAAAAAAAAACAAAAAAAAGGCTAAAGGAGATTATCACCACCAAACCAGCACTGTAAAAAATGCTAAAGGGATTGCTGTAGTAAGAAGAAATAGAGAGAGGGAGAAACATAGGCATACAGATTTAAAATGGCAATAAATAAGTACCTATCAATAATAACCTTAAATGCAAATGGAATAAATGCTCCAATCAAAATACATAAGGTAGCTGAATGGATACAAAAATATGACACAATTATATACTGGCTATAAGAGAAACACCTCAGAACAAAAGACTAAAACAGTATGAGAATGAAGAGTCAAAAAAAAATGTTTCCAGGCAAATGAAAAAGAAAAAAAAGCTAGGATAGCAATACTCATATCTGACAAAATACACTTCAAAATGAAGGCCATCACAAGAGACAATAAAGGTCACTACATAATACTAAAGGGATTGATCCAACAAGAGCATATAATCGTGGTAAACATATATGCACCCAATATCGGAGCATCCAAATCTATAATAATAAAAGCGTAATATGCTAATTAAACCAGATAGCCAAACAACCTTCTGGATGTCATTCCAGACAAAGCTGAGGTGGTAGGGGCTGAAGGAGAGCGCTTAGGGGTGATCAGGCAGGCAGGCGAGCAGTTAGGGGCAATCAGGCAGGCAGGTGAGTGGTTAGGTGCGATCAGGCAGGCAGAGTGGTTAGGGACATCAGGTAGGCAGGCAGAGTGGTTAGGGGTGGTCAGGCAGGCAGGCAAGCGGTTAGGGACATCAGGCAGGCAGGCAGAGCAGTTAGGGGCATCAGGCAGCCAGATAAAGTGGTTAGGGGCGATCAGGCAGGCAGGCAAGCTGTTAGGGACATCAGGCAGGCAGACAGGCAAGTGGTTAGGGGCGATCAGGCAGGCAGGCAAGCTGTTAGGGACATCAGGCAGGCAGACAGGCAAGTGGTTAGGGGCGATCAGGCAGGCAGGCAGGCGAGCAGGGATTGGGCTTAAACAGGTTGGACATCTCCCGAGGGGTCTCAGATTGTGAGAGGGTGCAGGCTGGGCTGAGGGACACCCCCCTGTGCATGAATTTCATGCACTGGGCCTCTAGTATATAATAAAAATTTCTAGGTGATTTTAACAGAGACATCAACAGCAATATACTCATAGCAGGAGATTATAGATTATCTGGATAGATCTTCCAGATGAAAAATTAACAAGGAAACAGTGACTCTAATTGATCAGATGGATTGAATTTACATTTATAGAACATTTCACCCCAAAGCAGCAGAATATATATTCTTCTCAAGTTCACATAGGTCATTCTCAAAGACAGACCACATATTAGGACACAAATCAAGTCTCTACAAGTTCAGGAAGATTGAAATCATGTAAAGCATCTTCTCAGATCACAATGGAATGAAATTAGAAACCAATTATAGTAAAAACAAAACAAAACATTCAAACACATGGAGACTAAATATCACATTGTTAAACAATGAGTGGTTTACCTATGATAAATAAAAAAGAAATAAAAAAAAAACCTTCCGGGAAACAAATAAAAATGAACACACAGCAAGCCTAAGTCCCTGGGACACAGCAAAGAACAGTCCTGACAGGGAATTTCATAGTACAACAGGCCTACCTTAAAAAAACAAGAAAGTTAATAATAAAGTATTTAACCCTACAACTGAAGAACTAGAAAAAGAACAACAAGAAGAGGCCAGAGTAAGTAGAACAGTGGTTCTCAACCTGTGGGTGGTGACCCCTTTCACAGGGGTCACCTAACACCATCGGAAAACTCATATATAATTACATATTGTTTTTGTGATTAATCACTATGCTTTAATTGTGTTCAATTTGTAACAATAAAACTGGGGGTCACCACAAGATGAGGAACTGTATCAAAGGGTCGCAGCATTAGGAAGGTTGAAAACCACTGAGGTAGAAGGATGGAAATAATAAAGATCAGAGCAGAAATAAAATACATGGAAACTAAAAAACAAAACAAAAAATACAGATGATCTATGAAATCAAGAGCTGGTTCTTTGAAAGATAAAGAAGACTGATGAACTATTAGCCATAATGATAAAAAAACAAGGGGAGGCCTTGTTGTGTGGTATTTTGTGCCTTTAAATCAATGCAGTAGATCCAAGCCTCCTGATCACCACACCCTCTGTCTGAAGAACAGAAGCTGTACGTGAAGCTTCCCCCCACCAGCCAGAAGAGCCACGACAGCTGTGAACAGCAACCACGAGAGGAGCTGAAGCCAACTGAGGAGCAGCTGCTACCGCAACTGCCCGGGGAGCAACCACAGCCCGAGGAGCCACTGCCACCCACGGAGCAGCCACTGAACGACTCAGCATCTAGATATATTGGTAGGATCAAACATGGGCAGACAAAGAAACCCCTAAAGGAAAGAAAAGGAGGGCTCTCCAGAAAAGCAGCTAAGCGATACAGAGGCATGCAACATGACAGAAAAAGAATTCAGAATAAGGGTCCTAGAGTGCATAAACCGGATGGAGAAAAAAATCAACAACTTATGCAAGAAGAAAGAAGAAACAGATGAAAAAATGAATAACTTATGTAAGACCCAAGAAAAAATGAATAGCAATATAGCTGCAATAAAAAACACCACTGAAAGTATCAAGAGTAGACTAGGAAAAGTGGAGGACTGAATTAGTGAATTAGAAAAAAAGGAAGCAAAACACACCCAAAACTGTACTTCAATTAGATAAAAAAAACTTAAAAGACAGGAGGAGAGTCTAAGGGAGCTTTGGGACAATATGAAATGAAACAACATATGAATAATAGGGGTGCCAGAACAACAGAAAGAGGAACAAGGATTAGAAAACCTATTCAAAGAAATAATATCAGAAAACTTCCCTGAGGTGGGGAAGAAAAAAGTCACACAAGCCCAGAGAGTCCCAAACAAGGTGAA
>NW_006296622.1:233-968 GCF_000327345.1 Myotis davidii | reverse complement strand
TACAGTCCACAATAAGCCCTCCAAATCTAGCTAACCCTCCTATTTGCCATTCAGAAACCGCTTCCTGCAATTCCAGCTGGTTGTTGCTGCTTTCATAGGTGTAACCCCTACTGTGGTTTTGCCTGCTGGCTTAGGCCTGCTCCTGGGTGGCAGAGGGCAGGCCTAATCCCTAGGTGCAGCCCCTGGTCGGGCTCAGAGCGGGGCCGATTGGGGAGTTGGGGCGCCGCCCCCTATCATGCACAGAGCAGGGGGGATCTGGAGGTTGCGATGCCACCTTCAGTGATGCTCAGGGCAGGGCTGATTGGGGGGTTGGGGCACCGCCCCCTGTCACACTCAAGGCAGGGTCCATGGGGAGGTTGCGGCGCCACCCCGTCACGCACAGAGCAGGGCCAATCAGGAGGTTGGGGCACTGCCCCCTGTCACAGGCAGAACAGGACCCATCAGGGGGTTGGGTAGCTCTTCCCTGTCACTCACAGAGTAGAGCCGATAGGGGAGTTGGGGCACCGCCCCCTGTCACACACAGAGCAGGACCGATCAGGGGTTTGGGGTGCCACCACTCTCACACTCAGGGCAGGGCCGATGGGGAGGTTATGGCTCTAACCCATCACACACAGAGCAGGGCCCATGGGGGGCAGGGGGTTGGGGCACCACCCTCTATCACCCACAGAGCAGGGCCAATCAGGGGTTGGGGCGCCGCCACTCTCACACTCAGGGCAGGGGCGGTCGGGAGGTTGG
>NW_006296622.1:0-215 GCF_000327345.1 Myotis davidii | reverse complement strand
TACCCCGTCACACACAGAGCAGGGCCCGTGTGGTGGGGGGGTTGGGGCGCCACACCCTGTCACACACAGAGCCGCAGGGCGATTAGGGTGTTGGTGAGCTCCACTCATCAGGCACAGAGCAGGGGCCATCAGGGGGTTAGGGCGCCTTCCCCTGCCAGGAACAGAGCAGAGCAGATAGGGAAGTTGTGGCTCCGCCCTCTGTCACACACAGAGCC
>NW_006296621.1:0-321 GCF_000327345.1 Myotis davidii | reverse complement strand
ACGACTGGTCCTTACCTCTCTCGAGAGTCCAGGCGGTTCAGTTTCCAAATTGAAAGTTTTGGGTGGACTGGAGGCCTCCTTGGTAGTCGTTTTCCACAGGTGTGGGGTATCTCGCTGAGTGCCCGGCGACGAGTGGGGGAGAGCCTCCTGTCTTGAATAGGGGATCCCTCTCCTCCCTTCCAGGGGAGAGCCTCCTGGCCTAAATAAGGGGTCCCTCTCCTCTCTGCCGGGAATCTCGCTGTGGGCCTCCAAATGTTATGGGTTGGCTCAAGGAGACAGACCACCAACTTAGAGCCTTTATTAAGCTGGCCAGCTGACCAC
>NW_006296620.1:147235-148897 GCF_000327345.1 Myotis davidii | reverse complement strand
TAATAGAAAAGAACCTCCTCAAACTGATGAAGGCTACCCACGATAAAGCTCACGACATATCATACTGAATGGTGAAAGACTGAAGGCTCTCCCGTTAGCATCAAGAGCAGGACAATTATGTCCACTCTCACCACTCTGTTCAACATAGTACAGGATGTTTAAGCCAGAAAAAATAGGCTAGAAAAGAAAGAAAGTGCACTCAGATTGGAAAAGAAGTAAAAATATTTCTATTTGCAAATGACATGATCTTGTATATTAAAAATTCTAAGGAAGCTACCAAGACCCAACAGAACGAACTGAGAAAGTCAGCAAGGTTGTAAGATACAAGATCAACATACAAAAATCAGTTGTATACACTAGCAAAGACCATCTGAAAATAAAATTAAGAGAATAATTCTATTTACAATAGAACCAAAATTACTCATGAATAAACTTAACAAAAGAAGGACAAACTTTGTAAACTGAGAACAACAGAACATTGTTGAAAGACAGTGAAGAGAATACATAAACAAACTGGAATGCATCCATGTTCATAAATTGGAAGACTTCAGAAATCAACAAACTGATCCTACAGCTTGCATTGAAATACAAAGGACTTGAATTACTTCAGAGGATTGGCAGCAAGAGAGAGCACTTGACCTTTTCCATTGAAATAGCAAGTTAACCAACTATAATTCAACAAAGAAATTGCTGCTCAACACAGACCCTTGAAGAGAAAACCAGAGATTGAACCATCTAAAGGTGAGCAATAGAGAATAAACAGGGAGAGGAGAAGTGAGGAAAGTGCAGAAGGCCCAGAGAAGCAACCCTGCAGCTGGAAGCTCATGGCTGGACCTGGAGAGGGAGGGAGCAGGATGTAGCAGGAATTCCCTTTGGCTGGGAGGAACAGAGAGCTGCAGGGTACAGCCCAGCAGGACCAGTGGCAAGGGGCAAACAGTGTCTGAGTTGCCTGACAGAGCACTGGGTTCTGCCATGTGGTTCTCCACAGTTGGCAGGTGGTGGTGTTCAGACAAAGAAATGGAACCACAGAACTCTTGGACCCCCAAACTCTCTTCCCGTTGCCCTTGGAGTTAGGCCCAGGAGCATATTTCCTATAAACCATGAGCTATTGCAGTAGAATCACTGTTTCCCTCTGTGACTGATCCCAAGGAGGGATGCTTGGGATGGAACTCCATCACAGAGGTCAGGGGTCACCATTATGGTGAAGGCAAAACAAATCCCAGTCCCATAGAGCAGGCTGTACTGTCTTACTCAAGTCTTGGAGGTCAAGACAGGTAGATCACAGAGGTAAAAATAAATAGATAAATATTTAAAAAATAATCTTATCTAATAATAGACAAACATGGTAATTAACCATACCTCTGCTACACTTCCTATTGGCTAATCAGGGTGATATGCAAATTAACTGCCAACCAAGATGGCGGCTGGCAGCCATGCAGCTGAAGCTAACATGAGGCTTGGTTGCCCCGGCGATGGAGGAAGCCAAGGTTCCCCCCTGCCCTGGCTGGCTGTGGCCTTGGCTCAAGGCAACAAAGTTTCAATTATAGAAGACAAATAAATCCCAAATACCTGCTTCCAGCCAGCCTCCACTGGGAGCTTGGGTGGCTGGGGGCTGTGGCCAGCCTGAAAACAGCCATCAGCCCCTCACCCAGGATGGCCCCA
>NW_006296620.1:142433-146809 GCF_000327345.1 Myotis davidii | reverse complement strand
AGCAGTTCTAAGGATGTTCAACTGCAGCTTAGCCCTGCTCCCTGCTGGCAAGTGGACATCCCCCGAGGGTTCCCAGGCTGCCAGAGGTATGTCTGATTGTCAGCTTAGGCCCAATCCCCTGGGGAGCAGGCCTCAGCCAGCAGGTGGTCATCCCCCAAGGGGTCCCAGACTGTGAGAGGGCACAGGCCGGGCTGAGGGACCACCCCCCCTCCTGCAGAGTGCACGAATTTTTATGCACTGGGCCTCTAGTAATAAAATAAAAATATTTTGATTCAGCATCATCTACTGGAAAATAGAAGAAAGACTTCTTCATTGACATAGATACAAATGTCTAGGGCAAAGAAGAACAGGAAGTACCATGAATAACTATGGTAACAAGGATGATCAGAAAGAAAATGAAAAATCCCCAGAAAGCAAGCTGGAACACATGGAAATATGTGATGTAAATGAGAGATTTCAAGTTTGCAATTCTGAAAATACTCAACGAGATGCAAGAAAATACAGACAGGCAATTCAAATGCACTCAGGAAACAAATCAGTGAACAAAACTAGTACTTTACCAAAGACACTGAAACTTTAAAAGAAAAACAAACAGAAATCTTGGATATTAAGCATGCCATTAAGGAGATTACGAGTGAACTACTGTGCATAGAAAACAGAGCCAACCAGATGGAAGAAGAAATTAGTGATATTGAAGATAGGAATCTAGAAATGGCACAGATGGAAAAAGAGAGAGACCCGAGCATCAAGAAAAATAAAAGAGCTCTATGAGAATTATCTGACTCCATCTGAGAAAGCAAAATATTAGAATTATAGGCATGCAGAGCAGGAACAGTGGGGGCATGGAAGGGAGAGACTATTCAAACACATAGTGGATGAGAACTTCCCAAACCTATGGAAAGAACTAGATCTTCAAATCAAAGAAGCAAACAGAACACTTAGTTACCTCAATCCAAAGAGTCCTTCTGCAAAGCTCTTGGTATTAAAGCTGTTAAAAATGAATGACAAAGAAAAAATTCTCAAAGCAGCCAGGGGAAAGAAGGAAGTGACCTGTAAAGGAAAACCCATCAGAATTTCTTCCAACTTCCCAGCAGAAACTCTACAAGTCAGAAGAGAGTGGGACCAAATATTCCAACATCTGAATGGGAGAAATTACAGGCCACGAGTAATATATCCAGCAAAATTATCCTTTAGATATGAAGGAAAAATAAGAATGTCCCCAGCCATACAGAAGCTGAGGGATTTTATCACCAGAAAACTTTCATCACAGGAAATACTCAAGGGAGTTATTCTACATGAAATAAAGAATGTAAGATCATAACATCATGGATAAGATCACCAAAAAACTTACAACATAAACAGGGATAATTTGTGACAACAAAAGCATAAAAGGGGAGGGGATAAAGTTCTGAACTGACAAAGGAGGATGAAGAGCAGATGCACTCAAAAGAAAAAAAGCTACAGTATAAATTCAGGTTTATTTTTTATAAACTTAATGGTAACCACATACAAAAATCCCCAAACCAGGACACAGAGCTTAAAAAGGGGGAAACAGAGGAAAGAACTATGGAATATCACCGAACCAAAACAACAGAGAGAAAAATAAAGGAAAAGAACCAATGGAGGCACAGAGCAACCAGGAAAAAAAAAAAGGTAAAACAGCTCAGAAAAGCAGGTGTAGCCAATACTTATATATGACAAAATAGATTTCAAGATAACAAGAGACAAAGATGGATACTTTATCATGATAAAGGGGACACTACATCAAAAAAACATAACACGTCTTAATGTATATGTACCAAACCAGGGGACACCGAAATATATAAAACTACTACTCATAGGACTAAAGGGAGAAACAGATCAAAACACAATCATAGTTGTGGAACTTAATACTCCATTGACAGCTCTAGAAAGATCAACCAAACTGAAAATCAATAAAGAAATATCGGCCTTACCCTAGCTAGTTTGTCTCAGTGGATAGAGCATTGGTGTGTGGACTGAGAGGTCCTAGGTTCAATTCCAGTCAAGGGCACATGCCAGGATTATGGACTCAATCCCCAGTAGGTCGCATACAGAAGGCAGCCAATCAATGATTCTCTCTCATCATTGATGTTTCTATCTCTCCCTCTCCCTTCTTCTCCGAAATCAACATATATATGAAATATCTGCCTTAAATGAAACACTAAACCAAATGGATATAATTGACATTTATCGAACCTTTCATCCCAGAACATCAGATTACATATTCTTCTCCAGTGCACATGGAACATTCTCAAGGGTAGATCATATGTTGGGTCACAAAAGTAGCATCAACCAATTCGAGAAGATTGAAATTATACCAAGCATATGCTCTGGCCACGATGCCTTGAAATTAGAAATCAACTGCAAAAAAGGAAGTAAAGCAACCTACAAATACATGGAGATTAAATAACGTACTATTAAAAAAAATGCCTGGGTCAAAGAAGACATAACAGATGAGATCAGAAGATATAGAAAGGCAAATGAGAATGATAACACAACATATCAAAATCTCTGGGATGCAGTGAAAGCAGTAATAAGAGGAAGTTGATATCATTACAGGCCTATCTCAAGAAACAAGAGAAATCCCAAGTAAACAACCTAACATCACATCTAAAGAAATAGAAAAGGAAGGACAAAAGCAACCCTAAGTCAGCAGAAGAAAGGAAATAATAAAAATTAGAGCTGAATTAAATAAAATAGAGAACCAAAAGACTATACAAAAAAGCAATAAAACAAAGAGCTGGTTCTTTGAAAAGATTAATGAAATTGACAAACTCCTGGCTAAACTCACTAAGAAAAAAAGGGGAAAGACCCATGTAAATAAAATCAGAAATGAGAGAGGAGAAGTCCCCACAGACATCACAGATATACAAAGGACAATACTAGAATACTATGAAAGACTAAATGCCACCAAATTCAATAACCTAGAAGGAATGAGTAAGTTCCTAGAAATATTAAACTTCCTAGACTAAATCATGAGGAATTGGAAAATCTAAATAGATTGATCAGCAGTGAGGCAGTTGATACAACCATGAAAAACCTCCCAAAAAATAAAAATCCAAGACCAGATGGCTTCACCAGTGAATTTCTAGCAAGCATTCAAAGAAGATTTAAAACCTGTCTTTCCTAAACTCTTCCAAAAAATTGAAGAAGAGGCAATACATCCTAACACTTTCTATGAGGCCAATATAAGCCGTATACCAAAAGTTGGCAAAGATAACACAAAAATAGAAAACTACAGACCAATATCTCTGATTAATACAGATGCAAAAATCCTAAACAAAAAACTAGTAAATTGAATATAACACTACATCAAAAAAATAATACATCAAACCAAGATGGCGGCATAGGTAAACACCTATACTTGCTGCCTCTCACAACCACATCAAAATTACAACTAAAAGGCAGAACATCTACCACCCAGAACCATAGGAAAGCTGGCTGAGTGGAAGTTCCACAACTAGAAAGGTGAAGAAAGCACATTGAGACTGGTAGGAGGTGCAGAGGCACTGAAAGTGCTGGCACCTGGATGTGCTGCTTTTTTAACCAGGAGGGAGATACAAGCTCCCGCTTGCTCTGAACTCCAGTTCTGGGGGACCCAGACACATACGGGGAGAAACTGAACTGTCTGGCATCAGGACGGGAACGTGAGGGCAGCTTTCTCTCAGAGGTGCTCGCAGCAATCATTGCTCCTGCACAAAGGGGTGGGACTCAGAGACCCGGGGACCTCTCCAGTGCAGGGCTGAATGGCAGCCATTGTTGTTTGCTCTGCCCTGGTAATTCACAGAGACCCTGCCCCACCCAATTTACAAGCCCACCCAAGCTGTGCGCATCTGCTTTTGTATATGAATGGCCTATCCTTTCTGTGCCTAAAACCTGGCAAACTGCAGCTGGGTAAGAGAGCCCTAACTCCAGTTCTGGGGGACCCAGACACATACGGGGAGAAACTGAACTGTCTGGCATCAGGACGGGAACGTGAGGGCAGCTTTCTCTCAGAGGTGCTCGCAGCAATCATTGCTCCTGCACAAAGGGGTGGGACTCAGAGACCCGGGGACCTCTCCAGTGCAGGGCTGAATGGCAGCCATTGTTGTTTGCTCTGCCCTGGTAATTCACAGAGACCCTGCCCCACCCAATTTACAAGCCCACCCAAGCTGTGCGCATCTGCTTTTGTATATGAATGGCCTATCCTTTCTGTGCCTAAAACCTGCCAAACTGCAGCTGGGGAAGAGAGCCCTAAAGCTTCCAAAAGAAGGCCCACGGCCCAGCAGCAGCAACTGGACTTGCTTCACAGTGGGCTTTGTCTGGGCACTTCCAAACCCCATACAAAGAGGAGGAATCTGCAGATCTCTCTGTCG
>NW_006296620.1:141094-141964 GCF_000327345.1 Myotis davidii | reverse complement strand
CAGGCAAGAAAGAGCTAAAGGAGTTCATCACCACCAAACCAGTATTATATGAAATGCTGAAGGGTATTCTTTAAGAAAAGGATGAAGAAGAAAAAGGTAAAGATAAAATAATTATGAACAACAAAGTGACAATAAATACATATCTATCAACAAGTGAATCTAAAAATCAAATGAATAAAAAACCTGATGAACAGAACAAACTGGTGAATGTAAATGAATCAGGGGCATAGAAAGGGAGCGGACTGACAATTCTTGGCGGGAGGGAAGGGGGTGTGCGGGATACAGGAAGTGATTGGACAAAGAGCTTACACCTATAGACGAGGACAGTGAGGGGTCGGGAAAGGCCTGGAGTGGGTTGGGAACCCAGTGGAGGGGATGTATGGGGGGGGAAAGAGGAACATCTGTAATAATCTGAACAGTAAAGATTTTTTTAAAAATAATACATCATGAACAAGTGGGATTCATTCCAGGGGCACAAGGGTGGTTCAACATATGCAAATCAATCAATGTAACACATCATATTAACAAAACAAAGGATAAAAATTGTATGATCTTATTAATCGATCCAGAAAAAGCATTTGATAAGATACAACATCCATTTATGATTAAAACACTCAATAAATAGGAATAGAAGCAAAGTACCTCAACATAATAAAGGCCATCTATGATAAACCCTCAGCTAATATCATACTCAGCGGTAAAAAACTGAGAGCTTTTCCTCTAAGATCACGAATAAGACATGGATGTCCACATTTACCATTCTTATTAAATATAGTTCTGGAAGTCCTAGCCAGAGCAATAAAGCAAGAGAAAGAAATGAAAGGCCTACAAATAGGGAAGGAAGAAGTAAAACTGTCACTTTTTGCAGAC
>NW_006296620.1:136925-140859 GCF_000327345.1 Myotis davidii | reverse complement strand
TGTGAAAGACCTACATACTGAAAATTACAAAGCATTATTAAAAGAGATTGAAAAAGACACAACAAAATGGAAAAATATCCTGTGTTCATGGATTGGAAGAATCAACATAGTTAAAACGGCCATGTTACCCAAAGCAGTGTACAGATTTAATGCAATCTCTATCAAAATCCCAATGTCATTTTTTTAAAGAAATAGAATGATAAATCATCAGATTTGCATGAAACCACAAAAGACCTTGAGTAGCCAAGGCATGAATGAAGAATGAAGAATGAAGCTGGAGGTATCATGCTACCTGTCTTCAAATTATACTACAGAGCTACAATAATCAAAACAGCATGGTATTGGCAGAGAAACAGACACACACACACATCAATGGAACAGAATAGAGAGCCCAGCTATAAAACCTCATGTATATGGGCAGATAATTTTCGTCAGAGAAGCCAGAAACACCCAATGGAGTAAAGATAGTCTCTTCAATAAATGGTGCTGGGAAAACTAGAAAGCCACATGCAAAAAAATGAAACTGGATTATAGTTAATTCAAAAATTAATTCAAAGTAGATCAAAGACCTAAATATAAGACCCCAAACAATAAGTTACATAGAAGAAAATATTGGAACCAAACTATGGGCCTAGGTCATAGAGAACATTTCATGAACTTGACTCCAAAGGCAAGGGAAGTAGAGGCAAAAATAAATGAATGGGAAAAGCTGAGATTCTGAAATTTGCAGGTTGGGGGAGAAATTGTAATGCAGTAAGACATGTCACAGGGGTGGTTAGGAAGTAGGTAGCCAATAACTAAGTAGGAAAGAGAATGAAGTTTGGGGTTCAGAGGTACACTACAAGTGTGATAACACATATGCTAGACTTGGGGCTGGTGCCCCCTTACCAAAGCTTCTGGGCACCATGGTTCTTGATGACCCTCCAGAGTAGTTGATGGCAGAGCAGCAGGAGGACTGGGTGTGGGACCGGAGACTGTGACTTATATACCTCACAGCAGAAGGGGCAGGGCTGCCAGAAAGGGAGGGTCACGAAGCGTCATAGTTGCATGAAAAAAAGAAACCACATCGTTTTAGTAAAATGTTTCTGAACCAGTTTCAACTGATTTCTATCTTCTCATATATCTCAAGCCTCGGGGTGGACTAGAAGGACTACATTCCTGTTTCCTAGGTCAATTAGCTTGGTGCTTCATTAATAATTCTCAACCTATATATAAGGAATTCCTGACTAAAATTTAAAGCCCTTGATAAACAGTACAACTGACTATGAAGCAAAATCATAAGGGTATTACTAGAGGACTTCACGTCTGTATAATTAAATTGTCTACATAGAAATCCCACAGAAGCTGCTGTTGAGCCAGAGGCATGGGACAGATTGAGCCAGTCAGTCACAAGACAACAGCCCTTTTTAGATTCAGATCAACCTGCACCCTCTCCAATTCAGGACCCCTTGTGGGATGTCTGACTGCCAGTTTAGGCTAGGATCAGGCCTAAGCCAGCTGTCAGACATTCCTCTCACAGTCCTGGACTCCTGGCTCCTAATCACTCATCTGCATGCCTGCCTGCCTATTCAAGTTTTGCTTTTTGGAACTTGCTGGGATTTCCCCCCACCCCCCAAAAAATATTTTCGATCTGCAGTTTCGTTTGGTCGTCCCTCACTAACCCCCCTGCCGGCCTGGTCGCTCCATGCAGCCTGCTGTTCAATCATTTGGTCATCCTTCACTAACCCCCCTGCCAGCCTTGTCACCCCACTCAGCCTGCTTGTTCAGTTGTTTGGTCATCCCTCACTAACCCCCCTTCCAGCCTAGTCATAGGCAGCCATCTTGTGATGGCATGAGGGTTAATTTGCATATTACCTCTTTATTATATAGGATTATTTAAAACTATGAAGGGGCCACAGCTAGAAACTGGTAACAGCATTGGACTCAGGAGTGCAAATGGGATAGAGGTCAAAGAGGAGATGGAAACTTTTTTTTCATTAACAACAAAACAAAGCATGTTCTGGAAGTTTTACTGTATATTTCCATGTCTCTGAACATTTAATAAGAATCCAGGTTGGGCCAATAACCAAGAGATTTACCACGCGGCATGCCGAGCAGGATGACAGAGGTTAGCAGGATTGCTGTGGGCAGGTAGAGTGGGTCATTGTTCTCTATCACACGGGGAAGAAAAGGTGGGATAGGATCCAGGATGGAAGTTGGGAGGAGGAGCCTGAGCTGAGCCCTGATGAAGTAACATTTTCAGGTGATGGGCGGAGAGCTTCTAGCAGAGATGGCAGTAGCCAGGCTTGGAAGCCTGTTGGGTAATTGCAGGAGAGGCTGTTGGGCGGGGGATGGAGGCCAGTGCTGCTGTCCACAGAGCTGCAGAGTGGAGAGCAGGGGAGGTCATGCAGCCTTGCTGGGCACGCTAGGGAGTTGGGGTTTCATCCTGGAGACATCCAATGGTTTGAATCCAGGTCATGTTGCTGAGACACTGAAGTGTCTGCCCTCACACTCAGGACTGTCAGTCATCACTGCAGCAAGGCAGTGGTTCCCTTATCACCTATCTGCTCCCTATTATTATCTCAATCATTCACTTGTTTCTCTGTTACAATATTGTTTGTGGGTGTTGGTGAGAGATTCCATGCATTTCTTGCATTTCTGCTCTTCTTGCAGTGAAGCACTGACTGTTTTCTCCTCCACATTCTTTTCAAGGAAGTTTGTACAGTGAACAGCCGTGGCAGGTGGAGAGGGTGTCCCTCCAGAGCACAGGGTAGATGTGTTTAGTGTCCTGTGTAACAGTGACAAGATCTTACTCCAGGACAAGGCCAGGCAGGCTTGCTGCCCAATGTGACACATTCACATTTCCTCACTTTGGGGTTCATCTACTGTAATGCAACCCATTGTGTGTGCTGGCATCCCCTGGACATTTTCCATCCCTCCGTGGGAATTGGGGCTCTGGAAATAGGTGCAAATTTGGATACTCTAGTTACTCTCTGTTGCTGTGATAGGAAACTGTCCTTTGTCTCTGACCCAGAAGACTGTGTCTTCTGAGAGAAGTCATGAAACTATGGCAGCGTACAGTTAATATCTCAGCCCCTTCCCAGTTCCTGAGGGCTCATTTAAGTTTCTCTTTACTGATTGCCTTTATTTATTATTTGTTTCTGAAAGGACTCCTGTAGGCACTATATAGCTATTTCTTTTCTTTTTCTTTTTTATTGCTTAAAGTATTACAAAGAGTATTACATATGTCTCCTTTTTTTCCCACCCTTGACAATTCCCAGTTTTTTATGATAAGTCAATTGTTAGTTTAATCATTGCCCTTTGGAAGTAAAATGTCTAATTTTTTTTTTTTTTCACTCTCACAAAAATTTTGTTGGCATTTTTGCAAGACATGAATAGGAATTGACACAGTTCTCTTTAAAGAGGGGGAACTTTTCTCTCTTTTTTTCTAATTTTTCTATAGCTGCATTTAAGATTTTTCATTTTTGCTTTAAGAAGTTTTGCTCTGATGTAGATTTATTTTTATTCATCCTCCTGAGATTAATTTGGCTTTTCTTTTACCCTGCAAATTTAAGCCTTTCATCAATTTTAGCCATTACCCCTTCAAACATTGTGTCTGTCCCATTTTTTTTCTCCTCTACCACTGGGACTCCCATGAACATTTACTAGAGTTTGTCACTGTTTCTGATATGGACCGAATGTTTGGGTTCCCTATAAAAAATCATATGTTGAGGTCCTAACCCCCAGTGTGATGATAGTAAGAGTTGGGGCTTTTGGGAGGTGGTTCTATCATGACTGCAGAGCCCCATGAATGGGATTAGTACCTTCATTAAAGAGACCTCAGGGAGATCTCTCACCCCTTCTACCACACAAGGACATAGTGAGAAGATGGCTGTCTCTGAACTAGGAAGTGGTCCTCACCAGACACTGAATCTGCTGGTGCATGGATTTTGTG
>NW_006296620.1:129950-135912 GCF_000327345.1 Myotis davidii | reverse complement strand
ACCATATTGGACACCATGCTCCTGAGACAGACATTGCTGCCTCAAGAGAACCCAGGATGCTGACATCCCCATGTCCCCAAGGTCACCTCACCTAGAAAACATTGCAGAGCTATGGCCTGGAGTCAGCAGGACCTGGGAGAGCCCTGGGTTTCAGAAACTCACTCTTGGTTCCACTTGCTCTGGCTTTTCCCAGGTCTATTGCTTCCAAGCTGCAGCTGAACCTGGGGGTCCAAGCCTTGGTCTCAGTCACAGGGAGCTCTCCAATGGGACTGAGCTCTGGACAAGCTGAAGCAAGCCTTCTTTTGGGTTGTACCCGGGATGGACATGGCCCCTGAGTGAAAATTGTGCATGGTGAAGGTGGAGGGGGGAGTCTGAGAGCCTGTGAGAAGTTTGCAGAGCACAATGTGTGATTAAACCAATTTATCTTCATGGGATGCAGACACCAGCTGTCACTCAATGTTTCAACCTGCTGATCTGGAATTTCATATTTATCTTGAGTGAGTGACCACTCCCACTCTCAGAATCGAAATGGTAAATACATGGGGAGCTTGGTTCCTCCCTCCATTGCACAAACTCTACTTGCAATATTGGGGTTAGCAACACCAATTGGAATCTTTGGGGTTGAATAATCTCTGCGAGAGTGCAGAATCTCTGAGGGAAGGCAGGAGAGTCATATGTGGAATCTAATGAACAAAATAAATTGATGAACAAAATATATCTAGAGACGTAGAAGCATGGAACAGACTGTCGAATTTCTGAGGGAAGGTGGGGGTGGGTGCATAGGTGGGAAGAGATCAACCAAAGAACTTGTATGCATATTTGCATAACCATGGACACAGACAATAGGGTGGTGAAGGCCTGGGTGGAGCGGGAGTGGGTTGGAGGGGACAAGTGGGGGGGGAAATAGGATATATGTAATACTTTCAACAATAAAGATTTATTTTTTAAAAATTTCTGTGAAACTCACAGGCAAATCTGAGTGATGATGTAAATGGTAGACACATCGTGGGAGAGCCCTAGGGTGAGGGGAAAAGTGCAATCTTACTTTGTTTTCCAAATGTGAAAACCATATTCACTCCCCGACATGCTCATCTGTAGCATGACCTTGCCGCTCCCATCAACAGATGTAGTCTCAGTCTCCTCCCTTTGATTCTGCATGAGCTCAAATGACTCACTTTCCCAATAAATGTGGCACAAGTGGTGCTGGGTGATAAGATCACATTGTGTTTATCTTTCTCCCTTGGAACAGCCCTCTGGATGCTGCCCCTTGAGACACTCCCACCACAAGTAGGTAAGTGCCCAGGGCTCAGGGAGAAACCAGGTCTCAGTGTTCTGGCTGAGTCCCAGCTACTGGAAGCATTTGAGTCATCTTAGCTCAGGTGCCAGACACCTGTACAGTGCGCCTCCAGATGACTCCAGCCCCAGCCTTGGGGTCACCCAGCCTTCACGTCTTCCCAGCTGAGGGCCAAAGATGTTAGAGCAGAGACACTCCTTTTACTCTGTGTCCTGACCAAGCTCCTGACTCACATAACCCATGAAAACCCTGAAGTGGCGGTTTTTGCCACTACATTTGTGGTGGTTTCTTATGAAGCAACATGTCACTAGAACAGACATGGGCATATGGCCATGAGGAGCTGCTAAAACAGAGACAAAAACCACATGGTGTTGACTTGGGGCTGGGGGCAGGGAAGACACTGGAAAATCCTAGAGAAAGTTCAAGGAAGCTGGAAGGGCCTCAGATCAACTCTGGGTGCAAGCTGGGAGGACAGGGGGAAATTTTTATGGCCTCTGAGAGAAAGTAACTCGTATAGTGGCAGAAAGTTTGACAGCACTGATACCTGAGGTGATATTTAAAATAGTAAATATACTGAATAAGCTGCTAGATTTAAGAATATTTCTAGCCCAAGCCGGTTTGACTCAGTAGATAGAGTGTCCATCCTTGGACTGAAGAGTGGAGGGTTAGATTCCAGTGAAGGGCACGTACCTGGGTTGCCGGCTCAATCCCTGGTACATTTCACATTTCTGTTCTAGTGACATGTTGCTTCTTTCACATCAATGTGTCTCTCCCCCTCCTTTTCACTCTCTCTAAAAATCAATGAAAAAAATATCCTTGGGTGAGGTTTCACAACAAAAAGACTATTACTAGACAGAATACTAAATGTACCCAGTGGTTTCTTTAGCCACATATGATCAGAATAGGAATATGAAAGGTATCAAAAGAGAAAATATCCAGTTTCCCAGCAAATTTTAGGGGATATATATAGAATTAACAGGACTTGCTGAGTACACACACACACACACACACACACACACACACACACACACACGTTTCTCAGTTCCTACCTCTCCAAATAACAAGATTCTCAAATTAAAAAAACAGAATCTTGACAAAGATCAAATCCAGAGTGAGGCTGTTAGATTCTCTTTAAGACCTCAGAAATATCCAGGGTGATGCCATCACACAAAGACTTTCAGCAGAGCATTATGCCCTCTCTATCTCAAGGTCAGTCTCCCAGATGCCGCCACGTAAATTAAAGGGCATCTAAGGATCTGAAGGTAACTGAATATCAAAGAAATATACAGTGTGGGTTTTTTATTAATAAATCTTTATTGTTCAGATTATTATATTTGTTCCTCTTTTTTCCCCCAATACTTTTCACACACAGCTGCTGCTTCTCAGACAGAGGGTGTGGTGATCAGGAGGTTGCTGTTCCTTGAATGGGGGCAGGCTACACAAGCAGCTCTATATAGCTAATTCTTGTCACAGATGAAAGACACTTACGTAAAAGTGATTTTGCTTTATTTATAAAATTATAATGAGTACTTTTTATTGAGATATAATTTATGCCATTTTATTTTATTTTATTTTATAGAGAATGGAATGGAGGGGGAAAGGGAGAGAGAGAAAGAGAAACTTTGATGTGAGTGACCTGGGCCAAGGATTGAACCTGCAACACAGATATTGCCCTCCACTGGGAATTATGTCCTCGTCCATAGGGGTACGATTTTTGTCCAGGCTCTTCCCACACCCCGCATGCCCCTTTCCCCCCAAGAATTGTCAGTCTGTTCCATTTCCATGTGTCTGATTCTATTAGATTCACCAATTTATTCTGCTCATCAGATTTTTTATTCATTTGATGTTTAGATTCACTTGTTGATAGATATGTATTTGTTGTCACTATGTTGTTCATAATTTTTTATCTTTACCTTTTTCTTCTTCATCCTTTTCTTAGAGAATACCCTTCAGCTTTTCAGATAATACTGGTTTGGTGGTGATTAACTCCTTTAGTTTTTTTTTTTGTCTGTGAAGCTCTTTATCTGACCTTCAATTTAAATGATAGCTTTGCTGCTAGAGTAATCTTGGTTCTAGGTTCTTGCTATTCATCCCTTTGAATATTTCTTGCCACTCTCTTCTGGCCTGCATGGTTTCTGTTGAGAAATCAGCTGAAAGTCATAAGGGTATTCCCTTGTAGGTAACTGAGTTTCTTTCTCTTCCTGCTTTTAAGATTCTCTCTTTGTCTTTTGCTCTTGGCATTTTAATGATGATGTGTCTTGGTGTGGATTCAATGATATTTTTGCTGACTACATTAAACAATTCTAAAGAACACAATCAGACTCCCCAGGAACGGGCTGTGGGTGGAGACAATTCCCACCAGGTGATGGGAAGAGGTCCAGGTGAAACCACACAGAGGGCTTCATTACAGGAGAAGAGCCACAAAGTTAGAAGACCTTAACTTTTCTTCATTGTGTCAACTTTATTGACTCAGTCATGGAGAGACTCTTTGTATTCTCCTCTGAAGGCATCCAGCCTAGACTGTACACTAGACCCATCTTAGGAGATGCGCATGCACTTTATTTTTTCCTATCTTGTCTTCTAGCTCACTGATGCGGTCCTCTGCTTCTTATAGTCTACTGTTGATGCTTTCTATTGAAACAATGTCATTTGTTTCAATGTCTTTATTGCAACAATGTCATTTTTCATTTCTTCTTGTTGACTCAGTCATGGAGAGACTCTTTGTATTCTCCTCTGAAGGCATCCAGCCTAGACTGTACACTAGACCCATCTGCAGTGATGGGCATGCACTTTATCTGCACTGCCCAGTGTGGTAGCCACCAGACAGATGAGGCTATTGTGGACAAAAAAAAATTGGTGCTGTAATAAATCACAAATTCCTAACTGGACAGATCATGATGGGTAGTCCCACCCCAGGCCTGTAACTTCTTTAGCTCTGTCCATTGTTCTTGTGCATCTGCTTTACATGTCTTTAAGGTACCAGAAGTAACACTACTTGAAGACACAATCACCCTTAAGAAAGCACATAATCTTCCTAATTATCCTGTCATCCCATCCCCGCCTTGCTCTTGCCCATGTCCATGTTTTCATTTGAGACATGTTTCTTTGTCTCTGCATTCTGACTGTTTCCCTGTGTTTATTTCTATGTATTGGGTAGCTAAGTCTCCTTGAGTTGATAGAGTGGCCCTGTGCAGTAGGTGTCTTATAGGGTCCAATAGCTCAGCTCCCCCCCCCATTCACCTGAGGTGAACACTCTTGGTGCACCCCTTTGTGGGCTGTGTGCACAGTCTTGTTGTAGTTGAGCCTTGCCTGCTGTTGAAACTTATTCTCTGGAGTCTTTGAGGTCTTGCTCCCCAACATATTTTGTCAGTTTGGCTCAAATAAACTCTATATAAAATTATCTACATGTTTGGATGTTTCTTATGTGGACACTATTAAACACTTAAAATGTGGTTTGTAAAACTGAGACACTGAACTTTGCATTTTGTTTAATTTTAATTCACTTAAAGGTAGCAGGCCAATTGGCTGTGAGGACAAGCTGTGTCTACAGTGAAACAGCTGCTGTGCAGGAGACACCCTTATGGGGCAGGACTTGCTTCAGTGGACCTTTGGTGCTTACTGAGTCTGCCCCTTGATTGTGTCTCTTATGGATGTGAAGAGTTGTAATCTGGTATGGTCTCACACTAATCACTGGGTACACAGGCTCTTGGATCTCCAAGGAGGTGCAAAGTCAACCACTGCCTGAGGTCACACAGTAGGAGCTACAGAGAGATCTGCAGATTCCTCCTCTTTGTATCAGGTTTGCAAGTGCCCAGAGGAGGCTCAGTTGTGAAGAAAGGAAGGCTACTGCTGGTGCAGGCCTTGGGCCTTCTTTTCAAAACTTTGGGGCTCCTTGACCCAGCTCCAGGTGTGTTTGACAGGTTTTAGGCTGAGAAAGGACAGGCCATTCATATGCAAAAGCTGCTGCACACAGCTTGGATGGGGTTGTAAATTGGGTAGCATGGGGCCTCAGGGAATCCCCAGGGCGGAGCAAACAGCAATGGCTGCCAGTCAGCCCTGCACCGGGGAGGTCTCTGCCCAGGAACAGTGACCATTGCGAGCATCTCCACCTGGAAGAAAGCCTCCCCCACGTTCCTGCCCTGATGCCAGACAGTCCAGTTTCTCCCCATATGTATCTGGGTCCCCCAGAGTCTTGCCCGGCACTGGAGCCTAGAGAAAGTGGGAGCGTGTATCTCCATCCTGATTTAAAAAGCAGCATCCCCGGGTGCCAGCCTTTTCGTTGCCTCCACACTTCCTACCAGTCTCAATGCATTTTCTTCACCTCTCTAGTTGTGGAACTTCCACTCAGCCAGCTTTCCCACAGTTCTAGATGATAGTTGTTATGTATTTTCGTTGTAATTATGATATGCTTGTGGGAGGCAGCATGTACAGGCATTTACTATGCCACCATCTTGGTTCTCTACAGGACATAGGTAATACTTTCAACAACAAGGATTTTTAAAAAAAGAAAGAAATGGACTCAATTTGGATCATAAGGCATACCCCTTACATCCCTTTCCATGGGATCTGTGAATGTGTTTTCTTTATTGGATACTTACAGGTCCAATATCAGGAGGGCTGTTAATTCACTGAGCTTGAAGAGGACACTGAGCTCTGGGAGGGTGAGTC
>NW_006296620.1:127902-129928 GCF_000327345.1 Myotis davidii | reverse complement strand
TCACATGAATGCTGAGGCTTCTGGAGTGACCTAGGGAAAAAGAATTTCAGACAAGAGAAATAACAGGAGCGAAAACCCTGAGCAGAGGGAAACTGATCATATAGTAGAACAGACAGAGGCATTGAGGCTGGGATGAGAAGGAGGGATGTGGAAGGGACAGTCTGAAACTTACATCCCTCAGGATGTAGACCTGCTGGGGGTCAGAATAGTGAGCATCTCTGAGAACCTGGTGTGTCCTGTGTCTGTTCTCAGCCCATCATATGCATCCAGCCATTTAACCATCTCGACTACCCCATGAGTTTAGGAATTGAAGGGTCCCTGTTTTCCCAGCTGGGGAAATGGGGCACTTAGATGCTATAGTAACTGGCCCAAATTCACCTGGACCATGATGGCAGCATCTGACAGAGCTGGGATTTGAACCCAGGCTGTGTTTGGGCCCAGAGAGAAGCCCTGACTACTGTGCTGTCCTGCTCAGGGCCTGATACCAGCACAACAGCAGGCCCTGTCCTGCACAGTGACTTGATCCTCTCTCTGACCCTGATACTAATACTGTGCCTGCACTGAGCAAGCCTCTGTACCCATTTGCCCACTGCATGACTTATTGTCTCCAGTTATCAGATGGGAAATGCAGGCTTACATTTGACAAGCCCGTGGTGTCATAGTCCCGCCAGGTTCCAAATCAGCTGCTGACCCTGCAGTGCTCTGCACCCAGCCTCCCACTGGGGCTTCCAGGTGCTCGTGACCAAGACACTCAGCAAAAAACAAACTGGCCCAGGAGTCTTCCTCTTACTCTCTGTTTCTCTCTCATTCACTCGCTCACAATCTGTATGCCTCTCTCTCTAATCACAGACATCAGGCATCAAAAGAATGACAAGAAAAAAGAATGACAAGAAGTGTTAGAAGATGGAAGTGTGGGGCAGAGAACAAGAAACTAGCCCAACACCGTGAGGCAGTGGCTGTCTCCCTCCTCTCCTCTCCAGCCCCCAAGGGAAGCTCCCACCCTCCCCATGGGAACTGCAGGAAACATGAAGTGGCTCTGGGGCTGGGTCGTCTCCCCCAACAAGGAGGAATATCCACCTCCCCACCCTCACTCCTTGTCCCCTTGATGAGAGAAGAACCCTGAGCCCAGAGGAGAGAGAAGATACTTAAGCTGACTGAGGAGACACTGATTGCTGTGGGCAGCGGGGGCTTAGGAGCAGAGAGAAGTTCCTATGTAATCATTGCTCAGCAAGTTGCCACACAAAATTCAGAAAGAACACACAACTCAGCTGATATTGAAATGTTTATTATTTGAAAACATGCCACCCATCTATTTCTCTTCAAATCCTGAGTTGTCCCAGGTTTCAGGTGGATGGCCTGGATGTCCCTCATAAGCTGCAGGAAATGAGAGAGACGGAGACCAAGCACTTTAGGAGAGATGCAGACATAAAGAGGGATGGGGAAGTGCAGGCCTGGGACCCCCACCCGGGAGGGCCCCAACCACCAGAGTCCATCCCTGCCTTAGCCCCCTTGTCCTGTTGTCACCTGAGTGAGGCAGGGTCCTTACCTGGGACAGACTCTGGAGATGGGAGAGGTAGGGCACCGTGACTTCATGCCTAGAACCTTCAATCTCACAACAAATCTCTTCTGGGGGCCAAACGACTCGTGACAGCAGAGCTCAAAGCAGAGCCAGAATGTGCAGTTGGGGGCCACAGAGGCGGGTCCAGCTAAGGGGCAGGATGGTGTCATCACAGCAATGTTCCAAGGGGTTGTACATTCGGTGCCCACATCTGGGTGCTTGCTGGCACAACCATACTAAAGTTGATGTGGACCGCAATCGCTGGTGACTTCATGAAGAACCAGACCCTCTCCCCACCCCCCTAAATCAGGAGCCTCCTACGAACCACAATCCTGCTTCCCCCGGGTAGCCCCATCCCACACTCACCTGTGCCTTCCTTTCAGCACTGAATGAGGAGAAAGATCAATATGCAGATGAAACCTGAAGGATAAGAAAAGAGGGTTGAGGACATGGCTGGGATTGTGAATC
>NW_006296620.1:122559-127858 GCF_000327345.1 Myotis davidii | reverse complement strand
TCCAGATTTGTTCTAAATGTTAGGGTTTGGAACCATCTCTGCATAAGGTCTTGTTCCAGACACATGCAAGGGTCCAGAGAATTGGGCCTTAGCAGCCTGGACCCCTTCAAGGGGAGAGATTGTGGGGAAAACCATAGCTTAAGTTTCTAAGAATGCAGTGAAGTGTTGGATAAATAGCAGAGCAGGCATTAAAGATATCAGTAAGGTGATTAGGACGGAGGAAGGAAGCTGAGGTTAGATTGACACGGGGAGCATTTGGGTGCATTGTTGCTTTGATGATATGACTGGGCTTGAATAGGTCTGGAGTTGGAGCTGTCCTCTATTGCAGCATCTGGGCACCATGACTGTGGATGGAGTTCGAGAGATGAAGGACATGTGGAAAAGGATGGGACATGCACATTTTTAGAGTTAAGATTTTTCAGATCAGCAGAGAGGTTGTGATAAAGTCACACATAACATGGGGGTGATTAAAAGGTGGGAAGCCAAGTATTAAATAGGAAAGAGAAGTAAGTTTAAGGTTCAAAAGTACATAAGAGGAGCAATAACCCATAAGTTAGACTCTGGGCTGGAGCCCTCTTACCAAAGATTCTGGGCACGATGGTCTTGATTTCTTTCCAGAGCAGTTGATGGCAGAGCAGCAGGAGGACTGGGTATGGAAGTATATCTATCTGTGATACCACACATCCCACATTACAACAGAAGTGAAAGGCTGTATGAAATAGAGGGGCATGAGGAGACATAATTACATGTACGATGTAATTAAATATTCATGAACCAGTTCCAATCAACTTCCACCTTCCCAGATATCACAAACCCTCACAGTAAATACTAACTTGGAAGTTGTGACTTGTCTTTGAACACTGCAGAGAGCAAAACCCAGTTAGCAAGCACTCATTTGCACATAACCCACCAATCTCTGGATTTCCCACACTTCTCACACAATCCACCTCAGACCCGCACTATCTACAATTTCTCAGAGTTTTTAGGGGAAATTATGATGTTTCAGTGTGATTTAGAAAGAGAGAAGGGACTGCAGAAACCCTGGTAGAGAGATGGAAAAAGTCACAGATAGACATAGGTTAGAGATCTCTGGGATTCATAAAACCTACTAAAAGAGCACCTTGTAGAGTGCCTGGTCCAAGGAGAGGCTCTATCCATGTTTCTCACTATCATTGTATTGTCGTCATCACTGTTGTTGCCACGAGATAATAAGTGGGTTATTATTCCATGGGCCCCTCTGTTCTCTGCTGGCTCCCTCCCATGTCACAGTGAATAGGTGGGGAAGATGAAAGAGAGATGAGGCAGAGACTTTAAGACTTTGTACCCTGGCCAGGAAGTTCAGTTGGTTAGAGTGTCATCCCAATATGCCAAGGTTGTGGGTTTGGTCCCCCACCAGAGCACATACAAGAAGCAACCAATGAATGCACAAATAAGTGGAACACCAAATTCATCTCTCTCTCTCTCTCTCTCTCTCTCTCTCTCTCTCTCTCTTTCTCTCTCTCTCCCTCTCTCTCTCAAATAAAAAGACCTTGTAAAAGCTCATGGTTAGTGGATGGACTCCTTCCTCTTCTCTTAAGTGTATGTGCAGCACTTCCATATGAGTGGTCCATGCATTCACGTATATCAGTCCTCCTCTATTAATATTGCAGGTGTCTGTGTGGGTTGGTTTGTGTTAGAGGTTACCTTAATGTGTCCTCCTGCCCATGTACCTGACAGCACTTCCACCTCTGGAAACTCACCTCCCATTTACACAGCACAACTGCTGGAAACACAAACCTGAAGGAACTACATTCCTGTTTCCTATATTAATTAGCTTGGCACTTTATTTGCAATACCAACTTCCAAGCAAGAAAATCCTGACTAACAGAAAGTCCTAGATAAACAGTGAAACTAACTATGAAACAAAAATCACAAAGAGTATTACTAAATGAATTCATTTAATAATATGCAATTGATGCTGCATATGCAAATTGACTGAATGGCAGAATGACCGGTCACTATGATGCCCACTGACTACCAGGGGGCAGACGCTCAATGCAGGAGCTGCCTACTGGTGGTCAGTGCGCTCCCACAAGGGGAGCGCCACTCAGCCAGAAGCCAGTGAATGCAGCAGTGGTGGCAGGAGCCTCTCCTGCCTCTGCGGCAGTACTAAGGAGAAGCAAGCCGAGCAGTAAGGAGCAGAGAGCAGGCAGGTGGTAAAGAGCGAAGGATCCTGGACTGCGAGAGGGGGTAGGCCAGGCTGAGGGAACCACTACCCCCTGAGTGCATGAATTTCATGCATCAGGCCTCTAGTCAATAATAACCTTAAATGTAAATAGATTAAATGCTCCAATCAAAAGACATAGGGTAGGAGAACAACCAAGATGGCAGCATAGGTAAACACCTGAACTTGCTGCTGAGCACAACCATATCAAAATTACAACTAAAAGACAAAACCAATATATCCAGAACCATGGGAAATGCTGGATGAGGGGAAATTCTACAACTAGAAGGAAAGAGAAAAGCGCATTGAGTCCAGTAGGAGGTGTGGAAGTGAAGTGTGGAGGTACGGAGGTGCCATGAAAGGGGCTGGCAACTGAGTATGCTGTTGTCTTTTTAAACCGGGAGGGAGATACGAGCTCCCGACTGCTCTGAACTCCAGTTCCGGGCGAGACTCTGGGGACCCAGACTCATACAGGGAGAAACTGGACTGTCTGGAATCGGGCCAGAACACGAGGGCAGCTTTCTCTCAGAGGTGCTAGCAGCAATCATTGTTCCAGCATGGTGCTGCGGGACACAGAGACCTGGGGACCTCTTTGGGGCAGGGCTGACAGGCAGCCATTGCTGTTTTCTCTGCCCTGGTGATTCCCTGAGACCCCACCCCACCCAATACACAACCCCACCCAAGCTGTGCGCAGAGGCTTTTGCATATGAATGGCCTGGCCTTTTGCAATCTAAACCTAACAAACTGCATCTGGGTCAGTGAGCACCAGAGCTGCCAAAGGAAGGCCCAAAGCTCCACAGCAGCCTGCATTGCTTCACAGCTGTGCTTCATCTGGGCACCTCCAAACCCAAACAAGGAGGAGGAATTTGTAGATCTCTCTGTAGTTCCTGCTGGGTGGCTTCAGGCAGTGGCTGACTTTGCACCTCCTTAGAAATTCAAGAGCCAGCATACCCAGTGGTCAGAGTGGGACCATCCAGATAACAACTCCTCAGATCCATAAGGAACACACACAGGGGGCAGACGCAGTGAGCACCAAAGCCCCACTGAAGCAAGTCTTGTCCCATAATGGTGTCTCCAGCACAGAAGTTCTCACATTGTAGACACAACTGGTCCTCACAACCAACTGGCCTGGAGGTCAATTCCTCCCAGTGATACCTACATCAATCATGGCTTAACTACAACAAGACTGTGGACACAGCCCACAAAGGGGTGCACCAAGAGTGTCCACCTCAGGTAATAAGGGAGGCTGAGCCACTGGGCCCTATAGAACACCTAGCACAAAAAGCCACTCTATCAACACAGGGAAGCAACCAAAATGTGGAGACAAAGAAACAGGTCACAAATTAAAGAAATGGAGGAAAGCAAACTACTGGATATAGAGTTCAAAACCACAGTTATAAAGTTACTTAAGAATATTCTAGAAACCTCCGAGAAATATGGTGAGATCCTCAAGAATATGAAAAAGGACCAATTAGAAATTAAGCATACACTGACTGAAATAAAGAATAATATACAGAAATCCAACAGCAGATTAGAGGATCCTAAGAATCAAGTCAAAGATTTGAAATATGAAGAAGCAAAAAACACCCAACTGGAAAAGAAAAAAGAATCCAAAAATATGAAGATATGCAAGTAGTCCCCTGGGACAACTTCAAGCATACCAACATCCGAATTATAGGGGTGCCAGAAGATGAGAGAGAGCAGATATTGAAAACCTATTTGAAGAAATAATGACAGAAAACTTCCCCTACCTGGTGAAAGAAAAGAAAAGCAGTTTGTTACCTACAAGGAAGTGCCCATATGACTGTCAGCTGATTTCTCAACAGGAACTATGCAGGCCAGAAGGGGGTGGCAAGAAATATTCAAAGTGATGAATAGCAAGGACCTACAACCAACATTACTCTACCCAGCAAAGCTATCATTTAGAATAGGTCAGAGAAAGAGCTTACAGACAAAAAAAAAAAGCTAAAGGAGTTCATCACCACCAAACCAGTATTATATGAAATGCTGAAGGGTATTCTTTAAGATGAAAAGGAAGAAAAAAGTTAAGGATAAAAATTTGATCAACAAAGTGACAACAAATACATATCTATCAACAAGTGTAACTAAAAATCAAATGAATTAAAAAAAAAAGAACCCAGATATCAACCCAAGCCATAAAATTTATGCTCAGTTAATATTTGACAAAGGAGGTGAGAACATACAATGAAGTCACGACAGTCTCTTCAGTAAATGGTGTTGGGAAAATTGGACAAATACATGCAAAAAAATTATACTAGACTACCAACTTACACCATACATAAGAATAAACTCAAAATGAATAAAAGACCTAAATGTAAGTAGTGAAATGATAAAAATCCTAGAAGAAACCATAGCAGTAAAATCTCAGGCATCACTCATAACAATATGTTTATGGATATATCTCCTAGGGCTAAAGAAACTAAGAAGAAAATAAGCACTCTGAACAATAAAGATTTATTTTTTAAAAAGTAAAAAAACAAAAAAAACATAGGGTAGCTGATTGGAGCATTTAACATGACCCAACTATATGCTTTCTACAAGAGACCCACATCAGAACAAAAGACTCACATAGGATGAGAGTGAAAGGATAGAAAAAATTTTTCCATGCAAATGGAGATGAAAAAAAGCTGGGGAAATGAGTCAATACTCATATCTGACTAAATAGACTTCAAAATGAAGGCCATCACAAGAGTTAACAAAGATCATCCATAATACTAAAGGGATAAATACAACAAGAGGTTAAACCCTGGTAATCATATATGAACTCAATATAGGAGCACCTAAATATACAAAAAATAACTCCTAAAGGACTTTAATGGAGAGATAGACAAAAATACAGTCATAATAGGGGACTTTAATACCTCGCTCACTTCACTGGATAGATCTTCCAGACAAAAATTTAACAAGGATAAAAGACACACTTAATCAAATATATTTAATTGACATTTATAGAACATTTTACCCCAAAGCTGCAGAATATACATTCTTCTTAAGTGCACATGGGTCATTCACAAAGATAGACCACATGTTAGGACACAAAACAAGTCTCTACAAGTTCAAGAAGATTGAAATCAT
>NW_006296620.1:121040-122320 GCF_000327345.1 Myotis davidii | reverse complement strand
TTAAACAATGAATGGGTTGCCAACAAGATCAAGGGAAAAATAAAATAAAAAACTTCTTGGAAAAAAATGAAACTGAACACAAAACAACCCAAAATCTCTGGGGCACAGCAAAAGCAGTCCTGAGAGGGAATTCATAGCACTACAGGCATACCTCAAAAAATAAGAAAAAATTAATAATAAACTTTTTAACCCTACAACTTAAAGAATTAGAAAGAGAACAACAATAAAAGCCCAGAGTAAGTGGGAGGAAGGAAATAATAAAGATTAGTTCAGAAAGAAATGACATAGAGACTAAAAGAACAATACAATCAATGAGACCAAGAGCTGATTCTTTGAAAAGATAAACAAGATATATAAACTGTTAGCCAGACTCATCAAGAAACAGAGAGAGGACCCAAATAAATGAAATCAGAAACAAAAGCAGAGAAGTAACCACTGACACTACAGAAATACAAAGGACTGTAAGAAAATACTATGAATAACTATATGCCAACAACCTGGACAATGTGGATGAAATGGACAAATTCCTAGAAAAATAAAATCTCCAAAAACTGAATCAGGAAGAATCAGAAAACCTGAATAAGCCAATAACAACTGATCAAATAGAAGCAATAATCAAAAAAGTCTAAGCAAACAAAAGCCCTGAAGATGGATCACAGAAGCCTATTTCCTACATTAGGAATAAGCTTAACCAAGAGGTAAAATACTTGTACTTGGAAAACTACAGAACATTGAAAAAAGAGATACAGGAAGGTATAAACAAGTCAAAGAATATACCGTGTTCATGAATTGGTAGAATCAACATCATTAAAATGTCCATACTACCCAAGGAAATCTATAGATTCAATGCAATCCCTATCAAAATACCAACAACATATTTCAGAGATATAGAGCAAATACTCCAAAATTTTACATGGAACCAAAGAAGACTCCATTCTCTCGCCCTTCGGGTGATAGTTGTGCTTGGGGCACAACTATAATTGTGTTGGTTTGAGGGCGGTCGACGAAGCCGTCTGGGTGGCTCGCGTGGTTCCACAGGCTTCCCAGGGGCCATTTCAGCCTCACAGGGGCCATCTCAGCCTCACAGGGACCATCTCAGCCTCACTGGGACCATTTCAGCCCCACTGGGGCCGTTTCAGCCCCACTAGGACTGTCTCAGCCTCACCGGGCCTTTTCAGCCTCATAGCGGCCATTTCAGCCTCACAGGGGCCGTTTCAGCCTCACAGGGGCTGTCTCGGCCTCACAGGGACCATCTCGGCCTCACAGGGACCGTCTCCGCC
>NW_006296620.1:118324-119571 GCF_000327345.1 Myotis davidii | reverse complement strand
ACACCACCCACTGTCCTCATCCATAGGTGTACGCTTTTTGTTGCTGGGTCAAAGGTCATACACATGGAAAATGTAGCAATTTCTATCTGCAACGTGTCCCTGTTTTCAGAAAGGTCTCTCACAACTTGTTCACGCTCTACTGAGAAAGGGTACGGAGACACATAATGGCTTTTTAAAATAATGTGTCCTCTTATGTTTAAAATGAGGATTTTGCTACCAAAAGTGAGGAGAAACCAACACTACAGCTGCTCTCGCCCCTCTCGCCCTTCGGGTGATAGTTGTGCTTGGGGCACAACTATAATTGTGTTGGTTTGAGGGCGGTCGACGAAGCCGTCTGGGTGGCTCGCGTGGTTCCACAGGCTTCCCAGGGGCCATTTCAGCCTCACAGGGGCCATCTCAGCCTCACAGGGACCATCTCAGCCTCACTGGGACCATTTCAGCCCCACTGGGGCCGTTTCAGCCCCACTAGGACTGTCTCAGCCTCACCGGGCCTTTTCAGCCTCATAGCGGCCATTTCAGCCTCACAGGGGCCGTTTCAGCCTCACAGGGGCTGTCTCGGCCTCACAGGGACCATCTCGGCCTCACAAGGACCGTCTCGGCCTCACAGGGGCTGTTTTGACCTCACGGGGGTCGTTTCATCCTCACTGGAACTGTCGCAGCCTCACTGGGACCGTCGCAGCCTCACAGGGGATGCCGCATCTCACTTTGGGGGTGAAGGTGCGAGTCAGAAGCTCCTCTCACTGTCTCTCCTGCTGCTCCCTTGCATATTGCCGATGCTGGAAGTTTCTGAGAGCCGTCTGCAGGTGCTGGACATAATACTTTAACTGGTCAACACGAAGTTTGGCATTCTGTCTTTTGTTGGGAGACTCCTTGCTGGACAAAATCGCCAGGCGTTCTAGCTGGCTGAATATCTGATATGCTTGCTTGGGTTTCATTTTCTACTAAGTGCACAGACTGCCTGTCTGCCATCTCCTAGTGTCCCATGTGAGACTGGATCTGGTGGACTTGCCTGTGCGTTTGCTGGTACAGCGGTTCCATGTCGCCGGCCCAGCTGGGTCCGGCTCCAGCTTCCTCCGAACCTAATTCTGCTTCTTGAGTGTGTCCCTTATGTATGCGAGGAGTTGATATCTGCACTCTGCTGGGCTGGGCTGCAAAAGCGCCGGTGGTTCCCTTTGTGCCACTGGCACAGCTTGGGTGGGGATGTACATTGAGTAGGGTGGGGTCCCCTGGAATCACCAAGGCTGCCC
>NW_006296620.1:113468-116757 GCF_000327345.1 Myotis davidii | reverse complement strand
GTAGGAAGTTTCTGAGAGCAGTCTGCAGGTGCTGGACATAATACGAAGCTTGGTCAACACGAAGTTTGGTATTTTGTCTTTTGTTGGGCGGCTCCTTGATGGACAAAATCTCCAGGCATTCTTGCTGGCTGAATATCTGGTATGCTTGCTTGGATTTTGTTTTCTACTAAGTGCACAGACTGCTTGCCTGCTGTCTCCCGGTGTCCCATGTGAGACTGGATCTGGGGACCTGTTTGTGCATTTGCTGGTACAGTGGTTTCATTTCGCCTGCCCAGCCAGGTGGGTCCAGCTCTGGCTTCCTCTGAACCTGAGTCTGCTTCTTGAGTGTGTCCCTTATGTATGCGAGGAGTTGAAATCTGCAGTTTGTTGGGTTATGCTGCAAAAGCTCAGGTGGTTCCTTTTGTGCCTCTGGCACAGCTTGGGCAGGGATGTAAATTGAGTAGGGCGGAGTCTCAGGAAGTCACCAGGGTGGAGCAAACAGCAATGGCGTCTCTGTGGCTTCTCCCCTCTCCACAACTCCGTGACTCCGTGTCCCTGAGTGCCGGCGCACAGCTCCACAAGAGAGCCACCCTCGCTTTCTGACCCGCTGCAAGGCTGTCCCGCCTCTCCCCGTAGGGGTTTGGGACCTCAGAATCCCGCCCCAAACAAGCTCAGTGGATTCGAGAGTTTGTAACCCCTTCTGATTGAAGAAAACCATGCATCCAGTTGCAGCCCGCCTTGCGCAAACTCCGTACCTCTGTTCTTGGCTCCTCTGCATATCATACTCAGTCTCAATGCACTTCTTTCTTTCCTTCCAGTTGTAGAACTTCCACTGGGCCAGCTTTCCCATGGTTCTGAATGATAGCTGTTTGTCTTATAGTTGGTAGTTTCAATGTTGATGTGGGAGGCAGCACACACAGGTCTATACCTTACGCCGCCATCTTGGTTCCTCCCTCCTCCTCTTCTTAAAGAATACCCTTCAGCATTTCATATAATGCTGGTTAGGTGGTGTTCATTCCTTTAGCTTTTCCTTATCTGTGAAGCTCTTTACCTGACCTTTAATTCTAAATGATAGCTTTGCTGGATAGAGTAATCCTGGTTGTAGGTTCTTTGGATTCCTCTTGTTTAGGGTTCTTTGAGCTTCCTGGACTTGTAAGTCTATTTCTTTCACCAGGTAGGGGAATTTTTCTGTCATTATTTCTTCAAAAAGGTTTTCAATATCTTGCTCTCTCTCTTCTTATGGTACCCCCATAATTCGGATGTTGGTATGCTTGAAGTTGTCCCAGAGGCTCTTTGCACTATCTTCATATTTTTGGATTATTTTTTCTATTTGCTCATCTAGTTGGGTGTTTTTTGCTTCCTTGTACTTCAAATCTTTGACTTGATTCTTGGAATCTTCTAGTCTACTGTTGAATCCCTCTATATTATTCATTCTTTCTGTCAGTGTATGCTTAATTACTGACTGGTCCTTTTCCTTCTTTTTTTTTCTTTCTTTTTTTTTCTTTTTTTTTTTTTTTTTTTTTTTTTTTTTTTTTTTTGGCATTCTCACTAAGTTCCTTGAGGGTCTCATTAAGTTCCTCAGAGGTTTCTAGAAAATTCTTGAGTAACTTTATAACTAGTTTTGAACTCTATATTTCTTTCATTTGTGACATTTTTTTGTCTCTGCATTTTGGCTATTTCCCTGTGTTTGTTTCTATGTATTGGGTAGCTGCTAAGTCTCCTTGAGTTGATAGAGTTGCCCTGTGTAGTAGGTGTCCTATAGGGCTCAGTAGCTCAGCCTCCCCATTCACTTGAGGTGAACACTGTTTGGGCAACACTTTGTGGGCTGTGTGCACACTCTTATTGTAGTTGAGCCTTGCCTGCTGTTGGTATCACTGGGAGGAATTGACCTCCAGGCCAATTGGGTGTGAGGACCAGCTGTGTCTACAATGAAAGAGCTGCTGTGCAGGAGACACCCTTATGGGGCAGGACCTTTGGTGCTCACTGAGTCTGCCCCTTGAATGTGTTTCTTGTGGACGTGAAGAGTTGTAATCCAGTATGGTCTCACACTGATCACTGGGCACACTGATTGGATCTCCAAGGAGATGCAAAGTCAACCACTGCCGCAGGCCACCCAGCAGGAGCTACAGAGAGATCTGCAGATTCCTCCTCTTTGTATCGGGTTTGCAAGTGCCCAGAGGAGGCCCAGCTGTGAAGCAAGGAAGGCTACTGCTGGTGCAGGCCTTTGGCCTTCTTTTGAAAGCTTTGGGGCTCCCTGACCCTGCTGCAGGTTAGTTTGACAGGTTTTAGGCTGAGAAAGGACAGGCCATTCATATGCAAAAGCTGCTGCACACAGCTTGGATGGGGTTGTAAATTGGGTAGCATGGGGTCTCAGGGAATCTCCAGGGCGGAGCAAACAGCAATGGCTGCCAGTCAGCCCTGCACCGGGGAGGTCTCTGCACAGGAACAGTGACCACTGCAAGCATCTCCATCTGGAAGAAAGCCTCCCCCACGTTCCTGCCCTGATGCCAGACAGTCCAGTTTCTCCCCATATGTATCTGGGTCCCCCAGAGTCTCACCTGGCACTGGAGCTCAGAGCAAGTGGGAGCGTGTATCTCCATCCTGATTAAAAAAGCAGCATCCCCAGGTGCCAGCCTGTTCCATGCCTCCGCACTTCCTACCAGTCTCAATGCACTTTCTTCACCTCTCTAGTTGTGGAACTTCCACTCAGCCATATGGTTCTAGATGATAGTTGTTATGTATTTTAGTTGTAATTATGATATGCTTGTGGGAGGCAGCAGGTACAGATGTCTACCTATGGCCCCATCTTGGTTCTCTACAGGACATAGGTAATACTTTCAACAATAAGGATTTAAAAAAAAGAAAAGAAAAGAAAGAAAGAAATGGACTCAATTTGGATCATAAGGCATACCCCAGAGCCCCACGTTTCCATGGAATCTGTGAATGTGTTTTCTTTATTGAATACTTACAGGTCCAACATCAGGAGGGCTGTTACTTCACTGAACTTGAAGAAGACGCTGAGCTCTGGGAGGTTAAGTCATTGGACAAAATCCCACTTGTAAGTGGTGGAGTCAGACCCCTGAAGTCATGGGAGAGAATTATGAGCATATTATTTAAAACTCTGAAGGTTCCACAGCTAGAAACTGGTAACAGCATTGAGCTCATGAACGCAAATAGGATGGAGATCAAAGAGGAAAGGGAGAATTTTATTTCTCATTAAAAAAACACACGCTGGATATTTTGCCTTATATATGCATGTTTTTGAAAATGAATGCATGTTCTGTGGGTCAGGAAGGTGTCTAGAGGGGGA
>NW_006296620.1:110696-113402 GCF_000327345.1 Myotis davidii | reverse complement strand
AAAGAATTTCAGACAAGAGAAATAACAGGAGCGAAAACCCTGAGCAGAGGGAAACTGATCATATAGTAGAACAGACAGAGGCATTGAGGCTGGGATGAGAAGGAGGAATGTGGGAGGGACAGTCTGAAACTTACATCCCTCAGGATGTGGACCTGCTGGGGGTCAGAATAGTGAGCATCTCTGAGAACCTGGTGTGTCCTGTGTCTGTTCTCAACCCTTCATATGCATCCAGCCATTTAATCATCTCGACTACGCCATGAGTTTAGGAATTACAGGGTCCCCACTTTTCAGCTATGGAAATGAAGCACTTAGAGGCTATAGTAAGTGGCCCAAATTCACCTGGACCACCCTAGCAGCATCTGGTTGTCTCCAGTTATCAGATGGGAAATGCAGGCTTACATTTGACAAGCCCGTGGTGTCATAGTCCCGCCAGGTTCCAAATCAGCTGCTGACCCTGCAGTGCTCTGCACCCAGCCTCCCACTGGGGCTTCCAGGTGCTTGTGACCAAGACACTCAGCAAAAAACAAACTGGCCCAGGAGTCTGCCTCTTCCTCTCTGTTTCTCTCTCATTCACTCGCTCACAATCTGTTTGCCTCTCCCTCTAATCACAGACATCAGGCATCAAAAGTATGACAAGAAAAAGAATGACAGGAAGTGTTGGGAGCTGGGAGTGAGGGGCAAAGAGTGCAGGCTCAGAACAAGAAACTAGCCCATCACAGTGAGACAGAGGCTCTCACCCTCCTCTCCTGTCCAGCCCCTCAGGGCATCTTCCACCCTCCCACCACCCACAGGAGCTGCAGGTGCAGGAACCACAAGGTGGCTCTGGGGCTGGGTTGTCTACACCTCACAGAAAGGAATATCCACCTCCCCACCCTCACTCCTTGTCCCCTTATTGAGAGAAGAACCCTGAGCCCAGAGGAGAGAGAGGACACTTAGGCTGACTGAGGAGACACTGATTGCTGTGGGAAGGGTGGGCTTTAGGATCAGAGAGAAGTCCTAAGTAATCATTTCTCAGCAAGTAGCCACAGGAAATTCAGAAAGAACACATCTAACCTCACCAGATACTAGGAAATGTTTTCATGATTTAAAAACCATGCCACATACCCATTCTTCCTCATATCCTAGATTGTGTCCTTTTGGCCAGTGTTCCCAAGTTCCAGGAGGATGGCCAGGTTGTCCCACATAAGCTACAGAAAGTGATAGAGACAGAGACTGACTATTTAAAGATGCCAACAGGAGAAAGATGGGGAGATGCAGAACTGGGGTCCCCACCCAGGAGGGCCCCAACCACCAGAGTCCTTCCCTGCCATAATCCCCTCTTCCTGTTGTCACCTGAGTGAGGCAGGGCCCTTACCTGGGATAGACCCTGGTGATGGGAGAGGTAGGGCACCGAGATGTCTTGCTCATAACCTTCAACTTTCATCAAACCTGGTCTGGGGGCCTGATGACTCAGGACAGCAGAGCTCAAGTCAGGGCCAGAAGGTGCAGTTGGGGCCACAGAGGTGGGTCCGGTTGAAGGGCAGGATAGTGTCATCATCACAGCATTGCTCCGAGGGGTTGTACATCCAGTGCCCACACCTGGGTGCTTGCTGGCACAGCCACAGGTCAGCGTTCATGTGGGCCCCTAGAGAGAAATTGCTGGTGACTTCAAGGAGAACCAGGCACTATCTCCATGCCCTGAATCAGGAGCCTCTTTAAAACCACTTCCCAAGGGTAGCTTCATCCCTCTTCATTCCCCCCACCTGACACCTACCTGTACCTGACTTTGAGCACTGGAGGACGAGGAAGACTAATATGCAGATGAAACCTGGAGAAGAAGGAAGGAGGGTTAAGTCTGAGGATGGGATTGTGGACCTCAAGAAGGGCAGGCCAGTACGGGGAAGCCTAGTTTCACATTTGTTTTAAAGGTTTGGATTTGGGGTTATCTCTGCATAGGGTCTAGTTCCTGACACAGGTAGGAGTACAGAAAGCTGGACCTGGGCAGCCTGGACTCTATAAAGGGAGAGAATGTGGGGGAAATTCTTTGAACCATAGCTTAGAATTCTAAAAATGCAGTGAAGTTTCCCAGTTGGGAGAAGGTCGGAACAGGTATTAAAGATATCAATAAAGTGACTTGGAAGGAGAAAGGAAGCTGAGGTTAGATGGGGGGCGGGGGGGTGTGGAATTTGGGTGCATGGTTGCTTTGGGGAATATAATTGGGTTTAAGTAGATCTTGGAGTTGGAGCTCTCCTGTATTTCAACTACTGGACAACATGACTTCGGATAAAGTTTGAGAGATAAAGGACATTAAAATAAACACAACATTGTTGAAAGTGAAGCAAATACATAAATAAACTGAAATACATCCATGTTCATAGACTGGAAGACTGCAGAAATTAACAATCTGATCTTACAACTTGCATTGAAATGCAAAGGACCTGAGTTACTTCAAAGGAATGACAGCATGAAAGAGAACTTGACCTCTCCCCCTGAAATGTCAACAGGTTAGCCAACTATAATTCAACAACGAAATCCCTGCTCAACACAGACCCATGCCTGAGGGACCCATGCATTGGAACATCTAAAGGTGGGCAACCAGGAATAAACAGGGAAACGAGAAGGGAGAAAAGTGCAGAAGGCACAGAGAAGCCCTGCAGCTGAGAGCTTGTGGCTCAACTGGGAGAGGGAGGAAGTGGCAGTAGCAGGTGCTTCCTTCTGCTAGGAGGA
>NW_006296620.1:98353-110673 GCF_000327345.1 Myotis davidii | reverse complement strand
GGGGGGGGGGGGGGGGGGGAGTGGAACGGGGAACGGGACAGCCCAGCAGTGCCAGCGGCAAGGGAGCAAACAGTGTCTGAGTCTGCAGTTGCCTGACAAAACACTGGGTTCTACTGTATGGCTTTCCACTGTTGGCGGGGTAGTGGTGTTTCAAAGAAATGGAACCACAGAGCCCTGCTGCCAATTGGACTCCCCAAACTCACCTCCCTTTGCCCTTGGACTTGGGTCTAAGAGCATATCTATAAACCAAGAACTATTGTAGTAGAACTGCTGTTTTCCTCTGTGAGTATTCCCCAGGAGGGGTGCTTGAGGTTGGGGTCATCATTACAGTGAGGACAAAACAAAACCCACCCCCAAGTAGAGCTGCTACACTGTCTTACAGAAGCTGTGGAAGTCAAGACTGGTAGCTCACAGAGGTAAAAAATCTTGTGATTCAGCTCCATCTACTAGAAAATAGTAGAAAGACCTCTTCATTAATATAGATAATATGAATGTCTAGGCCCGTGGTCGGCAAACTGCTGCTCGCGAGCCACATACGGCTCTTTGGCCCCTTGAGTATGGCTCTTCCTGAGCCTTAGGAGTACCCTAATTAAGTTAATAACAATGTACCTGTGGGTAGCTGGCACGGCCATGGCATACTCAGCTCCAGAGCGTCTTATGTGCCAGGCCAGCTCAGCCTGGTTCAGTGACCCTGAGTTGGGCGGTGAAAGGATTGAGAAAAGACAGACAAGAGAATGAAAGTGGGGTCAGAGTGGAACGCTGCTCCCTGATGAGGAGACAACGCCAGCGCCCACAAGCCATGTCTTTATTTTATAGCAGATGCCACGAGGCAAAGTAGGGGCGTGATCACGTTGTTTACAGCATTCTCGTGAGTTTCAACTTCACTCAACTACATGCACCCGAACTCTATCACGAGGCACGTGGGGCTACGTGTTTGGACCATAGGTTCAAGCTTACAACCACAGCCGTTGGCTATAATTGTGCTGGGAGGGCCCTGCCCTTCCAGCTGGGACTTGCACGTAGCAATGAAAGGACCCTGTTCTTTCATTAGTCCGAGGCTTAAACCTGGCCAAAACACCGAAACCGCGCCCCATATGTACCTACCTATATAGTTTAAGTTTAAAAAATTTGGCTCTCAAAAGAAATTTCAGTCGTTGTACTGCTGATATTTGGCTCTGTTGACTAATGAGTTTGCCAACCACTGGTCTAGGCAAAGGAGAACAACAAACACCATGAATAACCATGGTAATAAGAATGACCAGAAAGAAAATGAAAAACCCAGGAAAGCAAGCTGAAGCACATGGAAATATGTGATATAAATGACAGAGATTTCAAGATTGCAGTTCTGAAAATACTCAACAAGATGCAAGAAAATGCAGACAGGCAATTCAATGCACTCAGAAAACAAATCGATGAACAAAATGAGTACTTTATCAAAGAGATTGAAATTTTAAAAAAGAACCAATCAGAAATCCTGGAAATGAAGCATGAATTAAGGATATTAAGAGTGAACCACTAACAACAAGAAAGACCACTGCATGGGAGAACATATTTGCCAATGTTATCTCAGATAAGGGTTTAATCTCCAAAATTTACAGGAAACTCATACAACTTAACAAAAGGAAGATAAATAATTCAATCCAAAAATGGGCAAAGGACCTAAATAGACACTTTCAAAAGAAGACATACAGAAGAGACATATGAAAACATGCTCCAAGTCACTAATCATCCAAGAGATGCAAATCAAAACAACAATGAGGTACCATCTCACACCTGTCAGAATGGGTATCATCAACAAATCAACAAAAGACAAGTGCTGGCCAGGATGTGAAAAAATAAAAAAAGGAACCCTTGTGCACTGCTAGTGGGGATGCCGACTGGTGCAGTAATTGTGAAAAACAGTATAGAATTTCCTCAAAAAGTTAAAAATGGAACTCCCGTTTGACACCATAATTCTACTTCTAGGAATATATCCCAAGAAATCAGAAACACCAATCAGAAAGGATATATGCACTCCTATGTTCATAGCAGCACAATTTACCATAGCTAAGATTTGGAAACAGCCTAAGTGCCATCAGTGGATTAAAAACTGGTACACTCTAACCGGTTTGGCTCAGTGGATAGAGCATTGGCCTGCGGACTGAAGGGTTCCAGGGTTGATTCCAGTCAAGGGGATGGACCTTGGTTGCAGGCACATCCCCACTGAGGGGTATGCAGGAGGCAGCTGATCGATGTTTCTCTCACATCGATATTTCTAACTCTCTATCCCTTTCCCTTCCTCTCTGTAAAATATCAATAAAATATATTTTTAAAAAACTGTGGTACATCTACACAATGGCATACTACCCTGCTGTAAAAAGGAAGGAACTTTTACCATTGCAACAGCATGGATGGACCTGGAGAGCATTATGTTAAACGAAACAAGCCAGTCAGAGAAAGATAAAAATCACATGATCTCACTCATTTGTGGGTATAATGAACAACATAAACTGATGAACAAAAATAGATCCAGAGACAGAGAAACAGTGAACAGACCATCAAACCTCAAAGGGAAGGCAGAGGACCAGGGGGGAGTTGGGCAGCAGTGTGTGTGTAAGAGACCAACCAAAGGACTTGTATGCATGCATATTAGCATAACCAATGGACACAGACATTGGGGTGGTGGGGGCTTGTCCTGGGTGGTGGGAGTGGCCAGGGAGGGGTCGAGAGGGGGGGAAGGAGACATATGTGATACTTTAAACAATATAAATAAATAAATGTGAACTACTGAGCATATAACACAGAGCCAACCAGATGGAGGAAAAAATTAGTGATATTGAAGATAGGAATCAATGAATGACACAGAGGGAAGGAAAGAGAGACCTGAGCATAAAGAAAAATGAAAGAACTATATGAGAACTATCTGACTCCATCAGAAAAAGCAATATTATAATTATAGGCATTCCGGAGGAGAAAAAGAGGGAGCATGAAACAGAGAGTCTATCCAAATAAATAGTGGATGAGAACTTCCAAAACCTATGGAAAGAACTGGATCATTGAATCCAAGAAGCAAACAGAACACCTAATTACCTCAATCCAAAGAAGCCCTCTGCAAGGCACTTGGTATTAAAGCTGTCAAAAATTAATGACAATAAAAACTTCTCAAAGCAGCCAGGGGAAAGAAGAAAGTGACCTATAAAGAATAACCCATCAGAATTTCTTCCAACTTCTCAGCAGAAACTCTACAAGCCAGAAGAGAGTGGAAGCAAATATCCAAATGTCTGAAAGAGATAAATTACCAGCCATGAATAATATATTCAGCAATATTATCCTTTAAATATGAAGAAGAAATAAAGATGTTCCCAAACATACAGAAACAAAGGGATTTATCACCAGGAAACTTCAATCTCAGGAAATACTCGAGTTAGTCTACCTGAAACAAAGAACATAAGGTCACAACATCATGAGTAAGATCACCAAAAATCTTACAACATAAACAGGGATAATTCGTGGCAACCAAAACATAGGAGGGGGTAAAAGTCTGAACTGTCAAAGGATCATGAAGATCAGATGTACTCAAAAGAAGAAAAAAAAAACTACAGTATATATGCAACTTAGAAAAATCTCCAAACCAGGACACGTAGCTTTAAAAAGAAAAGAAACAGAGGAAAGAACTATGGAATACCACCAAACAAACACAATAGAGAGAAACGCAATGGAAAAGAACCAATGGCGGTACAGAGCCACCAGAGAACAAAAGATAAAATGGCTATAGGAAATCCTCATACATCGCAATTACCCTAAGTATAAATAGTCTGAATTCACCAATAAAGAGGCATAGGGTAGCAGAGTGGATCAAAAAAACAAAACCAACCATATGCTGCCTATAAGAGACACATCTAAGGGGCAAAAAATAAAAGCAGATTCAAAGTAAAAGGATGGAAAATCATTCTCAAAGGAAATAACATCCACAGAAAAGCAGGTGTAACCATAATTATATCTGACAAAACAGATTTCAAGATAGGAAGAGACAAAGATGGACACTTTATAATGATAAAGGGGACACTACATTAAAAAAAATAACACTTCTGCCGAAACCGGTTTGGCTCAGTGGATAGAGCGTTGGCTTGCGGACTGAAGGGTCCCAGGTTCGATTCCAGTCAAGGGCATGTACCTGGGTTGCGGGCACATCCCCAGTAGGAGATGTGCAGGAGGCAGCTGATCGATGTTCCTCTCTCATCGATGTTTCTGACTCTCTATCTCTCTCCCTTCCTCTCTGTAAAAAATCAATAAAATATATTTTTAAAAAAGAAAAGAAACACTAGACCAAATGGACATAATTGGCATTTACAGAAGCTTTCATCCCAGAATATCAGATTATACATTCTTCTCCAGTGCACATGGAACATTTTCAAGGACAGATCATATGTTGGATCACAAAACTAGCATCAACAAATTTAAGAAGTTTGAAATTATACTATGCATATTCTCTGACCATTGTGTCTTGAAATTAGAAATCAACTGCAAAAAGGACCTAAAAAAACCAACAAATACATGGAGAATTAACAACATACTACTAGAAAATGACTGGGTTGAAGAAGAAATAAAAGATGAGATCAAAAAATATAGAGAGACAAATGAGAGTGACAGTACAACATATCAAAACTTCTGGGATGGCCCTAATCGGTTTTGCTCAGTGGATAGAGCATCAGCCTGCGGACTGAAAGGTCACAGGTTCGATTCCGGTCAAGGGCATGTACCTTGGTTGCGGGCACATCCCCAGTGGGAGGTGTGCAGGAGGCAGCTGATCAATGTTTCTCTCTCATCGATGTTTCTAACTCTCCCTCTCCGTCTGTGTAAAAAAAAAACCAATAAAATAAATTTTTTTGTAAAAAACTTCTGGGATGCAGCAAAAGCAATAATGAAAGGGAAGTTTATATCATTACAGGCCTATCTCAAGTAAACAACCTACATCACATCTTAAAGAAATAGAGAAAGAAGAACAAAAGCAACCCAAAGTAAGCAGAAGAGAGGAACTAATAAAAGTTAGAACAGAATTGAATGAAATAGAGAACAGAAAGACTATATAAAAAATTGATAAAACATGAGCTGATTCTGTGAAAAGATTAATAAAATTGACAAACCCCTGGCTAGACTCACTAAGGAAAACAGGGGAAACACTCATATAAACAAAATCAGACATCACAGATATGCAAAGGACAATACTAGACTATTATAAAAGACTATATGCCACCAAATTCAATAATCTAGAAGAAATGGATAAGTTCCTAGAAATATGTAACTTTCCTAGACTAAATCATAAAGAATTGGAAAATATAAACAAACCAATCAGCAGTGAGGACATTGAAACAACCATCAAAAACCTCCAAAAAAATAAAAGTCCAGGATCAGATGGCTTCACCAGTGAATTCTAGCAAACATTCAAAGAAGATTTAAAACCTATCCTTCTCAAACTCTTTTAAAAAACTGAAGAAAAGGTAATACTCCCTAACACATTCTATGAGGCCAATATAACCATTATATCAACACCTGGCAACAATGACACACAAAAAGAAAAGTACAGACCAATATCTCTGATTAATACAGATGCAAAAATCCTAAACAAAATACTAGCAAATCAAATACAACAGTACATCAAAAAAATAATACATCATGATAAAGTGGGGTTCATTCCAGGGACACAAGGATGCTTCAACGTATGCACATCAATCAATATAGCACACCACATTATGCAAAAGAAAGGATATATGCATAAATGCTGTTGGAAACTTTGGGTATTATTTGAATAAAAAATAAATCAATTAATTTTTTAAAATTTTATGAAAGCAAAAGAATAAAGGATGGTTTATTACTCATGATTTCACTCATTTGTGGGATATAATGAACATAAACTGATGAACAAGAATAGAACCAGAGACATAGAAGCATCAAACAGACTGTCCAACCTGTGAGGGAAGGCAGGGGTGAGGGAGTAAGAGATCAACCAAAGGACTTGTATGCATGCATATGAGCAGAGTCATGGTTACATGTTTTTAAAAAAAAAAACCCACATCAATGATTTAATGGTGGTCTGAACCAGTTCTAACTGAGTGTCACATTACAGTATCTCAAATCCTCGAGAGAAATACTATCTTAGAAACTACCCAAGTTGTGACATCTTTCTGTGAATACTGATGAAGGAGAAACCCAGTTAGTAAAGATTCATTGGCATATAACCCACCAAACTCTGGATTTCCTACAGTTCTCACACAATCCACCTCAGACCTACACTGTCTACAATTCCTCAGAGTTTTTAGTGGAAATAATGACTTTGCAACATGATTTAGAAGGAGAGCAGGGGCTGCAGGAACCCTGGTAGAGAAAATAAAAAAGTCACAGATAGATGTAGATAGAGATCTCTGGGATTCATAAAACCAACTAAAAGAGCACCGTATAGAGTGCCTGGTCCAAAGAAAGGCTCCATCCATGATTCTCACTGTTATTGTATTGTCACCATCACTGTTGTTGCCACAAGATAATAAGTGAGTTATTCCATGGCCCCTCTGTTCTCTGCTGCCCCCCACCCCCCACCTCCTGCCATGTCACAGTGAATAGGTTGGGAAGGTGAAAGAGAGGAGGTAGAGACGTTCAGACCTGGTAAAGCTCATGGTTAGTGGAGGGACTCCCTCCCCTTAAGTGTATGTGCCGCACTTCCGTATGAGTGGTCCATGCATTCACGTATGTCAGCCCTCCTCTCTTAATTTGGCAGGTGTCTGTGTGGGTTGGTATATATGTTGGCAGGTTTCCTTAATGTGTCCTGCCCATGCACCTGGGCTCCCACCTTTAGAGACTCGCCTCCCATTTATACAGCACAGCTGCTGGAAGAACAGACTCGGAAGGACTACATTCCTGTTTCCTAAGCTCTTAAATTAGCTTGGCACTTCATTCCTAATTCTCAACCTACAAGCAAGGAATTCCTGACTAAAATAGAAAGCCCTCAATAAATAGTACAACTGACTATGCAACAAAATCACAAAGAGTATTACTAGAGGAATTTATGTCTGTGTAATTCAATTGTCTACATAGAAATCCATGGAAGCTACTGTAGAGCCAGAGGCATGGATGATAGATCCAGTCAGTCACAAAACAGTATGCCCTTTTTAGATTCAGACAGTTTAATACTTACATAGACAATGAAAGTAAGTCTAGTCCCAGGTGCCAGCTGCCTCTGTCCCTTGCACAGGGCGACGTCAAAGAGGTCAGGTGACTGCAGCAGGGATGACAGGACCCTGTTGCTGAGGAGAGAATGCCATCTGTGTCTGAGCAGCTTTGTAGCCTGAAGCTCAACCCCATGGGTGTGAGGTAGGAGCCTCAGACCCGTCATCACTGGGAGACGACAAGGAGAAACGCTCTTAGAACAGATTCCCTGAAGGATAGAGAATCAGTGAGAACATGTTGTGGCAGCTCTTCAGAAGCCTCCCAGGCTCTCCTGTCCTAGGAGGATTAGAGTGTCCTGTCAAAGTTAAGATTAGCTGCACCCAATACTGGCTTATATGTTGACACATGCTGACACATGAAAGTACCAGGAAACTGAAACTAACTCCCTAAATCTCCTTTTAAAAAATTCCTGGAAGTAATCATTGCAATTGAAAGGTTGTAGGATGCAAAGTAAACACACATCAAACTAAAAAGCTTCTGCACAGCAAAAGAAAACATCAACAAAATGAAAAGGGCTCTCACGGTATGGGAAAACATATTTGTCAATGACACTTCTGATAAGGAGTCCATTTCCAAAATATATAAAGAACTTAAGCAACACAACAACGGAAAGACAAACAACCCAATTAAAAACTGGGCAAAGGACCTGGTAGACACTTCTCCAAAGAGGACATACAGATGGCCAAAAGACATATGAACAAATGCTCAACATCAATAATCATCAGATGCAAATTAAAACCAAATGGAGTTACCACCTCCCACCTTTGGGAATGACTATCATCAATAAAACAACAAATAAGTGCTGGCGAGGATTCGGAGAACAGGGAACCTTGTGCAGTGTTGGTGGGAATGCAGACTGGTGCAGCCACTGTGGGAAGCAGTATGGAATTTCCTCAAAAAAGTAAACATGAACTGCCTTTTGACCCAGCAATCCCACTCCTGGAAAATATTTAAAGAGGCACTAATTTGAAAGAATAGCAACACTCCTATGTTCATTGCAGCATTATTTACAATAGTCAAGATCAGGAAACACCCCAAGTGTCCATCAGTAGATGAGTGGATAAAAAACTGTGGTACACTTACACAATGGAATACTATTCAACCATTAAAAAACACACACACAAGGAAATCTTACCTTTTGTGACAGCATGGATGGACCTGGAGATTATTATGCTAAGTGAAATAAGCCAATCAGAGAAAGACAAGTACCATATGATCTCATTTATATGTGAAATCTAATGAACAAAATTAAACTGACAAACAAATAAAGACAGACTCAATACAGCAAACAGACTGAAAAAGGTGGAGGGATTAAGAAAAACACACACAGACACACACACCTATATTGTATTGTGTTCACCACCCTAAGTCACATCTTCTTCCATCACCATTTATCTTCCCTTTATCCTCTTCTCACCTCCACCCACCCATCACCATACTATCTGTGTCTATGAGTTTGGGGGCAGTTTTTATGCTTAATCCCTTGACCTTTTTCACACAGCCTCCCAAACCCCTCTCCTCTGACAGCTCTCATTCTGTTTTCTGTATCTATGGGTCTGTTTCTATTTTGTTAGTTTGTTTTGTTCACTAGATTCCACATATAAGGGAAATCCTAGGGTACTTGTCTCTCTCTAGCTGGCTTATTTCACTTAGCATAATAATCTCCAGATTTATCCATGCTGTCACAAAAGACAAAATTTGCTTCTTTTTTTACAGAAGCAAAAGTAGTATTCCATTGTGTAAATGTACCACGGCTTGCCCTGGACCATGTTGCTAAGTGGTTAGAGTGTCACCCCGAGCACCAAGGGGTCCAGGGTTGGATTCCTGGTCAGGCATACGTACCTGGGTTTCAGATTTGATCCCTTGCCCCGGTCACCTTTGGCGGTCGAACAACCCTTTCACAGGGGTCGCCTAAGACCATCCTGCATATCAGATATTTACATTACGATTCATAACAGTAGCAACATTACAGTTGTGAAGTAGCAACGAAATTAATGTTATGGTTGGGGGTCACCACAACATGAGGAACTGTACTAAAGGGTCGCAGCATTAGGAAGGTTGAGAACCACTGACTTAGAGGCACTTGGGTTGTTTCCAAAATCTTGGCTATCCTATATAATAAAAGCCCAGCAACCAAACAGTGGAACGACCAGAACAATCAGAACGACTGGTCAGCCAGTCACTATGTTGCTCACTGACCACCCGGAGGCAGACACTCAATGCACCGGTGGTCAGTGCTCTCCCACAGTGGGAGCGTCGCTCAGCTGACTGCAGCAGGTGCAGCCACTAGACTGACCCCACCAGTGCACGAATCCTGTGCACCAGGCCTCTAGTCTACACTAATAAAAGAGTAACATGGTAATTGGCATACGACCACTACCCTTCCCATTGGCTAATCAGCGAGACATGCAAATTAACTGACAGCCAAGATGGCAGCTGGCAACCAGGCAGCTTGAAACTAACAGGAGGCTTGCTTGCCTCAGTGACAGAGGAAACCAACAGTTCCCCGCCTGCAGCTGCAGGCCTCTGAGCCTGCAGTTTAAGAAACTATGTAACAAATCCCTCCAGACTTCAGCCAGCAGGATCGCAACATTGTATGCAAAGGCCAGAAACCTGCTTTCAGCAGCGGAGGCCTAAGAGCGGGAGCCAAGCCTCAAAGCTAAAGCTGGCCCAGAATTTTTTTTAAAAAAAAAAGAAGGGAAAAAGGAGTGGTTGGGAGCTTCAGTCACCCCCCAGCCGGAAAACAGCCCTCAGCCCCTCACCCAGACTGGCCAGGCCCCCCAGTGGGGACCCCCACCCTGATCCAGGACACCCTTCAGGGCAAACCAGCCGGCCCTCACCCATGTACCAGGCCTCTATCCTATATAGGAACAGGGGAATATGCCTCCCAGCACCGGGATCAGAGTGACAGAGGGCAGTACCCCAACCCCCTGATCGACCCTGCTCTGAGCCCGACCAGGGGCTGCATCTAGGGATTGGGCCTGCCCTCTGCCACCCGGGAGCAGGCCTAAGCCAGCAGGGCGTTATCTCCCGAGGGGTCCCAGACTGCAAGAGGGCACAGGCCGGGCTGAGGGACCCCCCTTCCCCCCCCAGTGCACAAATTTTTGTGCACCCGGCCTCTAGTTGTAAATAATGCTGCAATGAACACAGGGGTCCTTACCATATTTTCCCGTGTATAAGACAATCCCATGTGTAAGACACCTCCCACTTTTCCAACCCCAAATTAAGAAATCAATATCTTAAACATTTTGCTGGTTTTCCTCTTAAGGTCTTCTCTTTGTTTGGCATCTTAAGGAGTTATTCTTCCTGTTTTCTCCACTGTCTGATCAATGGGAGGAGGTCCAAATTGTCTCTCTCTCTGCAGCTCTACCAGTATGTCCCTGCTCTTTGGCATAGCTGATTACATTCAGTTTGAAATTTTCAGAGTCAACAATCACTTACCGGTATTTATCTTTTTATTTTTTGACATCTTCATGGGCTCAGAAAGCTTCAATCCCTATTGCATCTGCGCACTCTCCAACTCCATATCCAATTATAGCATCAACTGACGTCGGTAACAATAAGGCTCATGATTGGAGGAAGCCTGTTTGACAAGGTATAGGCAGCTACACACCGCAGGGCTCTCTCCTCCGCTGACTTCCAGACACCCCTCGATTTTCAGTCTAATGATTTCAGAAAAAAATAGTGTTATGTTATACCTTAAATACGGTATATTCTTTCAAATTAGTGTTTGGGGTTTCTTCATATATATTCCCAGAAATTGAATCACTGGGTCATAAAGCAGTTCCTTCTTTATTATTTTATTTGTTGGTTTTAGAGAAAGAGGGAGAGGGAGAGAGAGAGAGAGAGAGAGAGAGAGAGAGAGAGAGAGAGAGAGAAACTTTGATCTGTTGTTCCACCCATCCATGCATTCACTGGTTCATTCATGTATATGCCCCGACCAAGGATCAAATCTGCAGCACTGGAGTATCAGGATGATGTTCCAACCGACTAAGCTACCCCACCAGGGCTCCATTTTTAATTTTTTGAGGTAACTCCATACTGCTTTCACAGTAGCTGCACCAATCCGCACTCCCACCAACAGTACACAAAGGTTCCCTTTTCTCCACATCCTAACCAAAACTTGTTATTTGGTCATTTATTGTTGATAGCCATTCTGACAAGTGTGAGGTGAGATCTCATTGTGGCTTTACTTGGCATTTCTCTGATTAGCGACATTGAGCATCTTTTCATATGTCTATTGGTTATCTGGATGTGTTCTTTGGGGAAGTATCTATTCAGGTCCTTTGCCCATTTTATAGTTAGATTGTTTGTTTTGGTATTATATTGCATGAGTTCTTTATAAATTTAGGCTATTAATTCCTTATCAAATGTATCATTGGCTAATATGTTCTCCCATTCAGTGGGTTGTCTTTCATTTTGTTGATGGTTTCTTTTGCTGTGCAAAAACATTTTAGTTTGATGTAGTTCCATTTGTTTATTTTTTTCTTTTTCTTTACTATATTTGTGTTGATTTCAGAGAGGAAGGGAGAGGGAGAAAGAGGTAGAAACATCAATGATGAGAGAAAATCATTAATCGACTGCCTCTTGCACACCTCCTACTGGTGATTGAGCCCACAACCTAGGCATGTGTCCTGACTGGGAATTGAACTGTGACCTCCTGGTTCATAGATCAATACTCAACCACTGAGCACACTGGCCTAGCTGTCTATTTTTTATTTTGTTTTTCTTGCCTGGGAGGTATATTAGAAAAAATAGTACTATGAGAAATGTTCAAGATATGCATGTTTTCTTCTAGGATTTTTATGGTTTTGAGTCTAACATTTAAGTCTTTAATCCATTTTGAGTTTATTTTTTATATGGTGTAAGAAGGTGGTCTGGTTTCTTTTTCTTTCCCTTTCTTTTTTTCTTTTCTCTTCATTTTTCTCTTTCTTTCTTTCTTTCTTTCTTTTTTTTTTTTTTGCATACATCCGTCCAATTTTCCCAACCTCATTTATTGAATAAACTATCTTTATGCTATTGTATGTTCCTGTCTCCTTTGTCAAATATTAATTGATCATAATGGTGTGGGTTCATTTCTTGGCTCTCTATAATCTTCCATTGATCTATACTTCTGGGGGTTT
>NW_006296620.1:85735-93740 GCF_000327345.1 Myotis davidii | reverse complement strand
TGGTGCAGAATATTTGATGTAGTCCCATTTGTTTATTTTCTCCTTAGTTTCCATTGTCCTAGGAACTATATCAGTGAAGGTATTGCTACAACATATGTCTGATATTTTGCTGCCTATGGATTCTTCTAAGATTTTATGGTTTCCCATCTTATGTTTAAGTCCTTTATCCATTTTGAGTTTAGTTTTGTGTATGGCGTAAGTTTGTGATATTTTTTTTTTTTTTGCATACATCTGTCCAATTTTCCCAACCTCATTTATTGAATAAACTATCTTTATGCTATTGTATGTTCCTGTCTCCTTTGTCAAATATTAATTGATCATAATGGTGTGGGTTCATTTCTTGGCTCTCTATAATCTTCCATTGATCTATACTTCTGGGGGTTTTGCCAATACCATGCTGTTTTGATTACTATGGCCTTGTACTAGTATAGTTTGGTGTCAGGTAGCATGATTCCTCCAACTTTGTTTCTCTTTGTGAAGATTGCGGTAGATATTCAGGATCTTTTGTGGTTCCACGTACATTTTTTAAAAATATCTTTTTTATCTTTTTTAGAGAGAGAAACAGGGAGAGGGAGAGAAACATCGATCGTCTGCCTCTGATATGTGCACCCCGAACAATACAGGACCAAACCCAAAACCTGGGCATATGCCCTGACCAGGAATCAAAACAGCAACATTTTGGTGCAGGGGATGACACTCAACCAACTGAATCCCACAGGCCAGGGTTCATATACATTTTTTTGAAGTATTGGTTCTAGTTCTGTGAAATATGTCATTGATATATTGATAGGAATTGCATTGAATCCATAGATTGCTTTGTATAGTATGAACATTTTAATGATGTTAATTCTCCCTATCCATGAACACAGTATATGCTTCCACTTATTTGTATCTCCTTCAGTTTCTTTCTTCAGTGTCTTAAAATTTTCCAAGTGCATGCCTTTTACATCCTTGGATAATTTATTCCTAGGTTTTTAAATAAATGTAAATGGAATTGTTTTTAGTTCTGCTTTCTAATAGTTTATTATTGGTATATAGAAATGCAACTGATTTCTGGATATTTATTTTGTATCCTGATACTTTACTGAATTCATTTACCAGTTCTAGTAGTTTTTTGGTGGAATTTTAGGATTCTCTGTGTACAGTATCATATCATTTGCAAAAAAAAATGACAGTTTTAGTTCTTTCTTTCCAATTTGGATGCCTTTATTTCTTCTTGTCTGATTGCTGTGTCTAGAACTTTGAGTACTATGATGAATAAGTGGAGAAAGTGAATATCTCTATCTTGTTCCTGATCTGAAGGAAAATGGTTTTAGCTTTTGCCCATTGAGTATGATGTTGGCTGTAAGTTTGTCATATGTGGCCTTTATTGAGTTGATGTATATTCCCTCTATTGCCACTTTGCTGAGCGTTTTTTAATCACAAATTGGCACTGAATTGTATCACATGTTTGGATTTTGTCAAATACTTTTTCTACATCTATTGATATGATCATGTGATTTTTATCCTCCATTTTGTTTATGTATCATGTTTACTGATTTATAGATATTGTGACAACCTTTCACCCCCAGAATAAATCCCACTTGATCATGCTGTATGATCTTTTTAATGTACTGCTGGATCTGGTTTGTTAATATTTTATTGAGGATTTAGCATCAATGTTCATCAGAGATATTCGCCTATAATTTCCTTTCTTTGTATTGTCTTTATCTGGTTTTGGAATTAGGATAATGCCAGCCTCATAAAATAAGCTTGGAAGTCTTCCCCACTCTTGAATAATTTGAGAAGGATAGATGTTCGTTCTTCTTTCAATGTGTGATAAAATTCACCTGTGAAGGACTTTTTGTTTGTTGGGAGTTTTTTTATTACTGCTTCAATTTCACTAATTGTAGTCTGTCTATTCCTATTTTCTAGGGGTTTTTCTGATTCCGTTTTGAAAGATTGTATGTTTCTAGGAATGTATCCATTTCATTCAGATTGTCCAATTTGTTGGCATATAATTACTCACAATATTTTCTTACAATACTTTGATGTCAGTTGTTACTTCTCTTTCATTTGGATCTTCTCTTTTATTCTTAATGAGTCTGGTTAAATTTTTCTGATTTTTATTAATTCCTTTCTTCAACTCACTTTGGGCTTTGCTTATTGTTCTAGTTCCTTTAAGTGTAAAGTTAGATTCTTTATTTGAGATTTTTCTTGTTTCTTGAGATAGGCTTGTAATGCTATGAATTTCCCTCTTAGGATTGCTTTCACTGTGCCCCATACATTTTGGCTTATTGTGTTCTATTTTCATTTATTTTAAGGGATCTTTTGATTTCTCCCTTGATCTCATTTTTAATTCAATCATTGTTTCATAAGGTGTTATTTAGCCTCCATATGTTTGTGTTTTTTTAGTTTTATTCTTGCCATTGATTTCTAGTTGCATACCATTACAGTAAGAAAAGATGCTTGATATTAATTTCAGTCTTCTTAAATTTATTTAGACTTGCTTTGTGTCCTAACATGTGGTTTATCCTAGAAAATGTTCCATGTGCACTTGAAAAGAATGTATGTTCTGCTGCTTTGGGGTGAAGTGTTCTGAAGATACCAATTAAATCCATCTGATTTAGTGTATCATTTAAAGCTGCTGTTTTCTTGCTGATTTTCTATCTGGAAGATCTATACATTGATGTTCTTGAGGTGTTAAAACCCCCTACTATGACTGTATTACTGTTGTTCTCTCCCTTTATTCCATCAAGATTTGCTTTAGCGGGCACATCTCCAGTGGGGAGTGTGCAGGAGGCAGCTGATCGATGTTTCTCTCTCATCGATGTTTCTAACTCTCTGTCCCCCTCCCTTCCTCTCTGTAAAAAATCAATAAAATATATTTTTTTAAAAAAAAGGTTTGCTTTATATATTTAGGTGCTCCTATGTTGGGTGCAAAAATGTTTACAAGGTTTAGATCTTCTTGTTGGGTTATTCCCTTTATCATTAAGTAGTCTCATTTTTAAAAAAAAAAAATTTTTATTGATTTTAGAGAGAGAGGTAGCGAGAGGGAGGCCCTGTGAAAGGAGGGCTCTGCACTAGTCACGTATGTGAGGAAAAAATGGCTCCTGTCCTAGAACCACACAACTCAGTGTGTCCCAAATTATCCCAATTTCAGCAGGGCAGGACCACCTGGAGTTAGGAGGAGGTGGCTAGTGGATCTCCCATGAAGGGGAATTGCCCATCAGGCTTTGGGGAAGGTGAAGGGACTTGCCCCTGCCCCAGAGCTGCACAACTCAGTCTGACCTGGATTCTACCAGAACTCAGCAAGGTGGAGCCACCAGGAGTCAGGAGGGTGGGGCTGATGGGAGCCCTGAAAGTGGGACTCATGGATCTCCTATGAGGGGCAGGGGCCAATCAGGTTCATAGGAAAGTGGGGGGAATTGCCCCTGCCTCAAAGCCACACAACTCAGTCACTATCACTCCCTGAGTCTTCCCAGACTGCTATACCCTAGCCCAGGCAGCTGACTCTTCAGCAAGGTGTAAATTCCACAGGGTGGGGCAAGAGGGAGCCCAGATGGTAGGGCTATTGCTTTTCCCAACTGATGCTATATGGAAAGGAGTGCTCCATCCAAGAGAGATGGCATCTGTGGTGTGGGAGGGTGACTCAACACAGGGGTCCTATGGGCTGTCCTTTCAACTCTCTTCCCAGAACTACAGACCCCAGTCTCTCCTCATACAACTCTACTCCTCTCTGGTCCTCCCTCTGCCAAAGCCCAGGGTGAGTGGCTGCATTTGCCCTTTAAGATGACACCTGTGTCTCTAGCATACACTTGCCTCTCCCTGGCAAACAGAATCCCCATTGATTTTCACAGCCAGATGTTATGTGGGTGCCTCTTCCCCAACGTTGGTGCTCTGGGCTGGGGAGCCCGACTTGGGATTGAAATCCCACAATTCACAGGGGGAACCCCCACACTTGAGATATTCCTCTGGAATCTCAGCCACCCATTGGAGCAGGGGCAGCCCTTTTCTCATCTCTGCCCTTCCTACCAATCTCAATATGGCTTCTTCTATAAATCTTTGGTTATAAGACTTCTCTTCAGCTAGTCTTCATTTGGTTATTCATGTTGCTTGCTCCATATTTTAGTTGTAATTCTATTTTGGTCCTGGGAAGAGTTAACATCCACCTATTCTACCACCATCTTGGATCTCTTCTATTACTTTTGTTTTTAATCACCAAGGATTATATTTTGTGTGTTTTTTCCTCAATTACTATTTACATTCAATATTATTCTGTATTAGTTTCATATGTACAACAAAGTGGTTAGAAAATCATGTACCAGTACTTTACAATGTGCCCCTCCCCACGGACCCCCCTACACATTTATCATGATATTATTTACTACCCCAGAAGTCCAATGCATGAAATTTGTGTACTGGGGTGGGGGGTAGGATCCCCTCAGCCCAGCCTGTGCCTTCTCACAGTCCAAGAGCCCCGCATGATGGTAGGCCCCACCCACCCGTCCAGGGTTCTGCGATAGATCACCCTGCAGAGGGAGACCTTGCCCACCCACTGCAGCCCACTGGTCGGAGGCCTGGGCCTCCCTCTTTGGGGCAATTGGGAAGCTCCCCGATTGATCGTCCCACCAACCGCTGACCTGGGCCTCCCTCTGCAGGGCAATCACGGAGCAATGGTTGGGGCCTCCCAACCAATTGCATCGCACCCGCCTTGGCTGGTCTGGCTCCAGTGGGTGTCATAGTGTGGTCGCCCAAACAGTCATTCTGCTGTTCGGCTGTTTGGTCAATTTGTATATTACACTTTTATTATTATAGATTCCCTTACCTTTTGTGACAGTATGGCTGGACCTAGTGGGTATTACACTAAGTGAAATAAATCAGATAGAGAAAGACAAATGCCATATGATTTCAATTATATGTGGAATCTAGTGAACAAAATAAACCAAAAAAAATAGAAACAAACTCATAGATACAGATAATAGACTGATGATTGTCAGAGTGCAGGGGGCTGGGAGATGGATGAAAGGGGAGGGGATTAAGCAGTACAAATTGTTAGTTACAGAATAGTCACAGAATTAGAGAATTTCTTAATGAGTTCCCAGATGAGGAAAGGTTAGGTGAGGCACTCCTTAAATGACTTTCCCACAGACTCCACCCAAAGATTTCTCTGGGAAGATCTCCATTCTGTTGCATAATGCTAAATAATTTGGTGCAATGATTTTGTAAACCACAGTGCTTTTGTTTGGTAATATTCTCTGTAGGGTTTCTACGTTCTATTATATAGGGTACTTGTTTATAGCATGGTTTCTCAATTAAAGGTTTTCTATCTTACTTAAGTCATTTCTTTTAAAGGTGGGAAAGTATCTCCTACTTTGCTAATTGCTCTCATTTATCAAGGCCAGCCTTAATCATGATGCCCTCATACAGGTTCTCATTCAGCATTACCATGGGTGTGACAGGGATTGCCATCCTTCCTGAGTATGGAAGCTGGAAATCTACAGGCGAAGAAAAGAAATTTTTTTAAAGATTAATTCCATTATAAGAATATTGGTTTCCAATGAAGAAAGGGAAAAAGAAAGAATGAAAGAAAAAACCAACAACAGGGAACCTAAAATAGCATGGGCTTTTCAGATCTGGCCCTTCTAGGAGGTTTGGCAGTCAAATCATTTAGGAGAAGGAAGATCAGAGGATATAAAGCATGACCACTGATCTGGGGTAGTGTTAGGGGCAGAAATGGAATATTGGAAACTAACTGTAATTATAAGAAATATTAATCATGCTATGTCAACCGTGATTGTTCTTTTCTGATTAGAGAAAGCATGTTTTCACCTCGCTGGGAGTTATATGCCCAGGGACATGGAAGCTAACATCAGAAAGCAGTCCATCCTCCTGTCCCGAGAACTGCTTATCATTATGGAAAGATTTACAACCTTGTGGCTGAAACAATCTAGTCCCAGAGGCACCTCCTCTTTACAACCTCCAGACCCTATTTCCTGTAATCTGGTCCCGGGGTTCTCAGAGGCGCCCACCTTCTGTGATACACCCACCCCCTACCCCCAGCCTGCATGACTTGTAACGTGTAATGATCATCCCATGCCCACTTTCCTATATTGTATCTGTAATCCCTGCTTCCCCATGTAATCCTTGTCCTACCCGATATGAGCAGCTGGCTTATGGGGGCTGCGTAGCAGATTTTGTGGATGACCTGCTGCTCTCCCATGCTGCCGGCATGATTGGAATAAACACTCACATAAGATTCAACCCTGTCTCTGCCTAAGTGGCTCAAGTATTGACAGGCAGCACGGACACACTGGCTATCTGGTTTCAGGAGGAGAAGAATGCTGGTTTTCCTGATCATCGTCCTCATCTTTCACAAGCATGGGAAGCACCGCTGTCACTCCCTATTCTCAGAAAAGTTTATCAGCTGATTTGCAGTGGTGTGTTGGCTTATCAGAATAATTTCTTCATTAATAAACCAGGCCAGATGACTCAACACTGGAAATAATAATTCAATTGTCCAATAGATAATAGCTCATGATGGGTTACTACTAAGAGACATATTGTGCAAGATTATTGAGATAGAAATGAGATGACAAAGGGAAAAAATTAATCAGAACTTATTTTCACATAAATAAGCCAAACCAGCTAGGGCTGGAGAACTGTACTTTGATGCCTTTGTTAAACATTTGGATATAGCAACCTATGGAATAAAAATGCAGAGTATACTAGTATTTCCAAATAATCATAGTGAAGAAAAAGGCATGTGTGTGTACACACACATAGACACAAACACACACACACACACACACACACACACACACAGAGACAACGATCTATTCAGGAAAAGTAAGTATATTTTAAAAAATAAAACAGGGAAAATCACACTATATGGAAAGCATATTTTTTATGATGAGAGAGAAAGAGAGAGAGAGAGAGAGAGAGAATGAGAGTGGGGGGAATATAGATTTGTTGTTCCACTTACTTATGCATTCATTGGTTGATTCTTGTATGTACCCTGAGTGAGAATCAAACCTGCAACCTTGGTCTATCAGGACAATGCTCTAACCAACTAACCTACCTACCTGGCCAGGGCCTATTTTACTCTTTTTGATGCAATTGTAAATGAGACTGTTTTATTGATTTCTTGTCCTAATAGTTTGTTGTTAGTGTACAGAAACACAACTGATTTTGTGTATTGATTTTGTATCCTGCAACTTTACTAAATGTGTTTATTAGTTCTAACATTTTTGGTGGGGCCTTTAGAATTTTCTATATATAATATCATCTCATTGCAAATAGAGACAGTTTTCCTTTCTTTCTGATTTGGGTGCCTTTTATTTCTTTTTCTTTCCTAATTGTTCTGACTAGCGTTGTGGTCGGTTAGACAGAGATGAGCAAAACAAGGATGATAAGCCAAGTACAGAAACTCACCATGCCAGGAAGTCCTGGGTGCCTAGCAAGGGGCAAAACTGGGAAAACAAGAACCTTACCCCAAAGGGCTATTAGGTCTGATAAATAATTTAATCAATATCCCCTCCCCTGGAAACTGACCTTTAGACCACTACACAATGGACATTTCACTTGCATTCCACTTGCTAAGACCATTATCCTTCCCCTCCGGACCTTCTTAGAATCTTGACCAGAGAATTCTCCACCTAGAAAAAGCCAGCCTAGAGTCCTTTAAAATCTCTGACTCCCTGTCCCTGGGTGCTGGCACCATTTAGGGGCTCAGCCCACCTGGTATCCAGATGACTTAATAAATTTATAGTCCCTTACCCTTTTTGGCCTCATGCTTGGGGACGCCCAGTCCAAAGGGTCACCTCTCATTTTTCGTGGTGATTTATTTAGCAGCGGGGACACCTGCCCTAAACAACCACCTTTGGATTTGTGGTCTGTCACTCACCCTTCTCTCATGGGCCACGCTACACTCCCTCTGCACAGTCATGGGGGAGATCATGCCCAAGCACCTCATTTTCTTTTGTAACACTGTTTGGCCACAATATAAACTAGATAATAATTTTGC
>NW_006296620.1:64189-66322 GCF_000327345.1 Myotis davidii | reverse complement strand
TGCATAAAACAAAAAGGCTGGAATGTTAGGTCTGATCAAACAATTGAATCCATACCCTCTCCCCTGGTTACTGAACTCTAGGCCACTTCACAATGGACATTCTACTCACTTAGACCATTATCTCTCGCCTCCGGACTTTCCCAGAATCCAGACCTGCACCCAGAAAAAGTCCGACTAGGGTATTTTAAAAACCTCAGACTCCCAGTCTTTGGGAGCTGGCGTGAGTTGGGGGCACAGCCCGCCTGGTATCCAGATGACTTAATAAATTTATAGTCCCTTACCCTTTTTGGCCTCATGCATTCCTCCTTTGGTGACCCTAACATTTGGTGTGGAAATCCAGGAGTGTCCCACAGGGAAGGGGAGCCATCACCCTGGCTTTGGTCACCCCGAGTTTGCTACTCAGAGAGCAGTAGGCAGCGGCAGCTTGTCCTGGGCTTACCTCCGAATCCTACTCTAGTGACATGGTCACTGACCTCAATTAATCCTCCCCTCTCTTACGGGCCCTCCCAAACCAGCCAGGGGGGACCCCAGATCAGGAACCTCTTCTCCATTGCTGACCCTTCATCCCACACCAGCCAATCTTCTCTAGGTGAGTGATGTTCAACAATTTCCCTCACCTAAAGTCTTCTGCCCACACTCTCACTGACTTCTCAAAAGTCCTAGCGCTAGGCCAGAAGACTCCTCAGCTAATTGGCTTTGGGTCCTTCTGGTTTGGGGACGCCCAGTCCAAAGGGTCACCTCTCATTTTTCGTGGTGATTTATTTAGCAGCGGGGACACCTGCCCTAAACAACCACCTTTGGATTTGTGGTCTGTCACTCACCCTTCTCTCATGGGCCACGCTACACTCCCTCTGCACAGTCATGGGGGAGATCATGCCCAAGCACCTCATTTTCTTTTGTAACACTGTTTGGCCACGATATAAACTAAATAAGTCTCAATGGCCTCAAAAGGGCACTTTCGATTTTAGCACATTGCACAATTTAGATAATTGCCGTCAGCGCAATGGAAAATGGTCAGAGACTCCCTATACCCAGACCTTTTTTACCTTCAGTCCCAATCCTTTCTCTCAGTCCTGCTCTACCCATCAGATCCTACTCCTTCACACAAAACATCATACCCCTCACATTTCTCATTCTGTATCTACTTTTGACCCAGAAGACCACTAACCTCCATCCCTTTATACACCCTCATCTGCAGTAGATTCCCAAAACCCAGAATCTCCTAACTGGCAACCAACTTCTCCCCTAGCCTCTGAGAGTCCAAATTCTGAGAATGTGAGTTCCAAAACAGCCTTCTCCAACCTAACACTGGCTCTCGACACCTTCCTCAACAGCCTCTTCTATACCTGCACCCATTCTACCGCTGTGGGAGGTAGCAGGAACTGAGGGTATTGTCCGGATACACATCCCATTTTCCAGGTCTGACTTCACACAGATTAAGAGGCGTTTTGGGTCTTTCTCTACCAACCTGACCACCTTTACCAAGGAATTTGAATATCTGACCCAGTCCTATGGGCACGATATCTGTGCCATTCTGTACTTCTCTCTAATGCCAGAGGGAAAGGAGGGTGTTTAGCTAATAGCTCAAGACCATGCCAATGCCCTCCATAGACACTCAGCAGCCAACCTGGTTGGCGCTGACACAGTCCCCCAAACTGACCCAAGATGGGACTATCACGTTAATTCTCCAGCGTGCCAGCTCTGTAGCCATATAATCACCTGGACTCAGAAAGGCTGCCCAGCCCTAGCTGGTTTAGATAGAGCAATGGCCTGCAGACTGAAGGGTCCCGTGTTTGATTCTGGTCAAGGGCACATGCCCAGATTGCAGGATCAAATTCCAGTAGTGGGCGTGCAAGAGGCAGCCGATCAATGATTCTCTCTCATCATTGATGTTTCTATCTCTCTCCCTCTCCCTTCCTCTCTGAAATAAAAAAGGCTGACCATATGGTGGTCAACTATAACAAACAATAAAATTACTCAAGGCCCTGATGAATACCCAGCTCTCTTCCTCTCCCGCCTCATGGAGGCCTTACAGAAATTTACCACCTTAGTCTCTACCTCCCCTTCTTCTGCACACCCATTATATGGCCCTATCAACCCCAACATACACCACAAACTTCAAAAAACAGACAC
>NW_006296620.1:63099-64027 GCF_000327345.1 Myotis davidii | reverse complement strand
CCTCGATTCCGGTCAAGGGCATGTACCTTGGTTGCAGGCACATCTCCAGCAGGGGGTGTGCAGGAGGCGGTTGATCGATGTTTCTCTCTCATCAATGTTTCTAACTCTCTATCCCTCTCCCTTCCTCTCTGTAAAAAATCAATAAAATATATTTTTTTAAAAAAAAAGCGAGATCAGGCCAAGGCTGAGGCCCAGAAGGAAGACTTCCAGCTCCTAGCCACTGCTCTCACAAACCCCAAATGAAGTGTCGGTCCTCCAGCTAACAGTAAGTCAGGGGCTAAGTTTCCTCTGGGCCCGTGCTTCAAATGCAAAAATAAAGGACACTGGGCCAAGTCCTATCCAAACCTGAGACCCCCACCTGGGCCCTGCCCAAGGTGCGGGAGGGAAAGCCACTGGAAAAGTGATTTATGGCAGTCTAAATTACTGCCCAGTCCTTGTCACACAGACAGAGTTTTATAGTTGGGACCACCGAGGGTAGACTATGTAGCATAGCTCTGACCACTATATTATTTCAGATACCTTTTTCCTTTATTGACAGATTCACAAACCTGTTCTGGTTTTGACTATTGCCAAACTGTTTGGTTTTTTATTATCATAACCAGTGCTGTTTTGAATATCTTTGTATTGGTCTTTTGAATTTTTTTTCGGTGGTCAACTATAACAAACAATAAAATTACTCAAGGCCCTGATGAATACCCAGCTCTCTTCCTCTCCCGCCTCATGGAGGCCTTACAGAAATTTACCACCTTAGACCCCACCTCCCCTTCTTCTGAACACCCATTATATGGCCCAATCAACCCCAACATACACCACAAACTTCAAAAAACAGACACAGATCCACAAACCCCTCAAAAAGACCTCTCAATCTGGTCTTTAAGGTCTTTAATAATAGAGAGGAGGGGACCCAAATCTAAAACCAAAAGCGAGA
>NW_006296620.1:61915-62820 GCF_000327345.1 Myotis davidii | reverse complement strand
TCCAGCTCCTAGCCACTGCTCTCACAAACCCCAAATGAAGTGTCGGTCCTCCAGCTAACAGTAAGTCAGGGGCTAAGTTTCCTCTGGGCCCGTGCTTCAAATGCAAAAATAAAGGACACTGGGCCAAGTCCTATCCAAACCTGAGACCCCCACCTGGGCCCTGCCCAAGGTGCGGGAGGGAAAGCCACTGGAAATTAGACTGTAGTCTGACCCCTCCAGGTCAGATCTCAGTTAGCCCAGCAAGTCTGCCCTCTGGACCCGGTTTGGAGCTCCCAGACGTCCTGGGACTGGCCACCAAAGACTAAAGATGCCCAGGTCCTGACAAGGCCCCACAGAATTACAGCACCAGGACAGAGCCTCAGGTAAGGATTGTGGTGGCAAGTAAGCCGATCTCCTTTTAATCAACACTGGGGCCACTTATTCTGCCCTTTCTGAATTTTCTGGACCCTTGTCCACTCCTCAGTCTCTATTATAAGAGTTGATAGATTAGTCTTTCAGTCATTAGCCACCTCACCTCTACAGTGCATCTTACAAGACACCCCTTTTATTCCCTCTTTTCTCTTTCTACCTCGGTGCCCAACTGGAGCTACCTAACACCCCTCATAAACCCCAGTTGTCCCGAACCACAGTCACCTACATAAGTTTCACTCTCACCCTACAGAATAGAGCCATTACCTTACACTCTCTTTTCTCTGGCTCCCTGGGTACTTTTGTCCCTAGTCCAACTTTAGTTTTATTACAAAACCCCTCTATGACATGAGGAAGGGACCCCTCACTGAGCCTTTACATCCCAAAGACACATTCTCACTCCTTTAATGATCGGAAAACTACTCTCACTTCTGCATCTTCTCACCCCCTTTCCCACAAAATAACTTTCTTTACTGCAAAACTGCAAATGCTTGCTT
>NW_006296620.1:58652-61863 GCF_000327345.1 Myotis davidii | reverse complement strand
TCCTGCTACTATCAGAAGCTGAACTCATTATCACTCAACCTTAGCATGTTATCTCTAAGGAAAAATGTGGCAGTTTTAACCCTACCAGACCACTGTACCGATTTTTCAGTAATTTCCGAATCTGCTGCTATACCGCTGAACCTAATTTTCGGTGCTTTGCCTAGTACGTGAAAAAAATAATACGTCACAAACTAAAAATAACCAACCAATCGTGGTCAAACCTCATGGTTAGCCATTGCAAATGTCTGCCCCCATGTGTTTGAATTGACTTTGTGTGGTATGGGAGACAGTTATGTTGGGGCCTCAGGTCTGGTAGACTTAAAACCAAGTGGCTGGCAGTGTGGAAACTCCAGTCCTTGCACAGGCTGCAGGGACTGTTCCTTTCCCTCCTCTGCCTTTTCTCCAGCCTCATAGAGCTAAACATAATTTCCCAAAGTCTTTGATAACTTAGAGCATTGCTGGGTTAAGTAATAAACATCTAAATATTATAAAATACTGAAACATTGATTGTTAGACAAGTTTTAAATCCACCTACTCTCAGCTTTTATTATAGAAGTTCTCCTGTACTTTGTTGAAGGTACATTTTCTTGAAACTAAGAGTGTATTTAAAATGTGTTCATAAATATCAATCTAAGAAATCCTGGTTGTTTATATTTGGCTAAAGCTGGCGATTTGTGAATGGGCAGAAAAGTTTGTGAGAGTTGTAGAAAAGTTTGTCCAGCAAGTCAGGACCTGATCACCCCTGATGTCCAAAGGGACCTCTTCTCTCTTAGTAAGCTGAAGCAGCCTCGCCCAGACTCTCTACTGTTGCTTAAGGCCTTAAGTTGAAGCCTAGACTTTCTTTAATTCCACTGCTCATTCCCAATCCTTGACCATCATTGAAAGCCTCAACAGGTCTTCCTGCTTGATATTTAGGAACTTCTCTCCCCTTTTCTAGCCTTCTTAAGAGTCATACACTGCAAAGGACACCAAGTCGGGAATGACCAAAGCAGGGAAATAACAAAGCAGACCAGGAAGCCATGGCAGTGGCTCAGAGGAAGCCTCCATGTCCCCAGCTCTTGGCGACACCTGTACAATGCCCCTAATACGCTCCAGAGGAACTTCAGTTCCTACTAGCTCTTGGGGCCACTCAGGAATATCCAGGGTTAAAATTTCAGGGAAAGTTATATCCTCCCCTAGGGACAGACCCACAAGATCTTAGAAGTTAATCACAATTCCCTACATATAGGATACAGACCACTCCCAAAACACCTTATCACATGTCTTAGCCTAGCCTCCCTACTGTAAGATTTTACCAAAACCTGTTCTACTTGTGACTCAGTATCTCCCCAAGGATAAATTAGACCTCTTTCCTTCCCCACTCATCAGACAAGGGGCCAAAACCCTTGACAAGACTGGCAAATTGACTTCACTCATATGCCCCCCTATTAAAAGAACCAAATATATCTTAACCCTCGTAGATACCTTCTCAGGCTGAGTGAAGCCTTCCCCACTACCTCTGAAAAGTCCTCCACGGTCACACAAGCTTTCATTCAGCATATCATTCCCAGATTCGGCCCTGAAACCTGTGCTAGGACCTCATTACAATCAGATAATGGACCTGCTTTCATATCTCAAATAACTCAGCAGGCCTCCTCCCCTCTGAACATCCAGTGGAACTTACACACCCTCCCGGCCTCAAAATCTTCAGGCAAGGTAGAAAAAGCAAATTCCTTAAGTCTCACCTCACTAAAATAACTCTTGAAATTAAAGAACCTTGGACTATTCTCCTACCTCTAGCCCAGCGGTTCTCAATCTGCTGGCTCTGCCTTTTCCTCTCCTCTTCAGGGTATATACCATCCCTATATCAATCAACAGATGGAATCAGGCAAAAATCACTCTGACTTAGAAAAGGGCAAAGGGAACTACATTTCTTGAAAAGGCAGACACCCTTCTAGGTAATTATCCTACAGCCCAGGCAAATCAAGCCTCCCTTCTTTTCCGTACTTATATTCTCTTACTAAGGTAGCTCCTTCCTCCCTCCTGGTCACAGGTCCTATCACTCTGCACACCCCACTAACTGCACAAGCCCCTTTTTGCTTTACAAGGTCACAGTCCATTTGTGGACTCCTTGTCACCCTGCACATCTCACTCGCTTTGGAGTAGTCCACAGCATGGTGGAGAGGTCGGGGCAGACTGAGCAGGTATTAGTAACTGAGTTGTGTGGTTCTGGGGTGGGGGTTTCCCATGAGCCTAATCGGTGCCTTTCCCCCTATGGAAGATTCACTGGCCCCACTCTCCCGATCCCTAGCAGCCCCACCCTGCTGAGGTTGTGCTCTCCAAGAGGTCCAGGCAGAATCTGGGACAGACTCAATTGTGTGGCTCCAGGAGAGGGGCCATTTTTCCCTCCCATGCCTGACCAGTACAGCCTGGTCGATTTGGGCCTGATAAACTCTGCTGGCCTCCCCCTGACAATTCCCTGAGACTCCCCTCACCACAAAGATCTATGGGTACCTGGCGGGTGGGAGTTAGCCTTGGTATAAATACTCAGAGACTTTTGCTGAGTGCCCTCAGACCCAACACTGGAACCAAGTTGGAATCTGTATTAATCTGATAAACACCACTCGCCACTACCTGGTCACTCACTGAGAACCTACCTCATGCAGCTGACGTCCCACCAAAGGCTCCTTTAGTGACTGAACCGGAAAGCCCACTGGCAGGTGGCGGAGGATCTCAGGGTGGCTTAGGTCTTTTGCTGACCTGGCCCTCGGTTCAGTGCTAGAGGAAGCAGGCTTTGGTGGACAATTGACCATTCCCATGCAAACTCAGGCCCAGCAGAGGCTGCCACAAACTGTATCGCTTTGTAGCTCCAAACGGTTGCCCAGGGCCAGTCACAGGCAGTGTCTGATATTGACATTCACCAGAGTCCCTCCCCAAAGGCCCCAGAACTAATACCGTCAATGGCCAGCTTCAGACATCAGAGCAGGATCCAATTAGCTCCACAAGGGACACATATTCTGCTTCACCTCAGCAGGCACCAGAGCAGGCAGAGGCAAATTTGGCTTTACATGATCAACCTCTGCATAGCAGCTTATACTATCTAGTCAGGTTTGATCCACATAGCCAGCTGGACTGAGGGTCAACCTCATGCATGAATGAGCCAATAGCAATCAAGATTCAACTTTAGCCAAGCCATTGTGGCCTAGTGGTTGAGTATCGACCCATGCACCAG
>NW_006296620.1:51457-56631 GCF_000327345.1 Myotis davidii | reverse complement strand
TTTAAAAAGAACCAAATATATCTTAACCCTCGTAGATACCTTCTCAGGCTGAGTGAAGCCTTCCCCACTACCTCTGAAAAGTCCTCCACGGTCACACAAGCTTTCATTCAGCATATCATTCCCAGATTCGGCCCTGAAACCTGTGCTAGGACCTCATTACAATCAGATAATGGACCTGCTTTCATATCTCAAATAACTCAGCAGGCCTCCTCCCCTCTGAACATCCAGTGGAACTTACACACCCTCTACCGGCCTCAATCTTCAGGCAAGGTAGAAAAAGCAAATTCCTTAAGTCTCACCTCACTAAAATAACTCTTGAAATTAAAGAACCTTGGACTATTCTCCTACCTCTAGCCCAGCGGTTCTCAATCTGCTGGCTCTGCCTTTTCCTCTCCTCTTCAGGGTATATACCATCCCTATATCAATCAACAGATGGAATCAGGCAAAAATCACTCTGACTTAGAAAAGGGCAAAGGGAACTACATTTCTTGAAAAGGCAGACACCCTTCTAGGTAATTATCCTACAGCCCAGGCAAATCAAGCCTCCCTTCTTTTCCGTACTTATATGGGTACCTGGCGGGTGGGAGTTAGCCTTGGTATAAATACTCAGAGACTTTTGCTGAGTGCCCTCAGACCCAACACTGGAACCAAGTTGGAATCTGTATTAATCTGATAAACACCACTCGCCACTACCTGGTCACTCACTGAGAACCTACCTCATGCAGCTGACGTCCCACCAAAGGCTCCTTTAGTGACTGAACCGGAAAGCCCACTGGCAGGTGGCGGAGGATCTCAGGGTGGCTTAGGTCTTTTGCTGACCTGGCCCTCGGTTCAGTGCTAGAGGAAGCAGGCTTTGGTGGACAATTGACCATTCCCATGCAAACTCAGGCCCAGCAGAGGCTGCCACAAACTGTATCGCTTTGTAGCTCCAAACGGTTGCCCAGGGCCAGTCACAGGCAGTGTCTGATATTGACATTCACCAGAGTCCCTCCCCAAAGGCCCCAGAACTAATACCGTCAATGGCCAGCTTCAGACATCAGAGCAGGATCCAATTAGCTCCACAAGGGACACATAATTCTGCTTCAAGGGGTCGGCAACCACACAGCAGCTCCTACATTGTGGTCAGGGGTTGATCCTCACGATCATCCAGCCTGAGGGTGGGCCCCCCACACAGATGGGCCAACAGCAAACAAAATTCAATTCCAACAGGAGGGATCACAACACTCACACAAGGGATGCTCCGGAGCACTCCGTCAGGATGATCAAAGAGCCTGCGACACTGGGTACCACAGGACACCTACTACATAAGGCCACACTACAAAGACCGAGATATAACAAACATACTTTGTTTGTAGAGAGGCAGCCAAAATGGGGAGATAAGGAAACATGCCCCAAATGAAAGAACAGGAGAAATCTCCAAAAAAAAAAGAGAGAACTAAATGAAATGGAAACAAGCAATCTACCAGATTGGAAGTTCAAGAAAATGGAACTAGATTACTTTCTTATACCACACACAAGAATAAATCAAAATGGATTGAAGGCCTAAATGCAAACTTGAAACCATAAAACTCCTAGAAGAAAACAGAGGCAGTGAACTCCCAGACCTTTCTCTTAGTAATATTTTTTTCTGATATATCTCCTCTGGCAAGGGAAACAAACGGAAGAGTAAACAAATGGGACTAAAAAGTTTTTGCATCAGCAAAATAAAAAGACACTTCACTGAATGGGAGAACTGATACATCTGATAAGGGGTTAATATCCAAAATTTATGAAGCACTCATACAATTAAACACCAAAAAAAATCCTATTTAGCCGAAACCGGTTTGGCTCAGTGGATAGAGTGTCAGCCTGAGGACTGAAGGGTCCCGGGTTCGATTCGGGTCAAGGGCATGTACCTGGGTTGTGAGCACATCCCCAGTAGGAGGTGTGCAGGAGGCAGCTGATCAATGTTTCTCTCTCATCGATGTTTCTAACTACAATAAAATATATATTTTTTAAAAAAGAATATTAACATTTTTTTAAAAATCCTATTTAAAAAAATGGGCAAAGGACCTGAAGGGACACTTCTCCAAAGACGACATACAGATGGCCAATAGACATATAAAAAGATGCTCAATGATACTAATCATCAGAGAAATACAAATTAAAACCACAATGAGATACACCTCACACCTGTCAGGGTGGCTATCATCAATAAAACAACAAATAACTACTGTTGGTGAGGATGTGGATTGGTACACCTGGAAAACAGTATGGAGATCTCTCAAAAAATTAAAAATGGAACTGCCTTATGACCCAGTGATTCCATTCCTGGTTATAGAGTCGAAGAAACCGAAAACACTCATTCAAAAGAATACATGCAACACTATGTTATTGCGGTGTTATTTACAATAGCCTAGCTATGGAAGCAACCCAAATGCCCAAAAATAGATGAGTGGATTAAAAAAAGCAGAGGTGCATATATACAATGGAATATCACCAGCCATAAAAAAGAATAAAACCTTACCATTTGGGACAGCATGAATGGACAGCAGTGATGGCGAACCTTTTGAGGTCGGCGTGTCAGCATTTTGAAAAACCCTAACTTAACTCTGGTGCCGTGTGACATATAGAAATTTTTTGATCTTTGCAACCATAGTAAAACAAAGATTTATATTTTTGATATTTATTTTATATATTTAAATGCCATTTAACAAAGGAAAATCAACCAAAAAAATGAGTTCGCGTGTCACCTCTGACACGCGTGTCATAGGTTCGCCATCACTGAGAGAGTAGTATGCTGAGTGAAATAAGTCAGCCAGAAAAAGACAAATATCATATTATTTCACTTATATGTGGAATCTAACGAACAATATAAATGAGCAAACAGACCCATAGATACAGAAAACAGCCTGATGGTTGCTTGCCAGCTGGGAGAGGGGTTGGAGGACTGGGTGAAAGGGTGAAGGGATTGAGAAGTACACATTGGTAGTTACAAAATAGTCATGGGGATATAAAGTGCATCATAGGAAATATAGTTAATAATATTGTAAATTACTATGTATTGTACCAGGTCGGTACTGGAAATATCAGGGGGAACACTTTTTAAAGTACATTATTGCCTAATCACTATGCTGTATACCTGGAACTAATGCAAAATAACATTTAATGTCAACATTAAACACAACTACATTTTTTTTAAACAATAAATGAAGCAGAAAAAGCCTATTGGAGGCATTTTTAAAGTACTCGGGCTCCATCTACTGTGCAAATGATGTAAGCACAATGAAAGACTTTTCCATATCTGCATCAAGAAGGTGTGCAGATTTTGCTCTCTCTTTCATAAATTTCTTTCTTCTCTATTTATGGTTTTCCCGACTTCTTCGGGGGGTTTCAATTTTATTTCAATGCATCAGTTTACCTTCCTTCTATCTTCCTTTCTTTCTCACTCTCCGTGTCCCTCCATCCCTCCTTTTCTTCCTTCTTCTTGTAACACTCAGTCCTGTGGTGCTACTGTTGCATGCCTTGCTTAGTGTTCCTCATGTGATGTGAACTGATTTCCATGGACCGTGGGTCTCTGGCAATAAACCGGCAGGTGAGCGGGGAGGAGGAAGCACCCAGGACTTTGAAGACAGTCTCGGGAACATGTCTCTTTCTGAGTTTCCCTCCAATGTGTCTTCCAACTTTTCCATGTAGGCATCAGGTCACTTTTCTTTATTTTGTTTACAATTACCAGTTTGGGTTCTTTTGACTTCTTTAGAACATATTTTCAGAATAGTTTGTGCTAAGGAATCCCAAACTTTAACTCTGCTCAAAGGCTGTGTAGCCATTCCATATGCCACTTTCTATTCTCAGACGGCCAATTTGCATGCAATATTTATTTACTATCTGCCTAAAAAGTACTGTAGCTGGTTGTGCCATATGTATGTAAAAAAAATACAAGCGGGGTGGGGGGGGTGGCTGGCTAGTGTTGTTCACTGGTTAGAGCATTGGCCCCACTCACAGAAGTGTTGCCAGTTCTATTCCTGGTCAAGGGCACCTACCTGAGCTGCACATTTGATCCCTGCCCTAGCAGGGGTATGTGCGGCAGGCAACCAATCAATGTGTCTCTTTCACATCGATATTTCTTTGTTTCTCTCACTCTCTCTCCCTTCCTCCCTCCCTTGAACCTTCTCTTCCACTCTTTCTAAAAAGCAATGAAAAAAGTATCCTTGGGTGAGGATTAACAAAAAAAATTAAAATACAGGGGGAAAGTTTGTATAGGAAATTTAAACTGTACTGCATGTTTCTCTTTAAATTGTATAGACTTCGCTTATGTCAGGGACTCTTTTGCTAAATTTATGAGGTTCTCTGACATCCGAAGGTGTGACTATTTACAATATACTTTAGGTCCTTCTTCTAGCTAGGAAGCTGTTTTAAAGGAACAGTGTGGGGAGCTGGCAGGGCCATGGCATACTCAGCCCCAGGGCGCCTTATGTGCCATGCCAGCTCAGCATGGTTCAGTGACCCTGAGTCAGGGGGTGAAAGGATTGAGAAAAGACAGACAAGAGAATGAAAGCTGGGTCTCGGTGGGACGCTGCTCCCTGATGAGGAGGCAGCGCCCGCGCCCACAAGCTGTGTCTTTAGTTTATAGCAGGTGCTACAAGGCCAAGCAGGGGCGCGATCCCGTTGTTTACAGCATTCTCATGAGTTCCAACCTCATTTAACTACATGCACCTGAACTCTACCACAAGGCACGTGGGGCCACGTGTTTGGACCATAGGTTCAAGCTCACAACCACAGCCGTTGGCTATGATTGTGCTGGGAGGACCCTGTCCTTCCAGCTGGGACTTTGCACGTGGCCATGAGAGGATCCTGTCCTTTCATTAGCCCGAGGCTTGAAACCGGCCAAAACACTGTAGCCACACCCCACAGAACAGTTTAAATTTCCCAGGTGCTAATGAGCAATGGAAACTATAGCAGGCTGGCCACACTGGAATTTAAGATTTTATAATTTGACACCTGGTCAAATTAAGATAAGGATGAATATTTCCCATCTGGCAAAGTTCTTATCTGCTCAGTGAAACTACTTCCATTTCAGCAGAGACAATGCGTGACTAGTGTCTTTTGATAATGTTTAGGCAGTATTATAGGGGATGGATGGTAGCCAATGAAATCCAGATATCTTTAATTTTAATATAAAAGTGTATATGGTC
>NW_006296620.1:48975-51360 GCF_000327345.1 Myotis davidii | reverse complement strand
ATCCACTGAGCCAAACCGGTTTTGGCTTTTAAATTTTCCTGTATCTGTATGCCATTTATCTTGGCCTTAGATAAGCATTTAGCACTTGAAAGTCTCCGAAAATCAGATAGGAGTTCCACTGAACTTGAGAGACTCATGTCCTTTATTTCTAACACTGTTTGGAAAAGACCTTTTTCACTAATTTTAAAATAATTTTGAAAGGGAGACAGAGAAAAACATCCCTGACATCCAGGAGCTGACCTGGATCTCCCAGCCAGGCCTTGGTGTTCTGTGATGAACATCAACAGTGTCACAGAACATCCGCGTCAGGCAAGGCCACTCTGTCACTGTGACGGAAAAGGGCAAACATCAGGACACTCTGGAATCATGTCTACACAAAAACATAAACGTTGTGCAAACCATAAAACAGCCAAACATCTCCTGTCCTCGCTAAGATGAGCGACTGCTGCTTCCTTACCAATCACAACTTTAACCTCACTCTAGTCTTACCTCCTTCTGATAATAAAAACAGTCACAGAATTATCTCAGCTTCCTGACAGCATCCAATTCAGAGAAAATTTCCACTTCCTTAAACCCTCCTCAAAATGATCTATCATAAGCCCAAATCTTATATAGTAAGTCCTTTCTAACACCCTCTCTCTTAGACACCCCACAGTTCCCATGGTGTGCAGTCTCCATCACTGCATCCAGCAATAGACTTACCTTGTTCAATGACAGCTGTGCCTCTGGCCACCGTTGGGTGGCTGATGTTGATAAAACGAGGTGCCTTTCTTAACTCCTCCCTCATAAATCCACACTGATCCTTGAGAGATAAGCAGCTTCAGCCTAGTCATTGCTTTAGCATTAAGAAAGTTTGCAGCATAATCAGGAGGTTTTAGAATCTCATTCAAAACTCTCCATTTTCAATTCACTCAAGTTACAGTACTTGAGAAAAACTAATTGAAGGATGGGAAAATTACCACACTCACAAGCAAGCTGGTGACTTTTAGGGAGGTCTTCTTCTGGGGCATGTTTCCCTTCCCTGAGTCATAACCACTAGTTTGGATCATAGTCTGGATAGAGAATTTAAAAGCTAGTCCACTCGCAGGGGAGACACTTACAGTCCAAGGATATTTTGCCTATTATAAGTACTTCTATTTTGTTATGCACTCATTTTGTAATAGTTGGTCTCCTAAAAATGTGGGAAAGGCCGATCTCAACACTCAAATCTTCCTGCTGGCCCTAAAAGTCTTTCTTCACACCTTGACTTAGCTTACTTGTGTATTTCTGTGGGACTTCCCTATTTCTTATAAGGGAAAGAAAGAACCAGACACTCAGAAGCAACTTCAGGGTGTTCAGCCAACCAACAGGGTGTTCTTTCACCTCCTCACCAGAGGGAGGCGCCCTGTTGCTAACACAAGGCAACTCCGGTAGGCTATAAGTGCCCACCCAACATTGAACCTGTCCAAACTCTTTTTTAGTTCACTCACAGTGCGGTGGGGGAGTGGGGAAACGTGTGGCCATTTGGGCCTTCATTTTAGAGGAAAAAACACTTTAACTGAAAAATGAAACTATAGAGATCTATTTCTGCAGAAGAGAGCTTTTAGCTCTTCTCCTCCCCTAATGATAGTGATGATGACTGCTTTTATTAACATGCTAGTGGCCCGGTGCACAAAATTTGTGCATATTAAAAGGGAATTAATTAGACGAAATATTCTAATGTTCCTATTTGCCCTTTCTCTATAATAGAAGTGTCAGAGATTAAAGGAAATAAGAAAAATGTATATGAAAATAATATATGAATGTATGAATAAATAAACAATAACAAAATGATATAACAACAACAAAGACATGATATGAAAACAACAAAAACACTCAGGCGGCAGGCGACCTCCCACTCCCAGCTCCCCGCGGGGCTGAGGGGACTGGGCGCCACCATCTTTGTGAGGATGTGGCGGTCAATTAGCATATCCCTCTTTATTATATAGGATAATTGACATATAACATTGTATGAGTTTAAGATGTTCAGTGTTGATTTGATGCAGTTACTTATCACAGTATGATTACCACTATAGCATTAGCTAACATCTCTATCATGTCACAGAATTATCATTTCTTTTTGTAGTGGAACAATTAAGATCTAGTTGTTGTTTTTTATTGTTTAAAGTATTACAAATAGTAGTACATATATCTCCTTTTTCCCCATTGACCTCCCTTTGGCCTTCCCTTTTGCCTGGCACATGCCCTCACCCCCTCACTTCCCCAGTATCTGTGTCCATTGGTTATCCTTATATGCATGCATACAAGTCCTTCAGTTGATCTTTTACCCTCCCCCTAACCCTCCCCTGCCTTCCCGCCGTAGTTTGACAGTCTGTTCGATGCTTCTCTGTCTCTGGATCTGTTTTT
>NW_006296620.1:44915-48956 GCF_000327345.1 Myotis davidii | reverse complement strand
ATGGTGAATTGTGACTCTATGAACATAGGGTTGCATATATCCTTTCTCACTGGTGTTTCTGTTTTCTTGGGATATATATTTAGAAGTGGTATTACTGGGTCAAATGGCAGTTCTATTTTTAGTTTTTTGAGGAAATGCCATACTGTTTTCAACAGTGACTGCACCAGTCTGCATTCCCACCAGCAGCGCACGAGTGTTCTTTTTTCTCCGCATCCTCTCCAGCACTTGTCGTTTGTGAATTTGTTGATGATAGCCAGTCTGATAGGTGTAAGATGGTACCTCATTGTTGTTTTGATTTGCATCTCTCAGATGATTAGTGACTTTGAGCACATTTTCATATGTCTCCTGGCCTTCTGTATGTCCTTTTTCAAAACATGTCTTTTTAGGTCCTTTGCCTATTTTTGACTGGATTGTTTATCTTCCTTTTATTAAGTTGTATGAGTTCCCTATAAATTTTGGAGATTAAACCCTTATGGGAGATAACATTGGCAAATATGTTTTCCCATGCAGTGGGTTTTCTTGTTGTTTTGTTGATGGTTTCTTTTGCTGTGCAGAAGCTTTGTAATTTGATGTAATCCCATTTGTTTATTTTCTTTTAAGTCCTTTATCCATTTTGAGTTTATTTTTGTGTATGGTGTAAGTTGGTATTATGTTGGTCTAGTCTCATGTTTTTGCATGTATCTGTCCAATTTTCCCAACACCATTTATTGAAGAGACTGTCTTGACTCCATTGTATGCTCTTGCCACCTTTGTGAAATATTAATTGAGCATAATGGCTTGTGTCAATTTCTGGGTTCTCTGTTCTGTTCCACTGGTCTATAGGTCTGTTCTTGTGCCAGTACCAGGCAGTTTTGAGAACTGTGGATTTGTATTATAGTTTTATATCTGGTATTGTGATCCCTCCAACTTTGTTCTTCTTTCTCAGGGTTGCTGTGTCTATTCAGGGCCTCAATTTATTCCAGATGAATTTTTGGAGAGTTTGTTCTAGGTCTTTGAAATATGCTGTTTGTGTTTTAATAGGGAGTGCATTGAATCTGTAAATTGCTTTGGGTAGTATGAACATTTTAATTATGTTGATTCTACCAACTATCAACATGGTATATTCTTCCATTTGTTTATGTCTTCCTCTATCTCTTTTTTTCAGCATCCTATAGTTTTCTGAGTACAATTTCATCACTACTTATTGGCCTATTCAGGTTCTTTGATTCCTCTTGATTGAGTTTTGGAAGGTTGTGTTTTTCTAAGAATATGTCCATTTCATTGAGGTTGTTCAGTTTGTTGAAGTAGAGTTGTAGTATTTTTTTACAATCCTTTTTTATATCTTTGGAGTTGGTTGTTACTTCTCCTCTTTCATTTCTGATTTTGTTTATTTGGGTCCTCTCCCTTTGTTTATTGGTGAGGCTGGCTAGAGGTTCATCAATCTTGTTTATACTTTCAAATAACCAGCTCTTGGTTTCATTGATCTTTTGTATTTTTTTCTCTATGGCATTTATTTCTGCTCTAATATTTATTATTTCCTTCCTTCTGCTTACACTAAGCTTTTCTTGTTGCTCTCTTTCTAATTTTTCAAGTTGCAGGGTTAGATAATTTATTATCGTTTTTCTTGTTTTTTGATGTAGACCTGTAGAGCTATGAACTTCCCTCTTAGAACTGCTTTCACTGTGTCCCATAGATTTTGGATTGTTGTGTTTTCATTGTCAGTTGTTTCCAGGATGTTTTTTATTTCTTTTTTGACCTCTTTGGTAACTCAATCATTGTTTAATAGTATGCTATTCCACCTCCAAATGTTTGAATTTTTGTGATTGTTTTTATTGTAGTTGATTTCTAATTTTATGCCATTGTGATCTGAGAGGATGCTTGGTATGATTTCAATCTTCTTGAATTTGGAGAGACTTTGCCTGAGACTTTCCCAATATCTTTGAAAATGTCACATGGGTGCTTGAGAAGAATGTATATTCTGTATCTTTGGTGTGGAATGTTCTGAAGATGTTGATTTAGTCCATCTGATCTAGTGAGTCATTTAGGATTGTGGTTTCTTTGCTGATTTTTTGTCTAGAGGATTTATCCAGTGATGTTAATGGGATATTAAAGTCTTCTGCTATGATTGTATTGCTGTCAATCTCTCTCCTGATAACTTCCAGAAGTTTTTTTTATGTATTTGGGTGCTCCTATATTGGGTGCATATGTTTACCACAGAATTATTTCGATATAAGTATTGCTCCCTCACGCTTTTTTTTTTTTTCATTTCCATTTGCCTGAAAGATATTTTTCCATCCCTTCACTTTCAGTATGTGTAAGGCCCTTGTTCTAAGGTGGGTGTCTTATAGACAGCATATATATGGGTCATGTTTTCTTATCCTTTCAGTCACTCAATGTCTTTTGATTGGAGCATTTAATTCGTTTACATTTAGCATTATTATTTTTTTAATATATTTTATTGATTTTTACAGAGAGGAAGGGAGAGGGATAGAGAGTTAGAAACATTGATGAGAGAGAAACATCGATCAGCTGCCTCCTGCACACCCCCTACTGGGGATGTGCCCGCAACCAAGGTACATGTCCTTGACTGGAATCAAACCTGGGAGCCTTCAGTCTGCAGGGCGAAGCTCTCTCCACTGAGCCAAACCGGTCAAAGCTAAAAATATATTTTTATTGATTTCAGAGAGGAAGGGAGAGAGAAACTACAATAGATGAGAATCATTAATTAGCTGCCTCCTGCATGCCCCTAATGGGCCTAGAGCCTGCAACCCAGGCACATGCCCTGACTGGGAATCAAATCATGACCTCCTGGTTCACAGGTCAATGCTTTACTACTGAGCCACACTGTCAGGGCTTTAACACTTTTTTAATAGAATCCTCTGACTTCTAATAAGAACAGTTTTAGGCCTTTGCAAAAGACATACTAATTGTGTGTTGCAAGCTCCATCCACAGTGTGGGGAGTGTAGGAGGCAGCCGATCAGCGATGCTCTCTTATCATTGGTGTTTCTATCTCTCTTGTTCCATCTCTATTCCTCTCTGAAATCAATAAAAATAAGCTTTAAAAAAAAAGAACGGTTTAAGTCGGTTGCACACTGTCAGACTAAGATTTCCTTCCATTGCACTCCAGGCATAATCCCACTTTTTCTTATGTACCTTTTTTGTTTTTAACCATGCGTTTTTATTTCTGGAACAAATTTTGCAGAATTTGTTGCAGACCTGGAAAAATTTTCATGAAAAACATGTGGTGGTGTGTTGGGGCCCAACCCCAGCAGGTCCAGGGGTTCCCAAAGGTGTGGACGGAGTCGGCGAAGAAGAAATGACACAGAGACAGCGTTCAGTTGATCTGCAGCCTAGCCAGGTTCTCTAGTCAGGTTCTGTAGTCAGGTTCTCTAGCATTATTATTGATAGGTACTTGTTTGTAGCCATTTCTATTCTTTATGCCTGTGTTCCTGCTTCTCTTCCTATTTCTTCTTTTTACAACATTCCCTTTAGCATTTCTTGCATTGCTAACTTGGTAGTGATAAACTCCATTATTCTTTTTTTGTCTGTGAAGTTCCTGATTTCCCCTTCAATTTTGATTGATAATCTTGCTGGATAGAGTATTCTTGGATTCAGTCCTTTGTTTTGCATCACTCTGTATACTTATTCCATTCCCTTCTGGCTTGATGTGTTTTTGTTGAGAAATCATTTGATAATCTGATAGGGGATCCTTTGCAGGTAACTCTCTGTCTCTCTCTTGCAGCCTTTAGGATTCTCTCTTTGTTGTTAACATTTGTCATTGTAATTATGACATGTCTTGGTGTAGGTCTTTTAGGGTTCATCTTGCTTGGGACTCTCTGTACTTGTGTGACTTTTTCTTCCCCATATCTGGAAAGTTTTCTGTCATTATTTCTTCAGATATATTCCCTAATCCTTGCTGCTCTTCTTGTCCTTCTGGCACCCCTATTATATGTATGTTACTTCATTTCATGTTGTCCCAAAGCTCCCTTAGGCTTTCCTCCTGCTTTTTAATTTTTTTCAGTTGCTGTTCAGATGGACTTGTTTCTCTACCATCTTCTCTA
>NW_006296620.1:44263-44875 GCF_000327345.1 Myotis davidii | reverse complement strand
TTCAGATTGGGCTTGTTTCTCTACCCTATCAGCTAGTTCAATAATTCGGTCCTCTGCTTCTCTTAGTCTATTGTTGAAACCTTCCAACTTGTGTTTTATTGTAGCTATATCACTTTTGATTTCTTCCTGATTTTTGCATAGGTTGTTGATTTTCTCATACATCCAGGTTATGAACTGTACAACCATTACTCTGAATTCTTTTTCTGACATATTGCATGCCTCAGTTTCACTTATCTCCTTTTTTGGTGATTTCTCTTTTTCTTTCCTTTTAGGGTTGTTTCATTGTCTCCACATTCTAGCTATCACCAGGAGGTCCAAGTGCCAAGTTGTGGGGGCCTGAGCCATGTGCAGCAGGAGCATCATGCCACCTGAGTGTCACTGAAGAGCTCAGACACCAAGATGTGTGGCTGCTGTGGTCAGCAAGAGCCGTGCACACCAAGAATCAGAGTCCCCACATGCCTGTGCCAAGAATTGGAGTCACTGGCATTTGGAGTGGCTTTGCATGCACACTTAGAATCAGGGTCCCCGCATGTGCATGCTGAGAAACAGAGTCCCCAAGCACATGCCGGGAATCAGAGTCTCCATGTGCACTCGTAGATAATCAAAATCCCT
>NW_006296620.1:39246-44155 GCF_000327345.1 Myotis davidii | reverse complement strand
GCCTTATGCTGCTGCAGAGGGACGGAGGGGTGGGGGATGTGCTCTGTGACTCAGAGAAATCTGCAGCCATAATTTCTGGAATCTCAATGTCCCTGGGTCTGAAGCTGTGGTAGCTGGTCTTTGTCCAGAGTGGCTGTAGTGTCCTGGTTTGCATCTGAGGCCAGTCTGGGTGGTGGTGAGGCTAGAATCCTAGTCACAGCAGTTCTGCCCTTCAAGATGACTTGGTTTCTGTGCCAGCACCGGCCACCTGGGAGTGTATGCAGTGGCAGTGGGGTCTCACAGTCTAAGATCATCTGATCCTCCAGCTCCCAAAAGTCCTGCAGGATCTAACTGTCCCTAGCTCACACACACACTCACCACACATGTATACACACTGCCCTTTCACTCCCTTACTTCCTCTCCCTGCCACCTGGCCAGTCACCATCTTCCGAGACCAAGATCTAGTCTTTTAGCAACTTTGATGTTTATAATACTATTTTTGAAATACAGCATTCCAGCTCTAGCTGGTTAGGCTCAGTGGATAGAGCCTATACCCATGGACTAAGATTCCTGGGTCTGATTGGGGTCAAAGGCACATACCTTGGTTGCAGGTGTACAAGGCATGTGGCACCAGGATCAGTTGCCGTAAGCCTGAAATCGTGACTACCCCAGGAAAAGAGAACTTTCGCCTGAAAAGTTATAAAAATAAGTTCCTGAACCCTGATGAGATGCACAGGAGGAGGGAAGAAGGACTGCAGCTTCGTAAGCAGAAAGGAGAAGAGCAGTTAGTCAAGCGAAGAAATGTCGCTACAGCAGAAAAAGAAACAGAAGAGGAAGTTAGGTCAGATGGAGGCTTCCATGAGGCTCAGATCAATAATATGGAAATGGCACCAGGTGGTTGACATGATTGAAATGATATTTTCCAATAGCCCAGAGCAGCAACTTTCAGCAATGCAGAAATTAAGAAAACTGCTTTCAAAAGAACCTAATCCTCCTATTGATGAAGTCATCAGCACACCAGGAGTAGTGGCCAGGTTTCTAGAGTTCCTCAAATGAAAAGAGAATCAGCTTGGGTATTGATAAATATTGCTTCGGGAAATTCTCATCAGGCCCGGATTGTAATTCAGTCAGGAGCTGTGCCTATCTTCCTAGAGTTGCTCAGCTCAGGGTTTGAAGATGTCTAAGAGCAGGCAGTCTGGGCTCTTGGCAACACTGCTGGAGATAGACTATGTGCAGGGACTATGTCTTAGACTACAACATGCTTCCCCTCTTTTGCAGTTATTTTCAAAGCAAAACTGCCTGACTATGACCTGGTATGCTGTGTGGGCTTTGTCTAAACTCTGTCGAGGGGAAAAGTCCACCTCCAGAATTTGCAAAGGTTTCCCCCTGTCTGAATGTGTTTTCCTGGTTGCTATTTGAATTTCACACAACTGCTTGCAACAAGGGAGATGTTTAGACCTGTTATGTACTTCGGAGTACTTCTCATGCGTTCTTCCACAGTGAACCCTGCTAGCTCTTTCTAGCCAAACTTGCATTAATTCTTACTAAGATTGGATGGTTCTCTTTCCTCTATCGGCGCCTTTTTTCACAGATATTAAAGTTAAACCATCTGCTCTCTCACCTTCAGCCTTCAGTGAATATGCTTTCTAGTTGTCAGGAATGCTGAAGAATTAACACTGATTCTCTCATGTGATACTGATTTGAAGATTTTTACTTCTTGTGTGAATTTTGGGACACCCTGTATGCTGGTAAATGTTGGGGGCCTAAGCTGTTCACTCTTTATGGTAAATTTATAATATAAGAGCAAGAATTTCAAGGAAGGGAAGAGGATAAGCAGTATTTTTTCCCACTTAAAAGGGAATTAGGAGGAGTCCTCTTTTTTTCTGGCACAAAATAAGAACGCCGCATGAATATGTACATAAAATTAAAAAAAAAAAAAACCTCCAATTTTCCCAACTTAACCAGTGTGATTAGAGGCTGTGTTTCTGCATTTAAACAGGTGTTTCAGGCTTTGTGGTCCTGATAAGATCCTCATTAAATTTTAAATTTCACCCTTGGTGCTTTTTCCCTCTGTGATTGGCAGAGAACATGTACTTTTAAAGGTTACTTAGGGACTTTTTCTTTTTTTTAATTGGGTGCAGATTGATTTTAATGTGTTCATGCTGCATATATGAATATATGTTCCCTTTAATGTATCAACCTTATCTTGAACAAATAACTATCTTCTCAACATGACCTATTTAACCCAAATAAGGGCAGTGATCTTTTTTATATAGCCTTGTTATTCCCTCCCTAAATCATATCATTTCACATCCTACTAGTTAGTATAGCCCAGTTGAAGTTGCCCTCCTCCTTGTCATAAAATAAAGACAGTTTCTACCTTCTAGCTCATTTAATGATGAGTGCAATCTGTACCTGCAAAAGGTGCTTCTAGTACAGTCTTCAGTGATCTACACTTAAGCTTGGACTAGAACAAAAATATAAGTTTAATTACCAAGAGAACTGCAACTGAACATACGACTTCTTGGTGGTAGTTGGCCATCTTGATTCAAAGTTGGGACACACTATCAGAGAAGATTTATGTTTGTTAATGTGCTATTCAAAATGAATTCTGAAGGAAAAGTTGCTCATTTCTGTTTTAGAGAATACCCTTTTAATCCTCTTTAATCTTGTCCTCTTCTAGAATTTATTTTAACCCCACAGTGTAAGTAATTGGAAGTTCCCCTGATAAGTTATTTATACATCTCTGGTAAATCCTGCTCAATTTTAGGGATAATCAGAGCTCTCATACCTCATCATTTATGAGCTACACCTATATTGTTGTAGGGTCTTTAGTTGTCCATTTTTATCACTTTCTGGTACTATTAGCTGGGTTTTTAAAAAAATATATTTTATTGATTTTTTACAGAGAGGAAGGGAGAGGGATAGAGAGTTAGAAACATCGATGAGAAAGAAACATCTATCAGCTGCCTCTTGCACACACCCTACTGGGGATGTGCCCACAACCAAGGTACATGCCCTTGACTGGAATCCAGCCTGGGACCCTTGAGTCCACAGGCTGACGCTCTATCCACTGAGCCAAACCGGTTAAGGCTCAACTCTCATTTATAACTGTTAATCTTTCTAGTGCTGCTTTGTGCTGAAAGCACATTTTAGTTTACTGCACTTGACCTGTAAAAGACTTTGATTCTTTGGAATTTTAGGGATAAGTTAGGTGGTTAATTTAAAGAAAAACTTTCAGTGTTGCCTTGCCATCACATTAAAATATAACTTCTTTCAGAAGAGTAATAGAAGCACTGATTCATAGTAAAAATCTTGGTTTTAGCTTTGAAAAATAAGTAAATAAATAAATAATAAAAATCAATAGATAAAAATTGTTTTAAAAAATAGCTCCGCTAGAGTTATGCTAATTTTGCTTGAACCTTCCTATAGAGCAGTGGTTCTCAACCTTCTGGCTCTTTAAATACAGTTCCTCATGTTGTGACCCAACCATAAAATTATTCTCGTTGCTACTTCATCACTGTAATGTTGCTACTGTTATGACTCGTAATGTAAATATCTGATATGCAGGATGGTCTTAGGCAACCCCTGTGAAAGGGTCATTCGACCGCCAAAGGGATCGCGACCCACAGGACACTTGCAGAAGCCTCAAGTTTGGGGTCTCAGATGAGCAGGGGTCAAAGGACATGGAGGAAAGAGATTTAGAAATTTCTTGCTCTTCCTTGGATCCCTGTTGGCACCAGATGTCTGCAGTCATCACACACCTCTTGCCCCGTCCATTCTCCCTTCCCTTGAATTCTAGGCCCTCTTAAGATGGATTTAAGGAAGCCCCTAAGGCACCCCGTCTTCTCAGGCTGGTCCTTGTTAATCATTAAACCTTCCCTTACTCCAAACTCTGATCTTTTGAATTTTGGTCTTTGAAGCATCGGGCACATGGGCCTTGAAGTTGTAACATTAATCCCAGGCTTCCCACCTATACACAGACTCTGAGACCTGCCTATCCATAGGTCTCACCCTGTCCATAGCCAATGTTGTGACTGTGTTAGGGGGAGAAATGGACAGTGGGGAATAGCTATAATTATAAGAAATATTAGTCATGTCTTGTTAACCATGATTGTTCTGTTCTGATTAGAGAAAGCACATTCTATCCTGGCGGAGAGTTGTATGCTCTGGCACATGGGAGCCAGCATTGGAATTCAGTCCATCCTCCTTCCCTGAGAACTACCTATCATTATGAAAGATCAAACAATCTAGACTTGGAGGCACCCAGAAGCACCCCCCTGTGTAACTCCCCAGCCCACATTGCCTATAACCTTTAACCATTATACCTTATCTACTTTCTCATGCCCGTAATTCTTACTTTCCCATGTAGTCTTTGTTCCTCTACCTTATATAAGCAGCTGGCTTGTGGGAGGGGCAGAGCAGATTTTTCTGAGTGACCTACTGCTCTCCCATATGTCAGCGGTATTGGAATGAATGCTCATATATGATTCAACTTTGTCTCTGCTTAATTGGCTGAAGTAGTGACAGGCAGCCCCGACCCATTGGACCAGCCCTTGTGGTTCTTCCTATGATGGCAAGACTCCCTTCAGTGATAACCACCAGAGAACTTTGAAAATAGTTTTTTAAAAATTTGGAAATTATATAACACACCTGGGGCACACAGCCAGGTCCCTGGGAGAGACAAACGAAAGAGAGAGTGGGTTTGGAGTTGTACAGTACTTTTAAAGGGTGTCCCAAAATTCACGCAAGAAGTAATTTTGATAGAAAACACAGGTTTATAATAAAAAATTGTAAATTTTTTTATTGATTCATAAAGTATAGGGTTATGTAAGGAATAGCATATCAGGTAAATGGCCTCCACAGCTTTGCTGGCACATACGCACTCTTTTGTTGTTGCCTGAGCAGCATTGTCCCTGCTCCTGGGCCG
>NW_006296620.1:34387-39154 GCF_000327345.1 Myotis davidii | reverse complement strand
GACATCATCAGACCATTCTTCTTCGAAAATGCGGCTGCTCAGGCAATAACAAAAGTGTGCGTATGTGCCAGCAAAGCCATGGAGGCCATTTACCCGATATGCTATTCCATACATAACCCTGTACTGTATACTTTATGAATCAATAAAAAATTTACAATTTTTTTGTTATAAACCTGTGTTTTCTATCAAAATTACTTCTTGCGTGAATTTTGGGACACCCTTTATTCTGGTAAAGGTTGGGGGCCTAAGCTGTTCACTCTTTATGGTGAATTTATAACATAAGAGCAAGATTTTCAAGAGAGGGAAGAGGATAAGCCAATTATTTCAAATGGTCAATTAACACATTCCACCAAGATCCCTAACACAAGAGGGAGCAGCTCTTTAGTGTTGTGCTGGCTACAATGTGTTCATTCCAGGCAGCCCTCTTTGAAGTGGAAGCCTCCCCAATCAAAGCTTAAGTCAGGCACTTGCATTACTAAGAGAAAAGCCAAATGTCAGGCCTTACACTACACCTCCCGCCTCTCCTCCAAGCTGCCTCAGTCAAAGTTGATTTTCTTGGATATCTTTCTTGAACTTCGTTCATGTTTTCTCCCGGAGAACATCTTTCTACTGCAAGGAGGAACCAAGAGATGATGAAACATAGACAAGGACATGAATAGGATTTGAATAACCACTAGAGATTAGACGACAGAGGCAGGATTCATCAAAAGGAGTGGCCTAGACATCCAGACTGCCCTTCTCATTTCTCTATCACCTCCCCATTTCCACCTCAAGCCAGGGACAGGGTCTTACTGGGCATAATCTCCAGGTAAGGACGCATCCATGTGACCTGCCCAGGTGTACCTCAGAGAGCAGGACTCTCCAGAAGGTGCCTGACACCCAATGAGGCAGCAGCTGGAACTTGCCAAAGCTCCCAGACCACCAAACGGAGCCATCACAGAGGACCCAGACCCATAGGAAGGGCTGCCCCAGCCACAAACGCAGCTGCCTTCCAAGTGTTGGTGTGCCCCATAGTGGCAATAGCCCCTGAATAGTGACATGGACCCGATCACAGAGACAGACAGTTTTTGGCCAGTACATGGTCCCTGTGCGAGTCCTGCTGGAGGAGCTTGCGCTCTGCAGGGTCAGGGCCTCCCACCGTCATCCCAGCGGTCTCCTGTTATGATTCAGTGTTGATAACTTGGAATCCTGGGTCAAGAAAACAGGGGGTGGTTGTCGGGCTTTTTTTTAATATATTTGTATTGATTAAAGAGGAAGAGGGAGAGGGAGAGAGAGATAAAAACATCAATGATGAGAGAGAATCATTCAATCATTGATCAGCTGCCTCCTGCACGCCCCCTACTGGGGATTGAGCCCACAACCTGGGTGGGTGTTCTTGACCTGAGTCAATTCCGGACCCTTCAGTCCTCAGGCTGACGCTCTATCCACTGGGCAAACCGGCTAGAGTGGGCGACGGGCTACCTGTATATGACTCAGCCACAACACGCCAGGCCACACCAAAGCTCAGGCACCCTAGATACATAATACTGACAGAGGAAGAGCTCACAATTGTAATTTGAGGGAACAAGTGTGCATATTAGGGTATCTTTAATGAATGTTTACTTTCAATATGATAGCAATTTCTTATAAGTATCACTTAAAACACTTTCCAACTGACTACTTTGAAATATTTTAGACTTATAAAAATGTTTCAAAGAAAGCAAAGAATTTCTATCTTTCCCCCAGCTTCCTCTAGTGTTAGTATCTTTATGAATCTAACACCGTTATTACAACCAGGAAACTAACATTGGCATGACACTAGTGACTAATCTACAGAGCTTATTTTCATTTTCCCAACTGCCCCCTACTGTCCGCTGCCTGCTCAGGATCCAGTCCAGAATCCCACATTGCATTTGGTCACTGTGACCCCTTGTGCTCTTCCGTCTGGGATCGTGTCCTCACTGTGTGCTCTTAGAGTCTGTCTTCATCTATTTAGGACCCACTAATTATAGGACCAAACTAATGGCCAAGCTGTCTACATCTCCCGTGGGACCCAGTGTCCATTCTCTACACAGACCCTCTATCTACTTTACACAACAAGCCAATATTCCCTCAGCTCAGGGGAAATCAACCAGAGCCAGGGGCCAGACAGCTAGAAATCACCCTAAAGCTCAGAGCCCGCCAACATTATTCCAAGTAGGTGACCCTAAGCTGTTTCCTCCACCCTGTTCTGCCTTTTCCCAGGAAAACACCCAAGGGCTCTGACCTATGACCCACTTTCATTCCTGCACTGCCTCCTGAAACACCTGTTGCTTTCCCAATAGGCCCTGCACTCTCTGCCTCTCCTTTTTAGGGAAACTATAGCATCAAACTTCACTCAATTGCATTGGTCTTGCTGTATCAGCACTTAGTCACCTCCTTGCATTAAACTCCCACGGACACAGCTAGTTCTTCCTTAATCCTTACCTTTCTGGTCAGCTTTGTGAGGTCTTCCCTGTGTATGTGCAGCTGGGCCTGCATCCAGGAGCTTTGGACAAAAACCACATGGACTTGTGGGGCTTCCTCTGTGCACTTCTTTGATGCCACCCCTAAGAGCTCCAGCTCTACCCTATGTCACATACAAAGGACTTTCTCAAGGAATGCTGTGTTCTACTGAGATCCCTGCTACTTGGAGGAAGTTGAGAAATTGTCCCCAACAGAAAATTCAATTATCCAGATGCTCACTTTGTAAGGTTCTTTTCTTTCAGAGGTTTAGGTCTTCTGCTGCCTTTATCCACTACCTGAAGGCAGTGGCCTCAGTTTTACAGTTGTTATTATCAGGGAAAATGGTCTGGTTTTCATTAGTGCCCTCATGATATTAAGCAGGAGAATCTTCATGGTCATATTGGTCAGCTATTTTATCAGGTACAAACTTTTAAATAGGCTGTTTTCGTTTACCTCTTTTAAAATGTCATACTACCACTTCTCTGGTTCAGTAGGAAAGTCCCAATTAGTTCTGTTCATGTCCTTGGCCAACAGACCAGACTTGCCCATGCACATCTCCTGATTTCACACCACCTTCTCACCATGTGAGTCACTACTATCTTTGTCTTCTTCTCCCCCTATCCCCAGTTCAATGAAGGTTATTTCTTTATTCATACGTTTCTTTATTTGGTTTGAAACTTCCCTGGGTCCCGAGATGGAAAGGAGCTCAACCAACTAGACAGATAAGAGGGAGCTGGAACCCAGCAAGGGGGTGGCTCGGGGAAGAATAATGTTTTTCTAGAGACACTGTAACTTTTGTTCATTCCCATATGGTGGAGGGGAGAGGTGAAAGTGACTGGTGTCATAGGTCAATCATACTGAACCCCTGACTTATTGACTCCCCATGTGCCACTGGATTGAGGGAAGCACTTTGGGGAGAAATTCTGGGCTGATAGAGACAGGCAGAGAAAGACCCAAGGTCATGTCCTTGAGTTCCTGGTTCCCAAGAGCCATGGAGCTGGGTCCCACCCATGCCAGCGGACCCCAGAGTTGAGCCTGGAAGTAGACTGCGTGGAGGGCTGCAGGATTGTTGGAGGCTATACTTTGTTGGGCAAATAACACAGACCTCAGAGGAGTACAGTGTAATGCTATCTCCCGAGGATCATCTGGAAGATTTCGGTGATTTAACCCATTGAGGATGAATTGTTTCTCCCAAAAATACAAAAGCATGGGAAAAGATTAAATAGAAAGCACGCAATCAAAGTAAGTCAAATCCCGCCGTGCTGACGGGAGTACTTGAAGCTCAGCCATGTAAAGAGGGAGTGGGAGCAGTGATTCCGAGTTCTCTTAACTGTTAACTGTGCCTTCATTTCTGAGAGGAGCTTTATTTTGATGAAAGGAGGAGAGCTGGTGAGCCAATGGATGTAACTCTCTGATGTCATGAGTTAGTGAGGGCAATTCTCCATGACAAACTCTGCATAATGAAGTCTTTTCCCTTAAAAGGGATTGGGTACATTTTGACTTGGGTGTGGGATACGAAAGTCAGAACTGCTGGGGAATTTGCACGACCGTGGGAAACATCTCCAGAAACAAAATCTCTGATAAACATGACTCTCCTGTTTGGAAGGTTTGGAGTTGGTGCCAGGTTTATTGGAGGCCATTAAAAAGGTAGAACTGAAACTCTGGGTCCACCCTGGCTCATATTCTTCTTAGATAAGACAATGAATTTGTACATAGGTTCAATTTTATTTTGTTTTCCATTTACATATGACTCAAGGCATCTTACACAGCCTGCTTCACAGTTCCCCTCCTAGTGCTGTTTCTAATGGAACACTCTAACATGTGCATAAACATATGTGCAAAATTATTTATTGCAGCATTTTTAGGGTAAAAATGAAAAATCAGGAATAGTTCATGTGATATTCAAAGAAGACAAATGAAATAAATTACAATTTACTCATAAAATGGAATCGAGGCAGCCATAAGTAATATTGGTGAGCTTTTAGGACTTCAAAGATATATATATATAATATTATTCTTTTTTTAAGTGTGACTTACGTGTACCCATATTTATATGAATAAAAATATATAACATTTATAGAAAATGCAAGCAGTGTGCTGTAAACAGTTACCATTGGGGAGGGGAAGCGATGTAACAAATATTGTCAACTCTCACTGTGTAATCTCTAGTTCTCAACAGATGAGACAGTTTTCAATAAAATATATCCTGTTGTCTGTATTGTTATTTTAAGCAATATCAGAAGATAGGGATAGACCTAAGGTAGATGGAGAAAGGGTGACAGGAGGGAAGAGTCACAGAGGGTG
>NW_006296620.1:23577-24902 GCF_000327345.1 Myotis davidii | reverse complement strand
TTGGAGTTGGTGCCAGGTTTATTGGAGGCCATTAAAAAGGTAGAACTGAAACTCTGGGTCCACCCTGGCTCATATTCTTCTTAGATAAGACAATGAATTTGTACATAGGTTCAATTTTATTTTGTTTTCCATTTACATATGACTCAAGGCATCTTACACAGCCTGCTTCACAGTTCCCCTCCTAGTGCTGTTTCTAATGGAACACTCTAACATGTGCATAAACATATGTGCAAAATTATTTATTGCAGCATTTTTAGGGTAAAACTGAAAAATCAGGAATAGTTCATGTGATACCATATTTATATGCATATAAATATATGATATTTATAGAAAAATGCAAGCAGTGTGTTGTAAACACAGTTACCATTGGGGAGAGGAAGTGATGTAACAAATATTGTCAACTCTCACTGTGTAATCTCTAGTTCTCAACAGATGAAACAGTTTTCAATAAAATATATCCTGTTGTCTGTATTGTTATTTTAAGCAATATTAGAAGATTGGGATAGACCAAAGGTAGACCGAGAAAAGGTGACAGGAGGGAAGAGTCACAGAGGGTGGAGACAGAGCAAAACTCCTCATCAACGGAGAGTCCAGGTGGAGAGAAGTCAGGAGGAGGGCGGCAGATCTTGTTGTTGGCATTGGCATTGGTGGTGGCTGGCCTGCCTCTGAACCCACACAGAACGAAGCTCACCAAGCCCCCTCTGTCTGGGGACAGTCCATGGCAACAGGTCTTCTCAGTCCAGAGGGCTTTCCCCTGACCCCCTGATCTGAGCAGAGCTGACTGGACGGCTCTCCCACTTCCCACCTACAACCTGGAGCTGGGACTCCACACGTCCCTCCAGCCAGAGTCTGAGAGCAGAGGGGAAATATGTTCCCTCATTCTAGTCACCGGTGAGACCATCCCTGGCCATGAGGACCTACTTGGCTTGGAACTGAAGTGGGTTAGTTAGACAGACATGTAGGTCCCAGTCCTTGGATGAAGGTGCATTGCAAATGAATGGGCCTGAGGCTGAGAGGGTGACACATACCTGAGTCATCAGGAGTACTTTCTCTCTACAGTACACATTGGCTCAGGCTACAATCACAGGATTCTAATGCTAATTCTCTGGAGTCTCCAAACAATTTCACAGCAGGAGGCCAAGAGCAAGAGTACCTGGCCAGGAATGGAAATTTTATTTCTGGATGTCATCACTCTCCTACCAGGCTTTATTTTTTTTTAATTTTTTAAATTTCTCTTTTTATTTAAGTACAGTTGACATATAATATTAGTTTCAGCTGTACAAAATAATGATTTGACATTTTTATAACTTAAATATGATCACACT
>NW_006296620.1:17489-23486 GCF_000327345.1 Myotis davidii | reverse complement strand
ACTCCCCAGCCTTCCCGCTGCCGTTTGACAATCTGTTTGAGGCAGCTCTGCCTCTGTATCTATTATTGTTCAAAAGTTTATAATGGTCTCAATTATCCATGAATAAGTGAGATCATGTGGTATTTTTCCTTCATTGACTGGCTTATTTCACATAGCATAATGCTCTCCAGTTCCATCCATGCCGTTGCAAATGTCCTACCAGGCTTTAAATCTCTCCACCTCAAAATGCACACCACACCTTTGTTTATAACCTCTGAAAGCTGGAGGATAAAGAAGGAAACAGGTCAGGTCTGATCATCTTACCCCAACATCTTGCAGGCCAAAAATCAAGAAAAACAACTTCTTTGTTTAATTGAGCCCATAATTAAGCATGGTGTTTCATTCGGTATTGCTTTATTTTGAATTGCATCATGATAAGATGGGACACAGAGCTGTGGTCTCCAAAGCCCTCAGAGCACCCTGCACCCCACCCCACCCCTGTATCCCAGGGCCAGGTGGATCCCAGGCTCCTCTCGGGGCGGCTGCAGGAATCATGGGCTCTGGTCCCTCTGACAGGTCTCTCTTCAACTAGAAAGACAAACAGAGGACTTTGTGAGACTGGGCTTGAGGGAGACATAGCTGCAGAGCAGGTGAACAAGAATCTGGGACAAGAGATGGAGGACAGAGCAGGATGCCCTGCCTGGAGGATCCAGACATTAAACTGTCCCCTGCTCACCCGACACTCTCTGCAGCCTGGAGCACAGCAGGCCCCTACCGGAGGCATTCCTTCATGACGGGAGCAGAGGAGCAGTCAGACTTCACTCCTGGCACCTTTTCCTCAAAGTCATCTTCTCCAGGAAAACCAGAGAATTCTAGGAGCACAGCTGGTAGGTGCAGTTATATCCACATGGGTGACTCTGGACAAAGGGCACAAGGTCTCTTCCACACAGCAGTGCTCCCTGGCATCATAGATCTGGTCCCACACCTGTTCCCAGGGGGAGCCTGGGGGATGGAGCAGGTGTGAGTCCCAGAAAACAATAAACCTGGTCACAATCTGGGGTAATGTAGGAGCCCGTCCCACCACGCCATGAGTTGCCTCCTCCTCCTCCTCATCCTCACCTGAAACCCCTCTGAGACTGAGCACAGGTACACAAGGATGCAAACCAGCCCTGTGGGAAAGTAATGGGCTGGGTGACAAGGCCAATCTGTAGTCGGGGAATGCTCTGAGGCTAGTTGGGTTCTGGCTAAAGCACGGTGTTAGTTTGGGGATGATTCTTCTGGGATTTGTTTGTCTGGGTTGGGGACAGTGTCCCAGAGCTGGTCTTGGGCTCTCTGGGACCCTGGAAGGTGAAGGATGCAGGGATGTTCCAAAAGATCCAAGGTGGGAGTCCAGGGAAGGGATCAAGTGTCCTGTTGTAGAAGGTGCTGCTGGGACTGAGGGGCTGCAGGGGCCATGGGGACAGGAGTGAGGGGGCTGGGATGGAAGAGGACCTCTGGAGAGTGATGGGCAGTGAGATATGTTGATATGATGATGTTGGACTTGGGGCTGGGGTCCTCCTTACCCAAGGTGCAGCTCCTGGTCACCGTGACTTTGCAGCAGCCTCGAGGGGAGTGCGTGGGAAAGTGTCTGAGAATCTGAAATGGCTCTTTTATTGCAGCTTAGAGGCCCACGTGTGATTCTGGAAGGGTCTCTAGGTGACCTCAGTCATATCAGAGAATTCCCAACTCCCAAGTCACTCTGATGAGAACCGGACTGGACAGGAGGAAACCCCATGTGAGCTCTCGCTGAGCAGGAGGGGCTGGATCGTGCATTCAATCAAACCATGCCTGGCCCACGCACAACTTTCAGGGGACACTGTGTGTTCAGGAGCCTGAGTCTGCTCAGCTACCTCTTCCTTGGTGTATTAGCTCACCCCAACAGACCCTGTTAGATACACTTACACTTACACTTACATGATGGTCCTGGTGTTTCTGTCCATGAGCACATGGCATGACAGGTGTGTCAATTTGTGAGACTCTTAGAAGAGTGTGTTCCTCCTGGTAAAACCTTATCAGTGATTGCTAAGCATTAGAAAATAATCTTTTCATAGCTATAACTTTGCAACATTTAAAAATATATTCGCTCTAGCTGGTTTGGCTCAATGGATAGAGCATCAGCCTTCGGACTGAAGGGTCCCGGGTTTGATTCTGGCCAAGGGCATGTACCTTGGTTGCAGTTTCCCAGCTCTGGTCAGGGCATGTGCAGGAGGCAACCAATCAATGTGTCTCTCTCACATCGATGTTTCTCTCTATCTCTCCCCCTCCCTTCCACGCTCAATGGAAAAAATATCCTTGGTTGAGGATTAACAAAAAAATAAAATTAAAATATGTCCTGGTATGCTCTATGTCAATGAGGTGTCTAAATTGCAATCAGGATAAACACACTCTGGGCAATTTAGTTAGAAAGTAAATTTATTGAAGGGCTATAGAGGAGCTTCAGTGTTGACTGGGAGGATGGAGAAATGGCACACAGCTAAGCAGCCCTAACTCTTTTTGAAACCAAGTTGTTGATCAGAAAGTTGAGAAACTATTGTGACTAATGTGTGTGTGCCTGAAATGGGTCTTCCTGCATATGCCACCGGCAGCAGTACTGCGTTCTTTGGCCCTGAGTGTCATCCTGAAGCCACCTTAGGTCTGTTCCTGATAAAGAGTTCTGGCATTTCAGATGTGGCCTCACCAAGTCTCATAAGGTCAGGTGTCCACAGACAGAGAAAAGCGTTCATATCTTTCCTATGGGATCTTGTGCTTCAGAGAATAGAAAGGGGTAGGGTCAGGTGCTCATGGAGCAGATGCCAGAGCCTCAAATATTAAATTCCCAGGGGCATTGCTTCCTGTGTACAGATGGGCAGCCTTAATGCAGGCAGCACAGACAGCCTGTTTTTTCCCATGGTTCAGAGGAGAAGAGAGGGTTTTGTACTGGAGAAGGGAGAGCAAAGCTGTGACCTGTCAGTAGGAGTAAGAGTCATGCATATTAGGTCTCTTCTCCATCCAGCACCCAGAGGGGTCCTTCATGTGGGTAGCACTGCCCTCTGCACTTATCACCCCGGGTGTCTTCCCATCACACTTGGCAGAGAATCCCAGATCCTCATCATGGCAACATGAACCCCATGTGACTTCACCCCTGGAGGCTCTCATTACCTGCTCCATTCTTCTCAGCCCACTTCTCTCCCCCTCACTGTCTTCTTTGTGTCTCAAGCACTAAATTCTGCTTCCTTCAAGATTTATCACTCTCCTTCTCCTTGGTCCCTCCTCCAGAGACCTGTCCACCTCTCTGCCCCATAGTATTCCAACCTCTACGCTAAATGTCACCTCTGCAGAGAGGCCTTTGCTGACCACTGTGTCTGAAGTAGCCCCCATCCCCATCCCTCCTGATCCCTCCTACCACTCTGACATATTTTTGCTTGTTTTCCTCGTTTTTGTGACATACTATACATGTATTTGCTTGGTTTTGCTCTGCACACACCAAGAACTAATGTTCTATGATGGCAGGGACTTTATTTTGTTCACAGCTGTATCTTCAGAACTATGTACAGTACCCAGCACAGAGCAGGCCTATAGTCATTTTCTGCTGAAATAAATGGGGGGCAGGGAGGATGCAGGGGGAGTAAGGAGGTCCTAATATATGGTGACTGAAGAAGATTTGCCTTTGGGTGGTGGGCACACAGAATAATATACATACTTGTAACATAGAAACCTTTATGGTGATGGAAGGAGTCTTGACTTTGGATGATGAACACACAATACATATACAGATAATGTATTATAGATTTGTACACTGGAAACCTATATAATTATATTAACCAAAGTCACTCCAATAAATTCAACTTTTAAAAAATGGCTTAAAAATGGAAATGGGTGATTATGAGCATTTTTAAGGCTTTACTGTGTTGTCTTTAAGGTGCATCTGTTACATTTTGCTTCCGGACAAATTCCTCTGTGTAGCCAGTGTGGGGTCTGGAGCTCTGAGCACAGAGGCGGCCAGGACGCCCAGTCAACACGCCTGCACATTCCAGGCCTTCATTAACTGGGCAGCTGAGGCCTGACCTGGATTCCAAGTCCTCTTGGCACCACATGGGCAAGCTGGAATATCCTTTCCTTGAGGGATGTTTTCACCAGAGACCCAGATGGGGGCACCCCCTCGGCCATGTCTGAGAATCTCTCCTGGTTCCTGAGCTATTTTTTAGTTTTAAACTTCTGGGAAATTGCATCTCCCCTGGATTCATTTTTCCATGGGATCCAATTCTTCCTCATGATAATCTCTGATTCATCTTCTGTTTCTGAAACTTCAGGTGTAACCTCCTCTTCTGTTTCTATGATGATTACAAATTCTGGAAAAAGGAAGCTGTGGTCTGGAACTGTATTGTCCAAATTATCTGGTTGTATAAGCCTGCTTATGTCCAGAGCCTACTTGGGGACCTGCACAGCCACAAACCCTGCAGAGATGAGCCGCAGACCTGATGGGGAAGGACACGGAGACCTCCCATCTCTGGGGAAGGACACTCAGAAGGTGCTGGTATCTGCATGCCCATCAGGATAAGCTGATTTAATCACTCTGTTGTGCTCTGCACTTCTCACAGACTCTCCTACCACTCCACTCCAGGCTCATATGAGTACAAGTCCTTTTTCCTAGGTGGCTGATTTGTAAAAATTCGCGGGCTCAATCAACACTGAGGCCACTCGTGGCCCCAGAAGAGGAGCAGGCTGAAATGGAGGCTAGAGGGGACTGGGGCGTGTACAGCTGGAGAGGGCACGCCAGTCCTGGAGACAAGGGAAAATTCCGGACACCTTGTCTGGAACTACTGGTCTCTCCGCCCTCCTGCCTGCGCCACCCTGTGAATCCCGCTCCACCGCTCCAGGGCACACATCCAGATTTAGTAATCATCTGAGTTACATCATCATAGATTAGTTTTGCCTGTTTGGACAACCAACGTGAACCACCCAGTATGTCCCCTTCAGTGCTGGCTTTATTCATGGAACACGATGTCTGAGAGACACCGTATCTATGTGTGAAGCAGCAGATCGTGTTTGTCGCTGGGGAGCATTCGTTCCAGTTGGTGAACTTACCGCTATCTACTGTCTGTCTAACTGATGGATACGTGAGCTGTTCACAGTTTGGGACTGGAACGAATGAGGCTGCTCTGAACATTCCTGTACATGTCCTTTTGATGAATCCAATATTACAAGTATATTTTAATTACTGGAGGGAGGAATCAAGCTTCCCATGTATTTATCATTTCAGACCCTGGGGCTGGGCGAGGTCACCTCCTCTAAGTAAATATGAAATTCCAGGCCAGCAGATTGGGACCTTGAGCGGCAGCTGGTATCTGCATGCCCATCAGGATAAGCTGATTTAATCACTCTGTTGTGCTCTGCACTTCTCACAGACTCTCCTACCACTCCACTCCACCCCACCCACCACCACCACCACCACCACCACCACATTCACCATGCACATTTCACTCAGGTGACAAATCCATCCAGGTACAACCCAAAAGAAGGCTTGTTTCAGTTTGTCCATGGTTCCATCCGATTGGCAGAGCTCCCTTTGAATGAGATCAATGCTCAAAACGACACCAATCAGCGCAAAAAATAGCTGCATATCTGGCGCTTTGGCCAGGCGGGGCATGCTGTCCTAGAACACATTGATAGAAAGGTACTGACATCAGGCCAGGCCTTGAGATATGGTCTCATGGCCCCTTCCCAGCACACAGGCCTTCTTTCTCAGAAGGCCCAGAAGTCTAATTCCAAATCTGGGAGACAAGAGACTGGAAAAAGTATAAATAAAGAGAGTTTCCTCCATATTGGGGGGCCCAGAATTTAAGACACATATTTTCTCTGGGCCTCCACAGACTTTAATAACAAAATGTAACTCTTGCAGTCAGCGCTGCAGTTCAGCCTCTGCTCCGGCAGGGTGCTGTAACTGTCGTCAGCTGGCCAGCTTAATAAAGGCTCTTAAATTTAAATTCTGAGTCGGTGGTC
>NW_006296620.1:15154-17374 GCF_000327345.1 Myotis davidii | reverse complement strand
AGGCCTGGCTAGTGTGCTCAGTGGTTGAGCCTTGACCTATGAACCAGGAGGTCACGGTTCAATTCCGGTCAGGGCATATGCCCAGGTGTGCTGGGCTGCATATCTGGCGCTTCGGCCAGATGGGTCATGCTGTGCTGTATGTTCCTAAAACACACAGATAGGAAGGTACTGACATCAGGCCAGGCCTTGAGATGTGAACTTACGGCCCCTTCCCAGCACGCAGGCCTTCTTTCTCAGAAGGTCCGGAAGTCTCATTCCAAATTTGGGAGACAAAAGACTGGGAAAAGTATAAATAAAGAGAGTTTCCTCCATATTGGGGGACCCAGAATTTGAAAGACATATTTTCTCTGGGCCTCCACAAAATTTAATAATAAAATGTAACTCCTGTAGTCATCACTGCAGTTCAGCCTCTGCTTCGGCAGGGTGCTGTAACTGTAGTCACTGGCCAGCTCAATAAATCCTCACTTGCTGTTTAAGACCTAATTGGAGTCGGTGGTCTTATTCTCGCAAATGTTGGTCCACAACAAAAGGGGGGAAACATGGGACCCCAGGGCAAAGAAGGCAGAAAGGGGGGACCTCATGGTCAGCCCTCCCAACCCAATTGGTATGAGTGGGGGATGCTGGCAGGCCTGCCTGCTCCAGGACAAACCGTTTGTGGCACAAGCCTCAGCTCACTCCTCTGGCTGGGATTCCCACCCCATGCCTGAGTCCCTGCCCTGGGTTCCAACCTTACAGTAAGGACTGAGGTAGTTAATCCATTTATGCTCATAGCACAGAATCGCCTGTGATGACTCAAAACACACGCTCCAAGCAGCTTCCTGCTAGTTCATTTAAGAAAAAAAAAAAATTTCTTCCTTTTGCCTTGTCAGTCCAAACTCAACCACACTAAGGCACCAGTGGTGCTGTCAGACTCTGCCCCCAAGGAGGGCTGAGTGAGGGTTGGGGCTGTGGCCCTCACCCTCCAAATGTACCTTTGGTCATGAGACCTCCTGCTGCACCCCATAGAGAAGCCTGATGCATCCAAAGGAGAGAAACCGAAGTTCTCAGCTGGTATTGCTCTCAGTCTGAATACAACAGAAAATGCTCTGCATCTAAACCAAGTGTCTGAAAGGGAAATGACTTTATGTCCCCTGGCACTGAGGATTTTTCTCCCATCTTCCTGCAGTGACTGCATCAGGCTATGCTGTTCTCCTTCTACCAGTTAAAAACATATTTAAATGGTCTGTCAGAAACTGGGAAGGGACTGCGATATTAACTCTACTGCACCCTGCTGTAGTTTCAGCGGCTTTCCCCAGAAGACACAAGAATTCTGGGCCAGAGACAAAGGACAGTTTCCTATCACAGCAACAGAGAGTAACCACAGTATCCAAATTTTCACCTATTTCCAGAGCCCCAATTCCCACGGAGGGATGGAAAATGTCCAGGGGATGCCAGCACACACAATGGGTTGCATTACAGTAGATGAACCCCAAAGTGAGGAAATGTGAATGTGTCACATTGGGCAGCAAGCCTGCCTGACAGGAGACTGTCCACAAAGTGAGGAAATGTGAATGTGTCACATCGGACAGCAAGCCTCCCTGGCCTTGTCCTGGGGGAAGACCTTGTCACTGTTACACAGGACGCTCAACACATCTACCCGGTGCTCTGGAGGGACACACTCTCCACCTGCCATGGCTGTTCACTGTACAACAAGCATGTCAAGCTCATGCAAAGAATATTTTTACAGCCCAGCCAATATAATGGTATGTAAGAAACATTTTAATAAAAATTTCATAACTTAATTTTTATAATATCCTGTTATACATAATCTATATATACACTGAGTGGCCAGATGATTATGACCAGCCAGATTATTATGACCACCCCATCAGTATTTTGTTGTACTGATCATAAGGGAACCGGGGTGGGTGGTGGCAGACAGGGGCAGCAAGGGAAGGAGAAGGGGGAGATGTGGGGAACCTGATTGGTCCTGATTGCTGGCCAGTTTAGGGACCCCACCCATGCAGAAATTTCGTGCACCAGGCCTCTAGTTATTAATAACAAACTACAAGGTTCGCTAATAATTGATTATTATCATTGTGTTTCATTCATTTCCCTTACACACCTTACACCCAGGCGCACCATTTCTCTCCACTAATACTAACAACGAATATTTTAGCAGCCGATTGCCATGTCTTCAGTCTTGGACTGATTTGTTTTATGTGCAATAGGAAATTTTTT
>NW_006296620.1:10570-14379 GCF_000327345.1 Myotis davidii | reverse complement strand
ATAAAACACAAGTGGGCAGTGCAGCAAGACAGTTGTTCACCAAAATTGTTCTGTCCACTCTGCTCCAAACAGCCACAAACAAGGTATTTTATATGTCCGCCCACCCATGCCTAGAACAAGAATTTTCCAAGCCTGGGTGACTGTGGCTTCATCCCCTCCCGCGGGCAGCAGTTGGTCCTGTAACCAGATCCCCTGTTCTCTAGTCACTGCTGGGCCTGCGACTGCAGCAAATGGTCCTCAGCGTCTAGGCCTCCGAGACAATCAGGTCTCTGGTGACTTGAAAAGCTGCAATGAGGGAACTCAGCTGAATCTTCTCACTGGTGCCCGCAGACAGTCTGTACCTAAATGAGATCAAAAGGTCAGAGCAGAGGACACCACACAAAGCAGCCCTTCAACAAGAAAAGAAAGATCAGAGACTGGACGTCTGAAGGAGGCGAGCCATGAAAACTGACCCTGGGTGTCACCTGTGCGTGTCCTCTAACATCTTCTCTGTCCTAAACACTCATAATTTCTTCTCATCAATTTGAAGGAAAAGTTAAGTCTAAAAACTTGTCAGCAGTGTTCTGAACTCAACTTTGTTCTAGCTCTATAGAGAAGTAGTTTGTGTGATTAAGGACTATTTCTTCACCTACAAAAGGCACTGGGAGTTGTAATGAAGATTTCCTTCCTCTGACTTCACTGGGAAGGGTGGTTGATACGCCTGTGGTTCTGTGGTGTAGTCGGTAAGCAGGACGCTGCCATTTCATCTTGCCACCTTTTATTTTTTTATATATTTTAAAATATATATATATTTTTTGGTTTCAGAGAAGGGAGAGAGCTAGAGAGATAGAAACATCAATGATGAGAATCATTGATTGGCTGCCTCCTGGAGGGCGGGGGGGATGGAGCCTGCAATCCAGGCATGTGCCCTCGGCCAGAAATGAACCTGGGACCCTTCAGTCCGCAGGCCAACGCTCTATCCACAGAACCAAACCAGTTAGGGCAACACATCATTAGTCTTGTACTGACTTGTTTGGTGTGCGCAACAGGAAATGTTTCACTTTTGGAGAAGAAGAAAAATAGGTTTATTTGCATCATGCTTATTAATTTGTGAAGTTATTCAGTGTCTAGTAAGTTAAAGTTCAAGAAAAATATATTAAATTTTATTAAAATGTTCTATTATTTTATGTTAATGATAACTCATTTATTTCAGCCTTTTGTATTCAGAATGTCTCTATTGAAATTAAATGGTAGTAAAAATAAACAAAAATTGCTGACAAACATCAAACTTTCCAAGAAAAGTGGGAATTGGAGTATTTTTGCTGTGAAGTAAAGAATAAAATAATCTGCTTGATATGTAATAATGCTATTAGTGTACCAAAGTTATACAACATTAATCGTCACTATGAACAACATAAATCAAAATATGATAATTACGAGGGATTAATGACACAAGAAAAGTTGAAAGAGTTCAAGTTGGGACTGAAAAAAACAACAGTTCATGTTTACTAAAGTATCACAAGAAAATGAAGCAGCGGTGCATGCAAGCTACGTCTTGTCGGAGTTCATGGTTAAACCCTTGAAACCTTTTACTAATTAAAGCTGCAGAAATTGTTTGTCCTGGAAATGTGAAGTCTTTTCAAAGATTCTTTGTCTCGAAATCCAGTTGCAGAAAGAGTTACTGATTTGGCCGACAACTTAAGTATTCAGGTCAAAGCAAAATCATTTAGTTTCGAAGTTTTTCCCATTGCCTGTGACAAGAGTACAGACACTGGAGGCTTAGCTCAAATAGCCGTGTTTCTTCATGCTTGTGAAACAGATTTCAACATGTTTGAGGAATTATTGGAACTAGTACTGATGCATAACACTAGTACAGGAGAAGATATCTCTAATTGTGTTTTTAAACTTCTGCAAAAATACAATCTACCTCTCTCAAAATTAACTTCTGTAGCTACAGATGGAGCTCCTCCGAGGACCGGAAAAAACAATGGTTTTGTGGCATTATTGGATAAAAACAGTGAAATTTATGACAAATTCAAGATTCATCTTATGCATTGCATTATACATCAAGAAGTATTATGTGCAAGGGAATAAACATGGAAAATATGTTGACACCTATCAAAAAAATTATCAACTTTATAATACCTCAAAATTTAAATCAGTGACAGTTCTCTGCTTTCTTAAGTGAATTAGCAAATATTCCGACTTGTCCTACTATGCTGAGGTACGTTGGCTAACCTGCTCCAAGGTTCTTAAAAGATTCTGGGACTTGAAAGAAGAAATATGTCAGTTATTAATAACTAAAAATCAAGACACAAGCCTGTTTTTTGAGACAATATGGTTACAAGATTTAACAAAATATTCGTGGTTGATATAACAAAACACTTATATGATTTAAACTTAAAACTGCAAGAAAAAAGGAGACATATGCACTACTATTTGTAATACTTTAAATAAAAAATAAACAAACAAATAAATAAATAACTGCAAGGAAAAGATCAGATTATTACAAACATGTGTGACCAAGTCAAAGCATTCAAATGTAAGCTAGTTCTTTAGGGAAAACGGTTGAAAAATGAAGATTTAATGCACTTTCCGACATGCAACATGAAAAAATCAAGTCTAGGTGAAACTGCACCGTAACAAAAATACGCAGAAAAAAATTTTTAAGCCTTAGAACTGAATTTGAAACGAGGTTGCAGATTTTAAATTTTTGGAAGACAAGTTTCCCTTGTTTTCTTCGATATTTTCAATAAATATAGAATCAGTACTAGTCAAATGCAAATGGAGGTCATTGAGATCCAGTGTGATTCAGATTTGAAGGCAAAATTCAGTGAAATTGGTGTACCTGAATTTTACAAATATTTACCTGCCAGGTTTGAAAATACTCGAAAATTCACATATGAAATTTTTATTTCCATGTTTGGAAGTACTTATCATGACAGCAGTTATTTATAATTATAAAAGGAAATAAATCTCCTATCAGATCCAGAATTACTGACACTCACCTTGGGTCAGTTTTGTAATTGATCACTGCAAACCAGATTTCCCCTGAAGTAGGAGCAATAGTAGCAGAGAAGAGATGCCAAGTGTCAGGAAGAAACATTAATTTTATCATTGCTCTTGTTCTTTTTTTTTATACTATACTTTTCGAAATAAACCTACGTTTTATGAAAATTGAATCTTTTAATTTTTTGCAGCCACATAAACTTAAACCTTGTTTATTTGGCCCGTGCTAGCCTTTGAGTTTGACATGCTTGCTGTACAAACATCCTTGAAAAGAAGGTGGGAGAAAACAGTCGGTGCTTCAGTGCAAGACGAGCAGAAATGCAAGAAACTCATGGAATCTGTCACCAACACCAACAAACAATATTGTAACAGACAAGTGAACGATTGAGATAGAAATAGGGAGCGGACATGTGATCCAGGGAATCCCTGCCTTGCTGCTGTGATGACTGACAGCCCCGAGTGTGAGGGCGGACACTTCAGTGTCACAGTGTCATTTGGAATTTCCGGCTGGAAATCCTTGGGGGCTTCCCACTGCCTCAGGGATGAAACCCCAACTCCCTAGCGTGCCCAGCAAGGTGGCATGACCTGCCCTGCTCCCCACTCTGCAGCTCCTACAGCAGCGCTGGCCTCCACATCCTCGCCCAACAACCTCTCCTACAGTTCCCCAACAGGCTTCCAAGCCTGGCCCCCTGCGTGTCTCTGCTTGCAGCCCTCCGCCCTTCACATGAAAAAGTTGTTTCATCAGGGTTCAACTCAGGCAGCTCCTCCTCCCCCCTCCCATCCTGCTTCCTTCCCGTTCCCCCTTTTCCCCCCGCCCCCAT
>NW_006296620.1:9134-10370 GCF_000327345.1 Myotis davidii | reverse complement strand
ATTTTCCTCTATTTCCTCCCCCCCCCCAAAAGAAAAAAAAACAATTAAACATTTATTGGAGCTTCTCCATCTATTCTCTCTATCTTAATCCTCTCATTTTTAACTTTTCTGAGCTTATCTATATATATAAAAGGCTAAGTGACCAACCGTACATACATCCATATGTCAACCAACCGACTGACCAACCGGCCGGTACATGTGACACACACTGGCAATTTAAAAATAAATGTTGACTTGCGCATGCACGATACATATAAAGCTTTTGCTGGCACCTATCGCACGCATGTGTTTCGAACTGTCATTCTCAATGGTGAATTGGGTCTCTGGAATGGTACTAGATTTATTATCAAAAGATTGCGACCTAACATAATCTAAGCTGAAGTATTAACAGGATCTGCGGAGGAGAGGTTGTTCTGATTCCAAGAATTGAATTGGTTGTTTTTGTTGACATTCTGAAGCTGAAAGAAAGCAGCTGAGTTGCATGGAAATAACAATGGTGATTAAATATGATCATAATAGTGATCCGAGTAGATATAATTATCCTTATGTAACCGAAGTTGTCGTCATATTCAGAAACGAAGATGGAGAACCTCCTTTTGAAAGACTTGCTCATTCATTGTAAACCAGATCCTGATAATCCGAATGCCACTAAAATAAAACAAATCAGTATCCTGTTTCCTACATTGGATGCAATGATGTATCCTATTCTTTTCCCACATGCTGAAAAGGCTGGGGAATGGATATTGCATTAAGACTCAGAGACGGGGGGGAAAACCAAGATGGCAGCATAGGTAAACACCGGAGTTAGCTGCCTCGAACCACTACTTCAAAATACAACTAAAAGATGGAACAGACATCGCCCAGAACCACAGGAAGACTGGCTGAGGGGAAATTCTTCAACTAGAAGGAAAGAGAACAGTATACGAGACTCAGAGGAGGCGCAGTGCGAAAAATACAAAGGTGCGGAGGTATGCGCGGAGCGGGCTGGTAGCTGAGGGCGAGGTTGGCGTTTTCAATCGGGAGGGAGGCTCAGATTCTGAGCTCCAGTTCTGGGCGAGTCTCTAGGGACCCAGACTCAAATGGGAGAAGCGGGACTGTCTGGCATCGGTCGGAACGCGAGGGCAGCTTTCTCCCCGAGGTTTGCAGCGGTTGCTGGGACTCTGAGAGGCAGAGCCTCTGGGGACGGGGCTGAGAGCAGCCATAACTGATCCCTCCACCTGCTCTGTTGATCCCGTG
>NW_006296620.1:0-265 GCF_000327345.1 Myotis davidii | reverse complement strand
GCGGACCTAAACCATCAGTCAGACATCCCCCAAGGGCTCCCAGGCTGCCAGAGGGATGTCTGACTGCCAGCTTAGGCCCAATCCCTCAGGAAGCAGGCTTAAACTTGGAGGTGGATATCCCCCACGGGGTCCCAGACTGTGAGAGGGTGTAGGTTGGGTTGAGGGACTCATCCCCTGAGTGCACAAATTTTTGTGCATCAGGCCTCTAGTATATAAATAAACTGGAACAACGAAGTGGTGTTTCTCTCCATCACCCTTCCTCTCT
>NW_006296619.1:950183-950837 GCF_000327345.1 Myotis davidii | reverse complement strand
TTAATTCATACACTATCCCTACAGAAACACATACGTGGGTGATGTTCCCAAACATATTTGGAAGAACACAAGCAGAGACCGTAACTGCCATTCGTTATTGAACAATCCCCTCCAAGGACCTAATGTAGCACCAAGGCTGTAGAACGCTGTTCCAGCCAAGAGGTGTAAAGTGCAGACATACCTGTGAAACTTCAGGTCTGGTACTCTGGTCATATTCAGTAGCACTGAGTGACGTGTTCTCTTCACGTTTCACGGGGTTCATGATGAGTGCCAAGAGAATCTAACACACTTCCACTACTGGCAAGGTGAAGAGAGAGGAACGGGCTTTTCTCACACTTGAAAGGACTAAAACAACACAAGATATACAAAATGACAGCTTTCAAATACTGGGCAACAGGCAGCTCAGAACCATGACCTCTGTTCCCTGAGAGTGGGAGTGAACTGAGGTACCCCACGGATGTCTAGCTCCTTGTCTGGGACAGTTTCCAGGCCACAACTCAGGGTGGGGAGCCTGGTTGTTTCCCAAATTGAGAAGACAAGCTGAGGGTCATGGGAGGCGTAGGTGGTTCAAGTTTGTGAGTCAGAGTGCTAGAGAGGAGAGCAGGAGCTATACAGACAGAGAGATGGAGAGTTGGGGCCCTGCAGTGTGTGCAC
>NW_006296619.1:946424-949592 GCF_000327345.1 Myotis davidii | reverse complement strand
GGACACGGAGAGTTAAGTGCAGAGGGCTCCCCTCATGTGTTCAGCTAAGAAGGCACAGGGCAGCAATGGTGGAAACTGCCTGAAGATAGGAAAGAACCCCTCTCCCCCAGTAACAACAACAAATACAATTAGATGGTATTTTCCACGAAACCTCTCTCTACACACCACCTGGGCATCTCAGTTACCTCATTTGTACATTGAGGAGGTTGGCTCAGATTAAACTTTGTGCCTGTGAACTCCCAGCTGTGGACCTGTGACGAAGGAAGGTAGGGGATCCCAACCCCAAGATCACCAGACATACTTCTGGAGTGAAGTTCTGCAATTTGCACTTTAACACACACCCCCCCCCACCCCACCCCCGCTGCTCACAGCTGGTCTGTTGGAACAGCTGCCTGCACTGTTTCAAGTGACTATCCAGGTGTAAAACTCTTGACCTTGAAGGCAGGGAGCTGGCAGGGGGTTGCTACAATGGGAAGCAGCCTATCCATTCCTCGCCAACCACCCACCCAGAAAAATGCCTCCATGTGAACCACCCCTTAAAAACTGCAGGTCCCACTCAAATGCAAAATAGCCACTCACAGAAGCTGAGAATCTGCTCCAGAGGTGCTGGTGACCGCTGCACTGGGAGTCACAGCAACTGCAGGGGTGGAGCTCAGAGGGCTGTGAAAAGAATCTCTGCCACGCAGCCTGTAAATGCAAAAGCCCGCTCAATAGACGCGGGGCACCGCTTCTGGCCAATAGATGGCGAGGTAGCGGCCTCCACGGAGCGAAAGGACACGCCCGCGCAGACGCCCTAGCCATCAGGAAGATCCCGCTGCGTCCCTCCCACCCACTCGCGGCCCACCGCCAACTTTCTGGACAAACTCTGAGCAATTGTGTCCCTCCATCCCTTCCTCACCCACCTCCCTCCTCCACCCCTCAGAGTCCGCTGTTGCAGCTTGAGGAGCTGAGCCAGCGCGGGGAGGGTGTGGGAGCAGCCCTGAGATTTCCCGGGGCTCTGATTGCCTGGCAATGGGAGAAGCCAAACAGCCCGCCCAGCGACCCGGGCTGCGGGGCAAACAGCCCACCAGCGCGGCCCCAGGTCCTGCAGGCACTGCACTGCGACGAGGTGGGCGGCTGCGGTGGAACTAGCAGCCCGGGCCCCGCCTGGTGTAGCAGGCCGGGCCACGCCTGGTGGCCGCTGCGGAAAATCGCCCAGACCCCACAGAGGCAGCGGTCTGGATCCCGGGGGCATCTGTCCATGCCCTGCGCTCCACCAGCTTCCAGGGACCCAAAGGCCCCGAAGCCGGCAGCAAGCAGCCCCCTCAGCGGGGGAGTCTGTGCGACTTGGCAATGGCCACTCCGCCCTAAAGGCAGGGAAGAATCACCCACCGCCACCAACAACATCAGCAACACCACCACCAACAACAAAATTGGAGGGTGTCTCTCAGCAAACTCTCTCCCTACACTCCGCTGGGCATCTCAGTTTCCTCATTTGTAAATTAAGGAGCTTGGCTCAGGTTACACTTTGTTCCTGTGAATCGCCTCCCCTCCGTTCACTTGTGACCATGGAAAGCAGGGGGCCCCACCCTCCAGGATCACCATGCAGTACTTCTGGAGCTGCTCACAGCCTGTCAGTTGGAACAGCTGCCTAGATGGTCTCCAAGTGACTTCCCAGGTGTAAAACTATTCATCTTGGAAGGTGGGGAGCAGGAAGGGGGTCCCACAATGGAAAGCTGCCTATCCACCCCTCCATTCCGCCATGCCAATCACCCCCTGAGACCTCCAGGCCACACCCAAATGCAGAAGAAACACTCACAGAAGCAGAGGATCTGCCCCAACCGTGCCAGTGACTGCTGCAGTGGGAGAGGAGCTTTGCAAATGGCGCTCAGCTGGCTCTCCCGTGAACTCCCAACCCGCAGGAAGTTAGAAAGCCACGCTTCTCATGGGGACACAGCTGTGGCCAATAGAAGGCCAAGTTGCTGCCGCCAAAAGGCTTGCCAGAAAGGGCGGGTGGACTGGGGAATTTCCAGGGGAAGTCCAGGGAGGTCTGGGGAGTTTCTAGAAGTCCAGGACCTGCCCGCACAGCAGCCCTCACTGTCACTAGGGTCCTGTTGCGTCCCACTGTGTCTTTCGCAACTTGGTCCACAGCCAGCTTCCATCTTCAGTGACAGACTTTCGCAATCCTGTCCCTCCATCGCTTCGGTGCCCTTCTGGGTCCATTGTAGTCACCTGAGAAGCTGAGCCAGGGCGGAGCAGGTGTGGAAGGAGCCAGGGGATCCGTGATTTCCTGGGGGGGAACAGATTGCACTGTCATAATCCAGACCTTTAACAGACACTTCATACCATGGCTCAGTGAAAAGCCATTCTTCAGGAGGAGGGTGGAATGTTTTATAAGTGAAAGTTACCTTTGCACATTTGCCTATTATATCTGGCCACAAACTTGGATCTGTGTCTTCTCCCACCATCATGTGTATAACATGTAGACAGGTGAAAATGTTTCTCCATCCTTTCACGGAAATTTTCATTAGCTGTCAGAGCTGAGTAGATATTCTCATTGAGTTCACCAGATGCTGTATATACACTACGGTCTAATTTTCCGGATCTTTTTTCCCAAGTAAAAGTGAAATAACATTTTACACTGATTCTAACATGTGGGATCTGAGTTTTAAGAGATGTTTCATGCCCCCTGACTTTGCACTTAAGTGCAATGATGCTGCAGCATCCTCTATTGTCAGATGGAGAGTGATCATCAGGTGTGCCAGCACATGTCTGCTCTTTGCCAGTATCCTTAAGAAAGCAAAGATGAAACTTTCTATCAGAATCACCCTTAATAATAGTGTTTCATCCTATCTAATAAAAGAGAAACATGGTAATTAGCCGTACGTCTGCTACCCTTCCCATTGGCTAATCAAGGCGATATGCAAATTAACTGCCAGCCAAGATGGTGGCCAGCAGCCAGGCAGCTTGAAGAGAACATGAGGCTTGTTTGCTTCAGTGATGGAGGACTCCAATGTTCCCCGCCTGCCGCTGCAGGCCTCTGAGTTTGCAGTTTGAAACACTGTAACAAATATAGAAGCTAAACAAAACCCAGAAACCTGCTTTAGTCCCGGGCTTCAGCCAGCAGGATCGCAACATTGTAAGCAAAGGCCAGAAACCTACTTTCAGCAGCAGAGGCCTAAGAGCTGG
>NW_006296619.1:937203-945906 GCF_000327345.1 Myotis davidii | reverse complement strand
GACTGAGGGTGGCATCACAACCTCCCAATCCGCCCTGCTCTGTGCATGACAGGGGGCGGTGCCCCAACTCCCCAATCGGCCCTGCTCTAAGCCCGAGCAGGGGCTGCACCTAGGGATTGGGCCTGCCCTCTGCTACCCGGGAGCAGGCCTAAGCCAGCAGGTCGTTATCTCCCGAGGGGTCCCAGACTGCGAGAGGGCACAGGCCGGGCTGAGGGACCCCCGTCCGACCCTCCCCCCCACTCTCCCGAGGGCACAAATTTTTGTGCACCGGGCCTCTAGTGTTCTTATAATTGGAAAAGTAATCAATAATATGATGGATACTGAAGAATGGAGAAAAATGTCCATCATTAGTCCATTGCCAGAGAGAAATACTGTGTATTTTTTTCGACTAAGATTTAATATGCAGAGATAAATTTTATGTTACTTCAATTATATTATGCTGTTTAAGAGTGTATTTTTCACTAAGCTATCCACCAGTGCTTTCAGAAAACCAGTGCTGTAGAAAACCTTTGAGAACACAAAATTATATTTTTGTGTACAATAATTTTTAATCCATTCCTCTTTGCTGGATATTTAGAATGTTTCCAATGTTTTACTGCTCTGATATGATAAACAGTTCTACACTTAAAACTGCTGGAGGCTAAGACCAACAAGTCATAATTATACAAGAAGTTCTTTAGAAGGGTAATGGACTTTGATATTCAGCAGTGTGGAAAATCAGCAAAATATTGCTATTGGCTGAATGGCTGAAGGCAATCCCCTTAAATGACATTCCTTTTATTGTTTACCAAACTTTACCTTTGATATGCCTGTTTGGTTTGCTAAAGGGCAAATGTGTATTTTAGTAAATAAAAGCAAAGGGGACCTAGAAGTCAGGGAGCTTCTCCCCTAGAGTGAAACCTCTGCCTGGCTCCCCATGCCTTTTACATTTATATTTCTTGTCTAGTGGATTCATTTGTGCATAGCCCCTTCTCCAGGCCTTGAACCCTAGCTGCAAATGGATGCAGCATTCACATCTGGTGCCTAGAAACAGGGACCTGGAGAAGAAGATTTGCTGGAGTGGAGGGTAAAAAGGAAGAAATTTCACCAGAAAGGTAGGGAAAAATCACTCCATACAAAGCCAGTGCCAAGCTTCGGAAGTCACAAGCCATAAGTGGGCAGAGGTGTCTTTTATTTCAACCAGGCTATTATGGGAAGAATTCGAGTAAAAGGCAAAAATATCATTGTAAAATTTTAGTTTGTATGCTCAAAGATAAAGAAATTAAAATGTCAAAAGTACTCTCTTAAATCAAGCTCAAGGAAAATGAGTGCCCTTGTTATCTTTAATTATGTGTGCTCTTGTACAAACTGCATTATGCCTAATTTGTATTGGGGATCAAGAGTCTGTAATACCTAAAGCCCCAGATCCTTTGCCTCTAATGTGGAAAGGCTCAACAGCTAGAGAAAATGGAGCTATTTGTCTTTTTACAAAAGGACTTCTTAATGCTTTGTCTGAAAATTACCATATGATGCTTTGGGACAGGCAGATTTTAGCTAAAATAACTTTATACGCCAGTCAATGCTGTGAAAAGCAGAATAGAATAAGACCTGTGAACAACGGACTAACATTTAGGTAGCATTTGGCTGTAAGTCTCAGGCAAATGTAAAACATCTGAAAAGATTCATAAAAATGCTCTGATTTATTAAGTCTTATCTATATGTTATGGATGCTTGTCTGTTGATTATTATATCTGTCTTTGTTCTTTATTGTTAGTTTATTAAGCATCCCTTTAATTTAATTTAATAAGAAAATAAACCTAGGTGGCCAGGCCATTTACTGAATTTCCCCAGAGCAAATAGGATGTCGGGGTGGGGAGATACGTGGCCGATGGTATATGTCCTAGGAGACAAAGGGAGGCAGAAATAACTAAAAAGCTTCCAGTCCATTAATTACTAGGTCTTTTGGTGATCCTGTAAAATGGATGCCCACTCTTGAGAGTGCTGTGAAAAGTCTCATATTCGCCCTGTTTTTTATTTCCCAGTCTGTCATTTGAAATTTGGATAGATAAAACATTTCTCAAAATTTGGGGATGCGACTTGTGAAGAGAAAAGGGCTAGCTTAAGAGAAGGCGCACCCTGCCTGAATTTGGGTGGCCTCTTGGACAGCCCCATCTCTTTAAGGATGCTATAGAATAAACCCAAGACTATTTTTTTTTCTTTAAAAAAATAGCAAAAATGACAAGGAAAATATACAGGCTGGGTTTGGGCAACAACGTTAGTATTTCCATAATAATGGATAGTTCTTGAATAATAATAGACCACATTCTAAGGTTAACATTAAAGCCAGGGAAAGTCAGTAAGTTATCTCTGTCACAGATTTTGCCAAAGTAAATGCCTTAGATAGTGATAATTGGCTTTGGAATCTCAAAATTGTTGAAACAAAGATGGATGGGTATAGCTAAAATGAAGAATTTATGGTAAAGCTTTTCAGTAATAATTATAAATATATTAAAAATGAAGGTCCAGTAACTTGAAATTGGGGAGAGGGGATGTGGAGGCTGGCTGCACTCTCTGGTGGAGGAAGGGGCCGGTATCATTTCCTGCAGCAGTGACCTTAGATGTTATCTCTAAGGAAGAATGTGGCAGTTTTAAATTCAAGTGGAGCAACCTGGACAGCTGCTTCTCTCCTCCCCCTCTAAACATAACATTCCCAAAGTCTTTGGTAACTTAAAACTTTAGAGCATTACTGAATTAAATAATAAAAATTATTAAATATCTAGGTAATTTAAAATGACAAAATACTGAAATATTAATCTGAGTTTGCCTCATATGAAAAATCTAGAGGACAGAATTGAATCTATTAATTAAATATGTCTTGTATTTTATTTGAAATATATCCTTAAAAATAAACCACTCGCCTGCCTGCCTGCCAGATTGCCCCTGCTTCTGCCTGTTAGCCTAATCACCCCCTAACCACACCCCTGCTGGCCTGATTGACTCATAACTGCTCCCCTGCTGGCCTAATCGCTCCCAACTGCCCTCCCCTTCTGGCCATCTTGTGGCGGCCATCTTGTGATGACATGGATGCGGCCATCTTGTGACCACATGGATGTGGCCATCTTGTGACAACATGGGTGCAGCCATCTTGTGATCACACAGGGTGTCCATCTTGTGTGCGAGGGCATGACGATCAATCTGCATATCACCTCTTTATTAGATAGGATTACTAATTTAAGAAATGCTAAGTATTTAACTTTCCACCTAAAAAGTTGAGGCTTCTAAGAGTTTAAAGTTCAAAGTAAGTTGAAAGAAATTAAATGGTTGTGATAATAAAATGCATACAGCATAGACATTTATTTTTAAAAAAAATAATTCTTCTATTTTCTCTGGAGAAATTAGTAGTTCAAAATATATTGTAGTCCTTATGTGTACTATGTGTGGTAAAATTTCAACCTAGGATATTATATTTCATATGGTCTAATTAAAAAAGAAGAGTTAATTCTATGATCTCAACAAAATTTTTAATATAAAAATCAGTTTAAATTGAATAACTATCTTTTAGAATAATTAGAAAAAGTATATAATATAATCTTTGGATTATGTATATTTGATGGTCTTTCCAAGTTAAATTTCAAGACTTTAATCGAGAGATAGCCTTGGGGCATTTCAAGGGCCCTGGAATGATTCAAGGATTTATTCTCTCTTAAAAGAAATATTTTAAAACTAAATTAGGCCAATCTACTATGCTTGAAATCACATGGAAAGCTTTATCAAATAAAAATTAATAACCGTGTTCTATTTATATATTTTAAATGTTATAAAAGTTTCAACTGCTAAGGGAGGGCAGGACAAATTTGCTGAATACTCCTTAAGCAAAACCAGATTATTCAGCAGTGGAATTTTAAAACAAAAACTCTCAGGCAGCCTGCTCTTTAAATAGGCTAGGGGTTAGGGTGGCATCTGTACTTCATTGGTCAAATGTATAAGTTTGCTTACTTTGCTTTTTCAATAAAGATGCCTACTTTAGTTACTTAATAAATCAGCTTTTTATAAAATAATCAAGGTTTCATATAAACTCATGTATATGAGAAGCCAATATTTTATAAGCAACCTGGTTCTAATAAAGGCCAAAGTAAAAATTTGCATATGTATGCAAATGAGCACTAGCCAAAAAAATGTTTAAAAGTAAATTTTAATAAAAAGGAAAAATGTTAAAATCTCTTCTGCTAATATTTACAAAGTAAACTAAAAGTTATTATTCAAGCATTAAATCTCACCATTAATAAAACACCTTAAGTAAAAAGAGAGTTACTTTTACTTGATAAGTATGGATTACAATTTTGGCCAGCATCTAAAAAGCAACCAAGTTTGTTGCTCTGTTTAAAAGAAAGAAAAAGGACAGTGATTGGCAAGGGGATAGTGTGAAGCCTCTGCCTGGCTCCCCCATGCCTTCAAAAAAAAAACACTCCCTAGATGTGGCCTAGAAATTACTCTGGGAGAAAAAACAGAAGGAGATTCCCTTCAGATATATGGTTAAACTGTAAATAAAAATCAATATATTAGGCCTCAAAAAAATTTGCATTTTGCCTCCCTAACAAAGCTTATGTCAATATATTCAAAGACTGATAGGAGAAATCTAATTAATGTCATTTACTGTCCACACTCAAGAACAAATAAAGTTAGAAAATAAGCCTTATTTCAGACTGATTTAAATTGGCAAATTGCAATAAATAAATATTCAGGGAAACTTAGTTATACTAGACAGAAACCTATTCCTGAAGCATAAACTCTTTTTACTGATGATTTATCTCATGGTAAAGCTGCTTATCATGCAGTGAATTCAGACCAAGTCATCCAGACCAGTCATACTTCTGTGCTAAGAATTAAATTAAAAGCTATCAAAGTTGCATTGCAGAATTTTCAAAAGCCAAGATATTGTATAGCAAGCAAAAAATATCCCCCTTACATGTTAAAACAAACAAACAAACAACAAAAAAAAGGGAATAGTGAAGAAGTCTCCTGTAAGTAAACTACATCAAGCCTTAATTACTTTAAATTTTTCGCTTGTAATGCTGATGGCAAAACACCCATGGAATTACACTGGTGTCAGAATAAGCCAAAGGAAAATGGTATGGTTTATGGAAGGGTCCCTTTATTAACCTTTGGTCGAGGATATGCTTGTGTGTTTCCAGAAAACTCCTCCAAGCCCATGTGCAAACTTCAACAATGGATCCAAGAGAGGAACTGCTCACCCTGTACCTGTGGCTGCAGATGACTGATTACTCCAACCACAGATAGCAGTAGCCCCAAGCAACACGCTGACAAGACAGAGGAGAAACAGTCCAGAGACGGGGATGGTAAGGATGCCTTGCCATGCTAGCAGTCATTAACTATGTGTCGGTGTAGGCTACCCTCTACAAAGCCAAAGAAGGTTGGACCTGCATTGCCATTGCTCACCATTTGTCCACCATCCAGAACTCGATTATCATTATTGTCATGTTACAAAGGGACAGTGATTGGCAAGGGGACTCAAAGAACTGATGGCCCAGAAAGGAGCTTACTGCAAACTAGTTCCCTAGATGCCTGGCAACAATTTTTAAAAGGACATGAATAACTCAATCATTTAGGGATGTCCAACTGCCCGGTGTGAGATTGGGCCTAAATGGGCAATCAGACATCCCTCTTATAATTCAGGACTGCTGGCTCCCAACCGCTCGCCTGCCTGCCTGCCTGATTGGCTCTAACTGCTTCTGCCTGCCAGCCTGATAACCTCCTAACCACTCCCCTGACAGCCTGATTGACACCTAACTGCTCCCCTGCTGGCCCAATTGCCCCCAACTTCCCTTCCCTGCAGGCTTGGTCGCCCCTGGTCACCTCTAACTGTCCTCCACTGCTGGTCTAGTCACCCGCAACTGCCATCCCCTTCAGGCCTGGTCATCCCCAACAGGCCTGGTCATCCCCAACTGCCCTTCCCTGCAGGCCTGGTCTCCACCAACTGCACTCCATTGCTGGCCCGGTCACCCCTAAATGCCCTCCCCTGCAGGCCTGGTCCCTTCCAACTGCCCTCGCCTGCTGGCCTGGTCCCCCTCAATTGCCTTCCTCTGCCACCCTGATCGAAACCTAACTGCTCCCCTGCCAGCCCAATTGCCCCCAACTGCCTTCCCCTGCTGGCCTGGTCCTCTCTTGCTGCCCTCCCATGCAAGCCTGGTTGCCCCCAACTGCCCTCCCCTGCTGGCCTGATCCCCCCCAACTGCCCTCCTCCTGCTGGCCTGCCCCCCCAAACTGCCTCTGCCTTGGCCCCGCCCCCCCCAACTGCCCTCCACCGCTGGCCTGGTCCACCCCAACTGTCCTCCACTGCTGGCCTGGTTGCCCTCAACTGCCCTCCCCTGCAGACCTGGTCCCCCCCAACTGCCTTCTCCCTGCTGTCCTGGTCCCTCCCAACTGCCCTTCCCTGCTGGCCTATTCCTCTCTTGCTGCCCTCCCATGCAGGCCTGGTTGCCCCCAGTTGCCCTCCTCTGCTGGCCATCTTGTGTCCACATGGAGACGGCTATCTTTGACCACATGGGGGTAGCCATCTTATGTGTTGGAGTGATGGTCAATTTGCATATTACTCTTTTATTAGATAGGACTAGAGGCCCATTGCACGAAGAGATTCGTGCAACAGGGCTTCCCTTCCCTTGGCTGCTAGCACTGGTTTTTCTCCAGCACCCAGTTCCCAGGCCTTCGCTCCAGCTGGAGCCTTCAGGCTTTGCTCTGCCGCTTCACCCCTATGTATGCAAATTAACCGTCATCTTTGTTGGGTTAATTTGTATACTCTCCTGATTGGCTGGTGAGCGTGGCAGAGGGATGGTTAATTTACATGTTTGTTTATTATTAGGTAAGATATTCATATACAAATAAATAAGCATTCTTCTCTGTGCACACTAAAATCACTTATGTCTGCCTCAGTTTAATATTAGCATTTTTCCCATTTTTAAATAAAAAAGTGTGCTAATCAAAAATTGGACTCTGATTGATTGCCTGGGTTCAATATCCTCATCTGAAGTCCATTGTTTTTGTGACTTTCTGAAAGCTGGGTTTCATTGTTTTTGTTTTTTGTTTTTCATTTGTAAAGACAGGATGGTGATAACATGTACCACAGAGAGTTGCATTTAATGTTAAATGAGATAATCCATAGGAAGTGACAAGCATAATTCCAGGTACATAATAATTTCTCAGTAAATATGAGCTGTTACTATTTAGGCCTGCCTATATTTCCAATATTAAGTGTCTATACTGTTGATTAGCCAACCTGTCTAACAAGGCTTTTTTTTTTTGCATTGTTAATTCATACACTATCATTTCATGTTATAGAAACACATACGTGGGTGATGTCCCCAAACATATTTGGAAAAACACAAGCAGAGACCGTAACTGCCATTCTTTATGAGCAGTCCCCTCCAAGGACCTAATGTAGCACCATGGCTGTAGAACGCTGTTCCAGCCAAGAGGTGTAAAGTGCAGACATACCTGTGAAACTTCAGGTCTGGTACTCTGGTCATATTCAGTAGTACTGAGTGATGTGTTCTCTTCAAGTTTCACGGGGCTCATGATGAGTTCCAGAGAATCTAACACACTTCCACTACTGGCAATATGAAGAAACAGGAATGGGCTTATCCTCACACTTGAAAGAACTAAAACAACACAAGATATACAAAATGACAGCTTTCAAATACTGGGCAGCAGGCAGCTCAGAACCATGACCTCTGGTCCCTGAGAGTGGGAATGAACTGAGGTACCCCACGGATATCTAGCTCCTTGTCTGGGACAATTTCCAGGCCACAACTCAGGGTGGGGAGCCTGGTTGTTTCCCAAATTGAGAAGACAAGCTGAGGGTCATGGGAGGCATAGGTGGTGGTTCAAGTTTGTGAGTCAGAGTGCTAGAGAGGAGAGCAGGAGCTATACAGACAGAGAGATGGAGAGTTGGAGACCTGCAGTGTGTTCCCCTAGAAATTTCAGCTAAGTCTCTGTCAGTGCATGGCAGTGATGAAACTGTTGGAAGCCAGGGGAGGAACTCCACAAAGGGAAAAGATAGAACAATTCTGAGATGCAGACAGGGCTGAGAATAGTTTCTGTGCCCAAAGGTCACACTAGAAAACTTTATAATTCATGAGCTACTGAGGAAGAGTCCTCAGAAAGCTGCTGCCTCCACAGCTGGACAGAACCAGCCCTTCTGCAAAAGGCTGCTATGGTGCCACCTGACAAACTTGAAAAGCAAGACTTGTAAGGATACAACTATTTCTAAGGACAGTAACTATGTGTGAGAACAAAGCTAAAAAACATTGACAGGAATACAAGCATCTCTAACCCCCACCTCCCCAAATGAAAGTAACCAAGCTTGCTTACCAATCAAAAATGATCAGGCATAAAAGAAGCAGGAAAATATTGCCAATAATGTGGAGAATGATCAATGAACAGAAACAGACCCAGAAGTGACACCTATGGCAAACTGGTAGACAAGAACATTAAACAGGTATTACCTCGGATTTCTGGCCAAATGGAGTGAGGGGTCGGATTTACCCTCCTGTCTGAAAACAGAACAAGACAAAATGGGCAAAATATATGAAACCCTGATTGGCAAGGAACTGGACACCATGCAGTTAGGGGCAGTCACATATGAAGTTCACCCTATGGTTACTAGGGGTGAGTGCCTGGAGACATTCCAGGCCAGGCTGCCCTCCATCC